>NC_063054.1:20301926-20623983 GCF_018812025.1 Megalobrama amblycephala | reverse complement strand
TGCGCTTTCTCACTCTCTCATCTGTCCGACAGAGAGTTAACACACAAACCCGCCTCCCCTTACTTACTCATTTCATTCATTAAGGCTGAATATTGTTAGTGTTACAGGGCTTGAATATTGGCATGGGATTGTGCATAGAACACATCATTTTACTCATTCCCGCAGATTTTGTGCTCACACCCAGAGTGTTCGCACATAAAGCCACCTCTCAGTGCTAATTTTTTTTTTTTGAGAAGGAAATGCATGTGTAACAGAATAATGGATCAGTGCATCAAGTCTTAAAGGTGCCCTAGAACTTTTTTTTAAAAGATGTAATATAAGTCTAAGGTGTCCCCTGAATGTGTCTGTCAAGTTTCAGCTCAAAATACCCCATAGATTTTTTTTTTTTTTAATTCATTTTTTTAACTGCCTATTTTGGGGCATAATTAGAAATGAGCCGATTCAGGGTGTGTGGCCCTTTAATTCTCGTGCTCCACGCCCCAAGAGCTCGCGCTTGCCTTAAACAACATAAAAAAAGTTCAAACAGCTAATATAACCCTCAAAATGGATCTTTAGAAAGTGTTCGTCATGCAGCATGTCTAATCGCGTAAGTACAGTGTTTATTTTGATGTTTACATTGATTCTGAATGAGTTTGAGGCTGTGCTCCATGGCTAACGGCTAATGCTACACTGTTGGAGAGATTTATAAAGAATGAAGTTGTGTTTATGCATTATACAAACTGCAAGTGTTTAAAAATGAAAATAGCGACGGCTCTTGTCTCTGTGAATACAGTAAGAAACAATGGTAACTTTAACCACATTTAACAGTACATTAGCAACATGCTAACGAAACATTTAGAAAGACAGTTTACATATATCACTAAAAATATCATGTTATTATGGATCATGTCAGTTATTATTGCTCCATCTGCCATTTTTTGCTATTGTTCTTGCTTGCTTGCTTAGTCTGTTGATTCAGCTCTGCACATCTAGATGTTAATACTGGCTGCCCTTGTGTAATGCCTCGATCATGGGCTGGCATATGCAAATATTGGGGGCGTACACCCCGACTGTTACATAACAGTCGGTGTTATGTTGAGATTCGCCTGTTCTTCGGAGGTCTTTTAAACAAATGAGATTTATATAAGAAGGAGCAAACAATGGAGTTTGAGACTCACTGTATGTCTTTTCCATGTACTGAACTCTTGTTATTTAACTATGCCAAGGTAAATTCAATTTTTAATTCTAGGGCACCTTTAAAGTGACATCAGCCTAACATACCTAGTGTCAAATTATGAGATAATTTTAAAAATATCTATATGCCAGTTTTCCCCCACTGTATCGATGTCAAAATTGTGGCCAGTGAAAATGGTTAGTAGTGAAAACCACTAGCCACAGTGGCTGGTGAGCAAAAAAATGAATGTCAAGCCCTGATGGTTAACTATAATAACTATGGTGCCGACAACCAAAGGCCTGCTGATCAAAGTGAGTCAGGCTGGACTAAACAAAACAGGTGAACCCTTAAAAGCAGTGGAGAAAGTGAAAAGGATTTGGGTGGCTGAGGGGTCAGTGTGAATAATTGTTCCTCTCTTTTTTAAAGAGGTTCCATGCTGAGAGAAGGAATATAGTTTTGACAGCTGTCCCATCCAGAGACAAAGTGCAGTTAGTCGGTTTTGTTTGGGATGGATGTGTTGATGACTAAAGCATATGAGAGGCCTGTGCTCATTGGGCACCTCTCTTTTCAGGACTGCATGGAGGAGATTAACCTCTTCAGCGAGAACAAGAGCCACCTCAAGCAGCTGGGCGAGCAGCTCCTATTGGCCAGCGACAAGGCTAAGGAGGCAGAGATCCACGGGGCCTTGCGCGATGTCAACGACCGCTGGCAGCACCTGTTCGACCACATCGAAGCCAGGTGAGCTGTGTTGGGAAAAAATGGTTTATGGAATAATTGCTACTTTGATAAAACTTGCCTGGTGTTTGCAATTGCTCCATTTGATTAATGGCTGATTGTTGCGCAGTGATCAAAGCTCTTTGCTTGTTTGAAAGCCGTTCATTTCTGGTTTCCATTCAAGGACTGATTGATTTGATTCGTTAATTTGTGAATTTATTCTTTGTTTAGACCTGTTGGTGATAAAGCAGTTGATTACACATTTACATTAATGTTTGAGGCATTTAACAGATGCTTTCATCCAGACTGACTTAAAGTGCTTAAGTTTTATATGTGAGACTGTTGTGATCAATATATGATTAGCAAGTAGTTCAAAACGTTTCTGCTGGGAAAATAACTGTTTCCTGTGCAAACACAAACATGTAATTGCGTACAAACATCTACTGTTTACTATATATATAAATTAAAGCACATAAAATTTCTTAAAACTTAAATGATCATTTAAGTTTTCTAGTGTTGTTAAAACTTGATGATGATATGATTAAAACTTAAAAGCTTAATTCAGCATATTAGTAAATAATATAATTGACATAACACTAAAATAGCACTGATGCTGTTACAGTGTTTAAAATTGTTGCAATGTTAAATATATTTTATTTTAGTTTTTTTAATTAATCAAAGGTTAGTCTTGAGTCTGCATGTACTCAATAATACCTTTTAGCATTTGATATGATCTTCAGTGATTTGGATGGTTACCACAGCTGGCATATATATGCTCTCGTAATCGTTCTTTGGATATTTGCACATACCGAGTGTATGAATCATGTGGTGGTCCTAAGAAAACAAACAATTTGAGAGGTATCCGTTCCTGTCCGTGACGTCAACAATCTCTAATGCAATTGGTCAGTCCTGCGGTGTGACATGCTCTGAAGCAGCCAGATGGTGCTAATACTGGATAGAGGGGGGAATTAATGTAGCCCTCACTAGTGTCGTTCGCTTCAGCTTTGCCATATGGCCTGTTTAGGCTCCTGTAGTCTGTCCTAGTCCCTCTGTAAAGCTTGAATTGGGTGGAGGGGATGGTGGGGGCAATGGTCTGTCACCTCATATTAGCTCTTATGAACAGGGGCACAATGGGGCCAGAGGGACAGTATGTACTCAGGCACGCTATAATCACAGCCGGCCATCTGCAGGTATGGCTGCTCAGACAGTTTGAGAGGCAATGCGGTCACTCAAGCAACGTAACGAGAAGCTTCACACTGTCACACTTAAATGGTTCAATCTAATCTCTATGGGCTAAACACCCTTTGTCTGTGTTTCTGTGTCATCTGACCTGGGGGTTATCAGACCTTTTTCTAGTTGTGTTTTGCGCCATGCTAAACTTTGACAGGATTTTATTCCTGGGTTCCTGCCAAACTGCAGTCTCGTATACCAAAGAAAACATTTATTTGACTAATTTATAAAAGGGTTAGTACTATTTTTTTTCTTAAAAGAATATGGCACACAATATTTGTTTTCACAGAAAATACTTTTTTATCTAATGGAGAGATTATGTAGGACTTTCGGACACATTCAGGTTTTCATCAAAACATTCAAGTCCATTTATGGTATTAAAACTTTTTCCAAAATGATCTTTTTGATAATTCACTGGATGCTAAATGAATATGCTATCTCTTTCTCTCTCTGTCAGGGTGAAAAAGCTGACAGAAACCCTGGTGACAGTACAGCAGTTGGATAAGAACATGAATAACCTTCGCTCTTGGCTCACTCGCATTGAGGCTGAGCTAGCCAAACCCATTCACTACAGTATCTGCCACAGAGATGAGATCCAGAAGAGACTGGCAGAGCAACAGGTCAGCAAATCAAGAGTTTTTAAAAATTATATGATACAAGATCCTAGTTCAATCAGGAGAAATAGTATGTAAATATCCTTAAACATTATTAAAGGGTTAGTTCACCCAAAACTGAACATTGTGTCATTAATCACTCACCCTCATGTCGTTCCACACCCGTAAGACCTCCGTTCATCTTCAAACACAAATTAAGGTATTTTTGATGAAATTGGAGAGTTCTATGAATAGACAGCAATTTAACCACCACTGTCGAGGTCCAGAAAGGTACTAAAGACATTGTTAAAGTGGTGCAGTGGTTCAACCTTAATGTTATGAAGCGACGAGAATACTTTTTGTGCGCAAAACAAAAACAAAACAAAAAATAATGACTTGAGTCAACATTATCTTCTCTTCTGTGTTATTCTCTTACGCTGTTTATGTCCAGCACTTCCAGGTTCCACGTCACAGAATGCTGGCAATATTGTTGAAATAAAGTCGTTATTTTTGCGCAATTTTTGTTTCGGATTTCATCACAAATATCTTAATTTGTGTTCTGAAGATGAACGAAGGTCTTACGGGGTTTGGAACGACATGAGGGTGAGTAATTAATGGCAGAATTTTCATTTTTGGGTGAACTAACCCTTTAAGGTAGAATTTAGGTAGTTTTTTTTTTCTTTTCTTGGTGCAAATATCAACACAGCACAACACTTATAATAAATGGCAACAAGGCTTGTTTTCAGATAATATTTATTGAATAGTGAACTTTGTCTTGTGGGACTGGCTTTTATTTATTCATTTTTATTAAATGCATAAACAACTTAAAAAAATTGAACATATGTACATATGTGCGTGTTTAGGACCTGCAGCGTGACATTGAGCAGCACACTGAGAGGGTAGCGTCTGTGCTCACTCTATGTGACGTGCTTCTACGCGATGAGGATGCCTGCAGCAGCAACGGAGAGAATGACTCCATCCAGCACACCACGCAGCGCTTGGATCAGCGCTGGAGAAATATATGCTCCATGTCTCTTGAAAGGAGGCTGAGGTGTGGCCATATACCCAGATGACTCTAAGCTTAAACACACACTTCTCACAGATGTTTCGTTTATCTGTTGCATCTCTTTATGGGAAGGAAATCTCAGTTCACTCTAGATCCAGATTAAGAAACTGCTTTTTGATTCACTGCTCCCTACTGATTCTGGGATATCTGTGAAAGTTCTCTTGGCTTGAAAAAGTTTTTTTTTTTTTTTTTTTTTTTTTTTTTTAATGCCCTATAACATCTAAACACTCAAACTATAATTACAATACCATATATAATTACAATATATATATATATATATATATATATATATATATATATATATATATATATATGTATATGTATATTAGTAGTTGATATATTTTTTTATTATATCTCTTGAAATACCTTCAGTTATATGTATATTTCAGTTATATGTATAATTATTATAAAATATAAAGTTTTTATAACAATATATTTAATATGATATGGTAATTACTAAATTATAAATAAAATATTTTATATTATTTTATGTTTTACATTCATTTAAATTTATAAAAAATAGACTGTTTTTAATCGCTCACATCTTTTTTGCAGGATTGAGGAGACATGGAGACTTTGGTGTAAATTTCAGGAGGATTATTCTTCGTTTGAGGACTGGCTGAATGTAGCTGAGCGCTCCGCTGCTGAACCCAATTCCTCAGACGTCCTGTACACTGACGCCAAAGAGGAACTCCAGAAATATGAGGTTTGATTCCAAACAAATGCTAAACTAAGAGCCTTTGAATAGTTGTGCTACAGGACCATTTAGTGCATGTCAGATGTTTAATCCTGCTGTTTTAGGAACACAATCAGTTATTAGGGGAATATCAGATTCCTCAAGCAATCATGTACTGCATGTCAGCAGTTTTTCATTTACTGAATGTTTTGTCATTCAAGGTTGTATTTAGAAATGTTTTCAATGTTAGTTTTTGTTTGGTTTCTCGTTTTAGGGTTTCCAAAGGCAGGTACATGAGAGTCTTACCCAGCTAGAGATCATTAATAACCAGTACAGGCGACTGGCACGGGAGAACCGCACCGATGCAGCCAGCAGTCTCAGGGCCATGGTGCATCATGGGAACCAGCGCTGGGACGCACTCCAGAGGAGAGTGGCTGCAATACTGCGGAGACTCAGGGTGAGGACACTGATACACTTTGTCATCTATGCATTTATATTCACCTGAGTGATAATACAAACCTCTCCCAACTTCATTTTTTTCCTCCCTCTTTCTTTGTCATTTAGCATTTCACAAGCCAGAGAGAGGAGTTTGAGGGAACCCGCGAGAGCCTCCTTGTCTGGCTGACTGAGATTGACCTCCAGCTTACCAACATGGAACACTTCTCAGAGACCCATCTTCAAGACAAAATGAAACAGCTGAAGGTTAATTTAAATTAAGTTATTTAATCAGTCCGTAGATGTCGACACATGACATGAATAAATGACAACAAAATGTCAATTTTAGGTGAATTTAATTGAACTTTTCCCCTACAGAGTTTTAAGAAGGAGATCACTCTGAACACCAATAAGATTGATGCTCTGATCGTGTTTGGGGAGGGTCTGATTCAGAGGAGCCTTCCGCTAGATGCCGTTGTGATAGAAGATGAGTTAGAAGAACTGCACACGTACTGTCAAGAGGTGTTTGGCAGAGTGGCACGATTCCACCAGCGCCTCACCAGCCTCCGCCTGGTATTATAAACATTCGCTTTTCTGTAACACTTTAGTTCTCACTTTTAACTAGGTGCTTATTAGCTTAGCATATTGAATACTTTTATTCAGCAAGGAAGGATGCATTAAATTAGCCAAAAGTAGAGATATTTACTATTTCAAATAAATGCTGTTCTTTTGCTGTTTCCACAAAAATATTAAGCAGCACAACTGTTCTCAACATTAAAAATAAGAAATGATTCTAGAGCAACAAATCAGCATATTAGAATGATTTCTAAAAGATCATGTGACACTGGAGTAATGACCGTTTCACTGTAATAAATTAAGATTTAAAATATATTAAAATAGAAAACATTTATTTAAAATTCAAATAATATTTCACAGTTTTTACTGTTTTAGATCAAATAAATGCAGCCTCAGTGAGCATAAGAAACCTAAAAATCCCCAAAACTTTGAACAGTAGTATATATTTCTTCATCCTTCTTTTTGCAATGGCAGAAGTGTCCAAAAACTTTGCATATGGGCCATTTTATATGAGTATAAATGATAATGTTTTCTCTCTGAAACCCCTGCAGGAACAGCCGGATGTCTTTGATGGTGAGCGGTCCAGAGAGACGCAGAGCACCCCTGCCTCCAGCCAGCCCTCCATGTGCCTGTTATCACCGCCTCAGGAGCGCTCGGGCCGTGAAACCCCCATCAGCGTGGATTCCATCCCTCTAGAGTGGGACCATACTGGGGACGTTGGCGGCTCTTCTTCGCATGATGAGGAAGAGGACGCTGCATTCTTTTCTGCTTTGTCAGGTAAATACGTATAGAAGTGTTTTGATAACCAGGCAAAATTTGCCAAATTCAGTGTCTAGTTTGTCCTCAGAATGGTTTATTATATCGACTTGGTACTTGTTGACACAGATTTATATCAGTCTGCCAGAAAACAATGCTGTGCACCAGTAAATTACAAAAAGAAACGCCAGCCAAACCGATGCAACTGCCAATTTTAACCAGCTTTTGCCAGTTTTATGTCCATTGGCATATCATCTGAGGCTGAGACATACTGCTGCTTTAGCCATTCATTTTCTCTCCCTCCAGATTTAGAGGTCACAGAAATCCCAGAATTCTCATCTGAGGTGACAAAGAAGTCTTTTGGAGAGCCTTTAGGTAGGCCTCCATGTCCCTTTACATGTACTTGGCTTCAGATGTGCATGAGAGCAAGATCTTACCTTTTTTGGTGCATTCACATCCGTCCGGTCCCACACCTCCCTGCTTCTTCTCATTCCCTTTCCACATTATTCTCTTTCTGTCTCTCCCTCCTGTCCTGTTCCCACATCGCTGTCGATACACATAGACTAGGTTTGCTGGATCATCAAAGGCCTGGTATTTTTTCCTTTCAGTGCAGAACTTTCTCTCTCTCTTAAATCAAAAGATGCAAGTGTACTCCCCTCACCCTGCTCTGCTATGTGCTCTTATCATGAAAGACTTGGGCCTGTGATTAGGTTCTGTTGGTTAAGAGGAGGGCTGAGAGCAGGGCATGTCCAGATCTCAGGGAGGTTATGAGAGGGTTGCGTCCCCTTCGCTCAAAACGGCTCAGTGCACCTGCTCATCCCCCTCCACAGCTTTCATGCTCATGCAAAAGATAATAATTCATTTATCTAAACTGCACACTCTTGAAGCTTTGCTCATTACTGGAGAAGTGTACATGATGTACCAGTGTGTCAGTATTTGAAAAAATGTTTGTTTGATGCTTTTACTTTTAAATGGGTTGTACTTGTACTTTTATCCTGGAATCTACTTATAATTGAATGTTTATGCCAATAACATTTGTGTAAAACATATTTTATGTTTTATGGCCATTTTCCACCCTGTCTCTGGCCCTTTGAAAGAACATGATAAAATGTTTCTTGAGCAGTAATTTAGCATATCAGAATGATTTCTGAAGGATCATGTGACACTGAAGACTGGAGTAATGGCTAGCTGATGAAAATTCAGCTTTGCCATCAAAGTGACTTATTTAAAAAAAAAACATTTAAAAAATCTTACCGACCCCAACCTTTTGAATAGCTGTGTGTTTTGTTGAAAATAAACTTCAGCCACTCATATCTAATGTTGGGGTCTTTCAGTATGGTATGCAGAATGAGGAAAAGTGCAAGGTTTTACACTTTCCCACAATATTATCTACCCTACTTCTTCCTCATTACCTCACCGTGACCGATTTGGCCAAGTTTCTGATCACTCAGTAGGCCCTGGTGTGGGCTGTCATGTGCATATGCACTTATTTCTGGAACATCACAAAGATTGGATATCTTTTTTTTTTCCTCTGGTGCAGAAATTTTCAATTTGATGTGACCCCTGTAAAACAAAATAGTTTTATACTACTTGTGTCCATTCTTATTTCACAGCCAAAGTGAAATGCCTGTGCAAAGCATCGAGTTAAATCTCTCTCTCTCTCCCTCTCTCACACACTCACAGGACAGAATTGGCACTTTCAAAACACGCCTGAAAGAAAATCCTTCCAGCTGGACGACTCCTCACCTACACATGCAAGCACTCCTTTTAAACAAGGCTACGTGAGTATATACCCTTTCCTTTTTAACCCAGCACTTTTATAATCTCATTTGCATGTTGTCATCTTCCTCATTCAGACTTTGCCTGCATAAATGTGGATTCTCAAGTAGTATTCATAGTATTCAAATGTCCATTGAACTGCTGCAAAGGCCTGTCAATTTTACATCAATTTTCCATGCTAGTATAAACATGTGGATTCTCATAAGTTTGAAAGGTGATTGTAAAGGCACATGTGTGATGTGTCTGTGCACTTTGCAGGTTCAGCTGATGTCTGAGTGCAGCGGCAGCATTGAGAGTGTGAAGAGAGTTTCTATGATCCTGGATGAAGAACAGCAGGAGGAACAAGGCCTTACTGGCCTCGGCACTGCAGACAAACAGTCAGGTAGAGACACTTTGTCAGACACAGAGGGACATGAGGATGTACTTGACCTGAGTGAGTTATGTAACAAGACACTTCACATATAATTGGGTACATGCACTGACGCAGATCACATGTACAGGGGACTACTTGTCATTTTAATAAAAAAAAAGGATAAAAGACTTGTTATAAAATACTTATTATTTATCAAAAATAGCATATGATGCCACCTCATGGATGGATGGATAGTTGGTTGGACGGACAGATGGATGGATGGATGGATGGATGGATGGATATATAGTTGAGTAGATGGAGGAATGGGTGAATGGGTAGATAGATGGATTGGTAAATAGGTGGCTGGGTGGCTGGATGGATGGATGGATGGATGGATGGATGGATGGATGGATGGATGGATGGATGGATGGATGGATGGATGGATGGATGGATGGATGGGAAAGTTAGATTGGAAAGTTGGATGGATGGATGGATGGATGGATGGATAGTTGGGTAGATAAATGGAGTAATGGGTGGATGGGTAGATAGATGGATTGGTAAATAGGTGGCTGGGTGGCTAGATGGATGGATGGATGGATGGATGGATGGATGGATGGATGGATGGATGGATGGATGGATGGATGGATGGATGGATGGATGGATGGATGGATGGGAAAGTTAGATTGGAAAGTTGGATGGATGGATGGGTGGATGGATGGATAGTTGGGTAGATAAATGGAGTAATGGGTGGATGGGTAGATAGATTGACTGGTAAATAGATACCAATGGGTGGATAAATTGATGGATAGATAGTTGGATATGGATGGATGAATAGGAAAGTTAGATGGGAAAGATATATGGATGGATGGATTGTTGGGTGGATAAATGGAGGACTAGGTGGATGGGTAGATAGATGGATTGGTAAATAGGTGGCTGGGTGGATAAATTGATGCTTAACTATAGATAGTTGGATATAGCTGGATGGATTGGAAAGTTAGATGGGAAAGTTGGATGGATGGATAGTTGGGTAGATAAATGGAGTGATGGATGGATGGATGGTTGGTGACTGGGTGGATGGATGGATAGATAGATGGATGGATAGTTGGCTAGATAAATGGAGGAATGGGTGGATGGGTAGATAGATGGATTGGTAAATAGCTGGCTGGGTAGATAATTTGATGGTTGGTTGGATTATAGATAGATGGATGAATGAATGGATAATTAAATGGGTGGGTAGATCAAATGAAGACAAGGGTAGAAAAAAATCAATCTATCCAATTCATCAGTTTTGATAAATGGATATATGGATGGATAGACAAATGAAGGAACTAGATTGATGTATAGACAGAAGGATGAGTTGTTGAATAAATCGATGAATGGGTAGGTGGATGGATAGATTAAATAAGTGGGACGGATGGATGGTTGGTTGGATGGATGGATGAGTGGATAGGTGGATCAACATTTATGGATGAATTGATGGATAGAGAGTTGGATAGACAATGGAGGAACGGATGGATGGATACATGAATAATTAGATGGGTGAGTAGATAGATGGTTAGATGAATGAAGGGATGGAGGGATAGGTAGATAAACGAATGGATAGGTCCTCTGAATGTGTCCTCTGTTCTCCACAGGAGTGATCGAGCGCTGGGAGCTGCTGCAGGCTCAAGCAGTGAGTAAGGAACAGTGCTGCACCAAAGACCCCCAGCAGCTGACCTCTGACCTGCACGACATCACATTCCTGGCTGGATCGTGTCACCCCTGAGCTGGATAGACTACAGAAACCCGAGACATCAGCCAGTGTCAAGGTCTTAGAAGAGAGGGTCAAACAGCTTAAAGTGAGTGTCACAGTTACAGTACTGCACTGCATCCAAACACACCTTTATTGGTGTTCTAAATGCATTTAATAGTACTTTATTCATAGCTGTCAGTCACGTTACTGCGCAGAGACCTGGAGAGGCAAAACATCCATAGAACTGTTGCACAGGCCTGTCAATGTTCCATCTTTCAAACCATGAATATTTAGATCACCTTTCAAAAGAAGAAAAACAAAGATGTGAACAAACTGCAAGTTCTGGGCACTTAAATCACTAAAAACAGCAGGACGTTCTAAAACACTTAATGATTCATACTATATAGATGGCAAGATGATGAGCCCTGTATATGAATTCTGTGCATTAAATTGCATTATAATGGTTGTCTATGGAAAAAAAAACGCATAACGTGAAAATATGTGTTCATATTTTGGATTCATCTGCTTGCCTGTACAAGTGTTTTACTAATGAGTTTTAGCTATGATGAATTTGGTCCTCCAATTTAACTGTCCTAATGCATTAAGCCACATTAAAGGGTTAGTTCACCCAAAAATGATGAAAATAATGTCATTAATTACTCACCCCCATGTCGTTCTACACCCGTAAGACCTTCGTTCATCTTCAGAACACAAATTAAGATATTTTTGATGAAATCCGATGGCTCAGTGAGGCCTGCATAGCCAGCAATCCAACTTCTCAAGATCCATAAAGGTACTCAAAACATATTTAATGTGGTGATGGCCGATTTTAAAACACAGCTTTGAAGCCTTATAAATCTTTTGTTTTGAATCAATGATTCCTGCTGTTCTTCATCCAGGATCATAGAAACTCTCTTCACACTCTTAATGCTGCCGCTGCACTCAGACATCAGCTGAACCTGTATCAAACTGCTGAAATCATGTGACTTTGGCGCTCCGAACATTTGATTCGAATAAAATGATTCATAAAGCTACAAACCTGGTGAAAAAAAATAACTGGCGGTCAGCGGAGGAAAGCTTTGTTTTGCCCTCCAGGTGGGTGCTGTATAAGGGTGTGATGTCATAAAAAACTATAAATACTGATAAAATACAGTAGATGGGGAAGCTGATGTTGTTCTGGCTTAGGCTCATCTCATATTATATCTCTCGCTCACCTTCAGTGTGTTCCCATGTTCCTGAAGAATGGACAAATACAGAGACACTAGAAAGTAAAAAAGGTAATATTGTCTTCACACTCCGGTTTGTTTTTTCATTATGCAGGAAATGCAGAAGACATTTGCTTGTTATAAGACCATGATGCTGTCTCTGAACCTGGGTGGGCAAGAGCTGCAGCAGGGGGCCACTGGACATGAGCTTCAGGAGGGTCTGCGCAGCATGAATCGCCGCTGGACAGAGGCTTGTGCAGGCCTAGAGGGATGGGAGGGCAATCTACGCAATACACTAGAACGCTGTCAGGTGAGAGAACTGTCAAACATTCATACTAAACCTCGATGAACGTCTATCGGGTTTGATGACACGTGAAACTGACCATCTGCCCTCATGTAGGAGTTCCATGAGATGGTCCACTCTCTACTGCTGTGGCTGGCCCATGCAGAGAGCAGACGCTACACAGTGAACATCGGACGACCCATTCTGTGCAGCCCTCCATTCTTCAGGAACACAGGAAAACACTGAAGGTGAGCGCGAGAAACCGGCTTCTGACATGAGATGAGCCTAAACTTGAACAACATCAGCTTACTCATCTACTAAGACTGTTCAAGCATTGATACTATCTCTGGTGTAGTGAGCTTTTGTATTGCTCCCCCTGGTGGCAGGATCTGGCAGAGGAGCTGCAGGGCAGGCAGAAGCAAGTGAGCTCCCTGCAGGAGATCGTCTCTGAGCTGCTTCCCGAGGCTGCTGGGGAGGACAGTGCTGAAGCTAGGGAAAAACTCCACGTCATTGGAAGCAAACTACGACTGCTGTCACGTCAAGTCGAGCAGGACCTCCAGATGATTCAGGAGAGATTGGTAAGAGTGTTTTTCAAAATATTCTTGAGGCATTTACAACACAGAGTTAAAAAAAAGGAGGCTAATTCCACTAAGGACACACTGCATTTTTTTTTTTTTTTTTTTACTTATTTTTATTATTTAATTGGTAAAAAAAAATGCTATACATTTGAGTGTCACAATTCATTGCTACCAATTAAAGAATGTCCATTTAAATATAGAGGATTAATTAAAACCTTGAACGTTTTGAGGCCACAGAAGCACATTTCTCCTCTTCTTAAAAATTCTTACACAGATTTTTTTTTACCATTCGTTTTTACAGACTTTTTACCATTCATGAGTTTGGGGTCAGTTAAGTTTTTTTTTTTTTTTTATTAAAAGAAATGAATAGTTTTTCCAGCAAGGACACATTAAATTGATCAAAGGTTTCAGTAAATATATTTATAATATTACAAAAGATTTTTATGTTCTGAATAAATGCTTCTTCTGAACTTTCTATTAATTAAAGAATCCTGAAAAAACTAAAATAAACCAGATTTTATTCAGACACCTTGAACATTTTATTCATTAATACAGTTTATTCACTATAGTTTAAAAAAGGTAATAAAATATGACAAGATCTCAGAGTTAAACAGAGTTAAACAAGATCTCAGAGTTAAAATGAATTTTTGGTTCAAAATCTTTATCAATTTTACTGGTAGTCCACTGAATATGAAGAATTTGTGGGTATAATAATAATGTCACAGTTTACTTTATTTTGCCATCTTCACTTACATAAATGAACTATAGGGTCCTGCACCCACTAGTAAAAAAAAAAAAAAAATATATAAATATATATATATATATATATATATATATATATATATATATATATATATATATATATATATATATATATATATATATATATATATATACAGTACAGTCCAAAAGTTTGGAACCACTAAGATTTTTAATGTTTTTAAAAGAAGTTTCGTCTGCTCACCAAGGCTACATTTATTTAATTAAAAATACAGTAAAAAACAGTAATATTGTGAAATATTATTACAATTTAAAATAACTGTGTACTATTTAAATATATTTGACAAAGTAATTTATTCCTGTGATGCAAAGCTGAATTTTCAGCATCGTTACTCCAGTCTTCAGTGTCACATGATCCTTCAGGAAATCATTCTAATATGCTGATTTGCTGCTCAATAAACATTTATGATTATTTTCAATGTTGAAAACAGTTGTGTACTTTTTTTTCAGGATTCCTTGATGAATAGAAAGTTCAAAAGAACAGCATTTATCTGAAATACAAAGCTTCTGTAATATTATACACTACCGTTCAAAAGTTTGGGGTCAGTAAGAATTTTTATTTTTATTTTTTTGAAAAGAAATTAAAGAAATGAATACTTTTATTCAGCAAGGATGCATTAAATCAATCAAAAGTGGCAGTAAAGACATTTATAATGTTACAAAAGATTAGATTTCAGATAAACACTGTTCTTTTGAACGTTTCTATTCATCAAATAATGCCTGAAAAAAAATATTGTACACAAATATTTTGTACAATTGTACACATTAAATGTTTCTTGAGCAGCAGATCAGCATATTAGAATGATTTCTGAAGGATCATGTGACACTGAAGACTGGAGTGATGATGCTGAAAATTCAGCTTTGCATCACAGGAATAAATTACTTTGTCAAATATATTCAAATAGAAAACAGTTATTTTAAATTTTAATAATATTTCACAATATTACTGTTTTTTTTTTTTTTTACTGTATTTTTAATTAAATAAATGTAGCCTTGGTGAGCAGATAAACTTCTTTTAAAAACATAAAAATCTTAGTGGTCAAACTTTTGGATGTACTGTGTAGTATATATATATATATATATATATATATATATATATATATATATATATATATATATATATATGTGTGTATGTGTATATATATATATATTTTTTTTTTTTTTACTAGTGGGTGCAGGACCCTATAGTTCATTTATGTAAGTGAAGATAGCAAATAAAGTTAAACTGTGACATTATTATACCCAAAAATTCTTCATATTCAGTGGACTACCAGTAAAATTGATAAAAATTTGGAACCAAAAATATGGAACCAAATATATATACCAAATAAAAAAAAAAAAATATATATATATATATATATATATATATATATATATATATATATATATATATATATATATATATATATATATATATAAAATTCAAAAAAAAAAAAATATATATATATATATATATATATATATTCACTCATATTAAGCAACTCAACTGTTTTCAACATTGTTAATAAAAAGAAATCAGCAGCAAATCAGAAGACTGGAGTAATGATGCTGAAAATTCAGTATATTAAAATAGAAAACTGTTAAATTGTGATATTTCCCAATATTACATATTTACTGTATTTTGATCAAATAAATGCAGCCTTGGTGAGTATGAGACTTCTTTTAAAAACATTCAAAAATCTTATCAAACCTAAACTTTTGAATGGTTGTATACATTAAAATTATTTGATCTGAGTGCAAATTTTTGCCCCACCATGTCAACAATTACAAACAGTAATTAACCAAGATAAGGCAGTTACTGTTCATTTGTACTATAAATAATATTTCAATTAAAAGTATATTACATGCTCATGAATTAGAGCACTAGGATGTGGTTGAGTAGTTTTCATTTGTGATGAGGGGCTGAACTCTTCTCTGTCTGCTTGCAGGAGTCCACAACTGATGCTGCAGGAGACGGGAAATCCTCCGAATGCTCTCGGTACTGTTGCACACACACATTAACCAGTTTCATTTTTTTTAAGCCTTTTTACATTTTTAATGAATAGTTCTAGAATATTCATTAAAAAAGCGTAGAATATTATAAAAATATATATGTATCACGTACAGCACTAGCCTCAAAATGGTCTTGCTCTTATAAAACGGTCATCACACACAATATAAATATTAGAACCAAAAATATGTATCAATGCTACTTTCATAAAGTAAAATCACTAAATACCTCCCTTCTGTTGGAAAATAGTTTTCTTCAAATAAGAACAAACATGTTTATGTTGCTAAGGGTGTTGTTTAGTGATACACAGAACCGTTGGGTGAGGCGGTCATAGTCATTCTTTATTGTGAATAAAACAGCTATCAGAATCACTTGTACTAAACGTTTTATAAAAGCAAAAATGCACATACCCAGTATTATATACACGTTTTGATTTGAAAAAAAGAGCAGTAGTAAGGGTTTTATTTTTCCTGTTTCAGGTCAAAGCGTGACCCATCCCCTCAGCGTTCGTTCTTCTATCGGGTCCTGCGCGCGGCTTTCCCTCTGCATCTCCTGTTCCTCCTGCTGCTGGTTGTGGCCTGCTTGGTCCCTCTTTCTGAAGACGACTACAGCTGCACCCTTTCCAACAATTTTGCCCGTTCTTTCCACCCCATGTTACGCTACACCAACGGTCCTCCTCCCACATGAGCCCCTCGTCAACTGTTCTCACGATCGATCCACGGAGCCGTTCTCATGACTCAGATGTGCGGCGAAGCACCACACTTTTGTCCAAGCAATATTTTTAATGGTTGTATTTATATAATTGGTTTTATGCTATTTATTCCCCTTTGAGAGCCATACTACTGATATTTTGTTGTTAATGTTACGAGAATGTGATCTAAAAAAAAATGTCCCTTTTCTTGTCACAATGCTGTAAAGTCAATCATTGTATGAGCTTGAATGTAAATCACTGATTTTTTTTTTTTTTTCCAAATGTTTCTAGATTTAAGCACATCATGCACTGATTATAAGAGTTTGCAAGTGGAAAAGATGAACTGTTCAGCCAGTTTGTGGTGACATGATGGATAGCTGCTATTTTGGGATTATGTGGTCATTTTTAAATTATGAATCTGAATTAACTGTATTTGCAAAGCCCAAAACAAAAATATATTTAAAAATATCAAATGCACATGAAACATTTTAATTCACCCCAGTGTAAATAACACATTGTTACATATGTGCTGCAAGGTGGAACACAAAGTGTACAGAAATTAAAGTTTGAAAACTTTTTACAAATTATGTCCTGTTTAAAAAATAAACATTGTCTACTTCAGTAAAACTGTATTACATCTGGTCTTTAATTCTTAGTAGTCAACAAAAGTTGTAAATTTATATCAAACAATTCAAATGGCTGCCGGCAGATAACTTTATAAATACTTTGACTCCATCTGTGCAATTATTAAGTACTTTTAACATCTGTATGCTTTAAGGTAGATTTAGTTTTATATCAGTTAATAAATTGTCTCAACTGAAAAACACTTTCTTGTAACTTTTTTCTTTTAAAAAAAAAAAAAAAAAAAAAAGTGTAGACTATAGGCACACATATTTTGGCTTTTGTGTCTCAAGACAGGACTTTCTGAGAACTCTTCAATAGTGCAATATCAAAAGTAATTCTGGTAACTGTGGTTCATCTTACAAACAGAACAGTTTTCACAATGGAATAAATTGGTGATATGACTAGAAAATGTATAAATGTTTTGTACAAGGCCTTTATGGTGTTAAAGGGGTTTACTAGGTAGGGAGCAGGACGAAAGTAACTGTTTTTTGAAACATTTTGCTTTGGTTACATTTGTCAAAAATAACAGATGCAAAGAAACAGATGACATTCATGAATCCTCTTGCTTTGACCAAAAAAAGGCTTGATTCAGGTCTCAAATCTTTGGACCAGAATTTAGTCTTTGTTCACACTGGAGACTAATCTCTCATCGTTCATACAGTCATTTTACAAGTGTTGGAATCTGATCTGTTCATTTCCGACAGGGTTGTCAATAGCCGCTCTATCTACAGCATTTGTTATAGGCATCGTGATGCTGATTTTTTTTTTTTTTTTTTTTTTATTTTACAGAAAGTGACAGTAGCAAGCTTACTGTATAGAAAGAAATGAAAAAG
Source organism: Megalobrama amblycephala (assembly GCF_018812025.1). NCBI lineage: Eukaryota > Metazoa > Chordata > Actinopteri > Cypriniformes > Xenocyprididae > Megalobrama > Megalobrama amblycephala. The sequence continues at coordinate 20,605,937 of NC_063054.1, read as the reverse complement.
TAGAAATTGTACACCAGGTCCATCTTGTCTGTGAAAAAAAAAAAAAGTTCACAGGAAAAACATTCAAGGCATCCGTGATGTTTTTCAACTTGTGAAATCCTATTCCACTTTTTTTTTGGCTGTTTTTGTTGTTCATCTTCCCGAAACTACAAATCATCCTTCAGCACTGGAGAGAAAGAAGAGCAATTTAATGTGATTTTTAAATTATTTTTTCAGCTTGTATTGTTATTTTAGGATTTGTGGAAAAAAATTTAGCTGGCCTGTAAAATAAAATATATAAACTAAATCTTTTATAAAACAGGCATTTCCATCAGTAAAACTATTTTTATTTATGTCAGCATCACAATGCCTGCATTATGTAGCGTTACGAAACAAACCACTCTTTCTATATCTTACCAGACAGAGTTTAGGGTCCATGCTGAGAAGCGCAGGTGAAGGCCTCCTGGACGCCTTTGCCCTCTCGAGGGCCGGAGTGAGACAGACGTGAGCTGTGCATGATATGAGCGTCCAGCATCTCCAGAAGCAGGTCATACAGAGGAACCATCTTCTTCATCTTCATGCAGTGGAGGTGGTCCATGCCTTTGTTACTACAGATGAGTAGTGGATATATGGTCAGTGGAAGGTTTTGCACAGATCAAGAGTTACAAATACACATCACTAAGACAGGCTACAAGCTCACAAGTTGAAGACTGTACTATACAGTCAAGCTAACCTTGAAAAAGTAGTTAGCTACATTACTAGCTTCTCAAAATTTAATGAAGTTCAGTAGAGTCAAGCTAAACTTTTGAAAAAGCTGTTAGCTACATTACAAGCTACATGTTTAAAGTAGTTTAAATTAGTAAGCCAACCATGTGAAAATGGAGTTAGCTTAGCTACAATGCTTAGCTAATCATAATTTAAAGAAGTTCAATACAGTCATGCTAACTTTCTGAAAAAAGTAGTTAGCTAAACTATAAGATACTAGTAAGCTATATTGATTAACATTAATTTCAAGTCATTCAAAACAGTCAAGCTAAACTTTTGAAGTAGTTAGCTAACAAAAAGCTAACCAGATTCAAGCAAAAGTGATAATGCACATAATTAGCATAATTATAATTTAATCAGAGCTGTATTTCTCTGGCTCAAAAACAATGAGGGTTTTTGAAGTAATGAATCTCAATTAGGGTGACAATGACAGATAAATGTACCTTACATACTGTCTAACAAATGATATACAATATATCAGGCATGTAATCAGCTAAAGATAAAAAAGCTGGAAAATCCGTCCACACCCACAAGCCACGCCTTGTCACTTCTTATTTAAAATATATACTGTATCTTATATTGTAATAATACATACTATTGTCCTGTAAAAATAAAAGCAGCATTTAATAATCATAATAATAATTAATATATTATATAATGCAATAAAAGTATTAATAGAATTGTTATTATTACAGTACCTGCCAAAAGTTTGGAAACAATTATTAATGATTTTAAAATAAATCTCTTCTGCTCACAGGGCTGCATTTATTTGATACAGTAAAAATACAGTAATACAGCAATATTGTGAAATATTGTTACAAATAATAGTAAAAAATAAATCTATATTAATATATTATAAAATGTAATTTATTCTTGTGATCAAAGCTGAATTTTCAGCATCATTACTCCTGTCTTCAGTGTCACATGATCCTTCAGAGTCACATGATCCTTCAGAAATCATTTCAATTTGACTTAACGAAACATTTCTGATTATTATCAATGTTGAAAACAGTTGTGCTGCTTTATATTTTTGGGGAAATGGTGATATTTTATTTTTCAAGATTCTTTGAAAAATAGTTCAATGAACAGCATTTATTTGCATTCATCAGTTGTATTAAATCATTTATTAAATAGAAATATTTTGTATGATGAATTAATTCTTCTCTTTTTTTTTTTTTAAATCTTACCAAAAATGTTTGAATAGTATTGTTTCCATGAAAATGTTAGGCAGTAAAAACTGCTTTTTAACATTGATAATAATAAATAGTGAATGTTTCTTGAGCAGCAAATCAGTATTTCTGAAGGATCATGTGACGATGAAACTTAACAACAACATAATTATTAACAATTACGATAACGATTCTAATTCGAATGTTGCGTTCCCAAATGCAATTTAAGCGTCACAAATGCAGTAGCATTTACATTGAATCAAAAATTAAAACACGCCTACTGTTAGCCTACAGCAAACATGCATCGCATCAGACGATAGCCTATTTGTACCTATAGAATTACATCACATCCGTTGCGAATTTTATGATATTAAATTTATTAAAAGGTTACCGGGCGAGTAACAGGTTTCATCGCTGATCTACTAGCATTTGGCGCGTTGAGTCATTTGAGCCATAGAGACAGAGCACATTTAAGCCACGCCCACACCGGGGGGGGAAACAATCCAACCGTCTCCATTGACTTTGTATTGCGTGCTGCTTCCTCTTTGTCATTTCTGACTTATAACAAAAAACAGAACAACAATGCCTTAAAGTTGCTGTGTGACGAGGTGTACAGCAAACAAGCTAAAAACCCAGACCTAAATTTTTATAAGCTACCGAACCGTAAAAGCCAGCCTTTAAGGAGACAAAAGTGGATACAGGCAATAAGATGTGAAGCATCAGCAGGAAGAAATGGTAAATTTTGGGATCCTGACACTCAGTATGCCTCAGTAAGCCCACGTGTGCAGTAAACATTCAGTCACTTAAGTCAAATATCCAAATGTCAGTTTTATATATTATATTTCCTGTCACTTACCCCTTTTCCACCAAGGCAGTTTGAGTGCTGGTTCGGAGCCAGAGCCTAGTTTCAAATCAGTTCTTTGTCTTTCGACACACAAAGCACCAGCTCCGAACCAGGAAAAGTGGTTCATAAGTATCACCAAAACATTGCTGGGCTAGACCCGCTCAAGAACCGCTTGCGTCAGGGGCTGGGGGCGGGGGTTACCATGACCAACAAGAAACTTGTGACCGCCATTTTTGAAATAGCAGCTAATCGAGCAAATAGCAGCTCGAGTGTAATCTCCATCTATATACAAATTACGGCGAGCCGTGTTTGGATGCCGATGTAGGTTCGCAAAGCCATGATCATCAACCGTAGTGAAACATGATTCGGTGGGTGCCGCGGATCCGCGGGAGCGTTTGTAGAGCATACGACTCCTTGTACTTTTATCGTTCTCGCTGAGCTTTGATGTCATGCGCCGATTGCTATGCGAGAAGCCGATGCATCTCAAACAAGCCTGCTGTGTTTGTGTTTGGCGCTGCAGCGTTAGCTTTGCTGTGAAATATGAGATGTATGCAGTGATGTAAGTCCTGGCTCTGTGATGCACTCTAGCCCGTGGAAAGGCAAACTGGTTCTTAGAAGGCTCGTCAGTTGAACAAACTCCGAACTGGTACTAGCACTAGCTCTGAACTAGCACCCGGTTCGTGCCATAGACAGTAAGAGAAATGGACACAGCGACCCCATTGGAACTCAACTGAGACAAGTGAAGCCCATTTTTAGCGATTTTTTGCACTTCCGTTTCTGACGCGCAGACTCAAACTAAGCTTGATGACGTCAGCAACCTGTCTGACAGATGTAAATCTTCTAGTAGCTGTGCGTGCAAACTGCCATCGTTAATCTTGCAGAGACGGCGAGCTTGAGCGGGGAGTTCTTTGGCGTGAGTGAGCAGGAGTAAGTATTCTGATTAATTATTTTGTATAGTATTTTAAAATGTAACGCCAGTACGCCATATTAAGTTAATGCATACTATTGCCTGCGAGCTTCTCCTCCTGTCTGTACGGTAATTTCTCTCCTGTGCGACAGAGTGTCGAGTGGTTATGACGCAATCGTTAGCCTATTTTTACAAAAACTGTTTCTACGGGGCCATAATGTAACATAGAAGGTAATGGAGCCCTTTATACATTGTCATGTATCTTTAGAAATAAATAATGGACAAATGGAGTCTTTAAACACCTCAGATGTAAAGTTATTCGCTGTCAAAGTGACGCCAAAATGAATGGGAGTCAATGGGATGCTAACGCAAGTGAAGTTCTGCTACAAGATGGCGGCACGCGGCCGACTTCAACTTCCGGTCGACTTCCTTGGGCACTGGTTCGTGCTGGTGGAAAGGGGGTACCTGATTACGTTCCCCTCCAGTGGGTGTAGTTCTCATAGTAATATGACGTCACGCTCTGTCTCAATCACCTGTATCCACTTTTTAGTCCTTAAACGCTCGTTTTTTTGGGTCGACAGCTTATAAAAACTTTTGGCTTTTTGGTTCTGTTTTTTTTGCTTGTTTTTTGTACACTTTTTTGTTATAAGTCAGAAATGACAAGGAGGCAGCCTCACTATACAAAGTCAATGGAGACTGTTGGATTGTCCCCCCCCCCGGTGGGCATGGTTTTCAGATTATGACGCGTGTCGCTCTGTCTCTATTTTAAGTGACCGTTCATATGTAGCGTATAAAAACAGATGGAAAACTCATCCACGCCGCTTTCTCCTTTCGAAAGCGCTCGGGAGCTTACACTCCGGTGGCGTCTGCCATTACTAAGCAACAGTGCACTCTCCATGACGACGCGGTAGTTTGTTTCAGCAAAGGATATATGGATTTCCAGCAACAAAAATCACTTGCAGTAGCTCTGTTAGTAGATTTATTCAAAAATGGGTATCCGTGTACAGCTTTGATCAGACATTCCTCCATCTTGGTGCTTTGTTCTGCAGATGGCATAGTGCAGCGCTCTCTGGACCATTCCGTCCATGACGCATTTAAAAACATGACCTATTCACAGTTTATTTAGTTAACCGTTTCAGGCCATTTCACGATTTCAATCATCATGCAGTAACCAGCATAACACTGAACACCTGGACACTCTTTATTGTCTGTACCTGAGGTGCCTTATGTGGGAGAGCAGCATGAGCAGATGGGCTAGTCTGGTGGAGCGCTGCTGAAAGTTCAAGCCTGTCTTCGAGATGGCCCATACCAGAGCATCCGTCACTGAGTCCAGCAGACACAGCAGCTTCGACCTGCTCTGCAGTTCCTCTCCTCCCTCAGACGAACTCAGACACATGTCTGCAATGACGCACAAGCGTAGGTTCACAGCAATTCAAGCCATGAGACACTGACATTTACAGCCGTTTAAAATAATAGAGGGTGATACCCAAATAAGCATCCAATCCAAAGAATATCCCATTCAAAAACAACGCAACACATCTGGAGTGATCAAATAAGTGACACAGAGGAGACAAAGTGAAGACAGCTGTTGGGGGCTGAGAATGAAGAGATAATGCACGAGGAAAAGACAGATAAAAAGTTCAGAGGAATCGGAGCAGGAAGAAATATTGGTTCCTTCAGTAATATTAAACACTAAACAGATACTGCCTGTTACTTACAAAAGTGTTTGCTATGAAATGGATAGTTTGGTTGAAAGCGTGGATCACTCCTCAAAGCAGGGATGTTGTTTCCATTAAGACTTTATGGTGTGCGAGAGTTTTTCTTGCCTGGCCATGCCAAGGTTCTCTTCAATTAAAGCATGGATAGTAGTAACCTTCTGAGTTATGGGCCTCAAATTAACACTATTTATTACAGCTCTGTTAAGGGCAGGCATTTGTTTGGCCTTATGCCATTTGATAGACACTAGAGAGGACAAGAAATGAGGGGGGTTTGATTGGTGCATGACACTAGCTGGAATCAAACCTGCTTTTCCCATGTGAGAAACACTGCTATATGTCTGAAGCGTAAGAGCTAGGCCATGACATTCATTTATGATATATGTAATGGAGGCCAGTTAGTAAGAGCTGTGCAGGTAAAGCTCACTCCCCTGGCTTCAAGAGGTGCCCTAGAGGCTGCGGCTTGTTAGCGCACCCGCCTCCCATGCCAGAAACGCTGGTTCGAATCCCTCTCAGAGTAGAACCTGGAAGGGTTACATTGGTGCCTTGACCTGGATGGAAGTGAGGTTTAGGGGTTGAGTGTAATGAAGGCCAGCTAGAGTGAGCTGTGCAGGTAAACCTCACTCCCCTGGCCCCAAGAGGCGCATTCACAACTGACGCTAGAGACTGAGGTCACTTGTAAGCGCACCCACCTCCCATGTGCGAGTAGAACCTGGAGGGGTTACATTAGTGCCGGGAGTGAGGTTTAGGGGGGTCAGTGTAATGGAGGCCAGCTAGTAAGAGCTGTGCGGGTAAACCTCACTAACCTGGCCTCAAGAGGCACACTACCAACTGAAGCTAGAGGCTGAAGTCTCTAGCGTCCTTGTTAGTGCACCCACCTCACATGCCTGAAATGCCGGTTTGAATCCCGCTCAGAGTGATGCAAGTACAACCTGGAAGGGTTACATTGGTGTCGGAAGTGAGGTTTAGGGGGGGTCAGTGTAATGGAGGCCAGCTAGTAAGAGCTGTGCAGGTAAACCTCGCTACCCTGACCTCAAGAAGAGCACTTAAGGCTGCAGCTTGTTAGCATGCCCGCCTCCCATGCTGGAAATGCCGGTTTGAATCCCGGAGGGGTTACATATACAGACCCAAACGAATGCTTAGAGTTTGTTTGTAGCTGAAATGACAGCTGTTCACCATACTGGATCTTTATTTTATTTATTTTTTTATTTTACAATTCAGTGCTAGAGACAATGTATACATTTGCTTATACATTTAATTTTCCTGCAGTTTGTTGTTGCTTTAAATTTTTTTTTTTTTTTTTAAAGAAATTAACACTTTTATTCAGCAAGGATATATTAAATTGTTCAAGAGTGACAGTAAAGACATTTATGTCAAAAGATTTCTATTTCAAATAAATTATGTTTCAAACCCTATTCATCAAAGAATTTTGAAAAACTGCAAAAAGAATTTGTAAATATATATAAAAAAAGTTGATATCTGAAAAAAATTATGATTAAAAAAGTTATTTATGGATCAATATTAAATATTAGGATTAAATATTAATGGCTCCTCAAATTTTCACTATGGTATTATCAGTCATGTGAGAGTAATTAGAAAAAAAAAAAAACATACTTAAAATGAAAAAAACATAAGTATAGTAAAAACGTGTGCTAGTCTCTACTTACTCTCTTAATTGTCAACTAGTCAACTAGTCGCCCTCTTAACTAGTCAAACAAATAAGATACTACTGTGATTCACTGTGATTATTCTGTCCTATGGGGAAGGTCAACCAAACATGCACATTCATTATCCAATAAAATACACATTTGTTTTAGTAATAGAAGTAGTATAAATGCATGCACACTTCATAAACCTTTTAATGAGAAGAACACTTACTGGAGTTCAGGAGAATCATGGCTTTGAGACACACGTACTCCTCTCTCTGTAACTTGAGTTCTCTGAATCTGGACGTGGCTGCCAGCAGCATATCAAAGATTTCCACAAACCCCTGCACACAGCTGCCTTCGTCTCTGCCAAACACAAAGACTTTTATCAGTCTCACAAATTAGCTTCACCTCATCAGAAACACGGGACCGGGCCTTAATCTCAAACCTCACTAGCTGTATTCCAAATCCTGGCACCTACTGAAAGCACTAATGGTGAACTCTATACAAATGGAAAATCAGAGTATAGGTGCTCCCTGAGACGCTTATGAGGTGCTACAATTGGACCTGCAGCAGTAAATGAGACCAGACAGCGCTAACATTTCATTAAAACTTGTGAGAACAGAGAGAACAAAGATACAGCTACTTCCATTTAGCATTAAACAAGACTTATTCACAACCTAAACACAAGGGGGGCTAAATAATTGAGTTGTTGTACTTCAGTTCTATATTAACTATTATTTTAGGAGATTTGTATTTGTGTCAAATAATACTGAGAGTCATTATTGGCAGCTGCAGTCAGAAAAAAAAAAAAAAAATGAAAAATCGATGTTGACACCATTCACCAGGTTAAACTCGTGGACCCAGTTGGCTATGATACAATGAATTCCTTATCCAAGCCCATGAAAATACAGTAAATATCTGGCAACAGCTGCATATTTACAGCAAACCAACTCATGACTGGAACAGCTTGGAAGCATAGTCCAGTGTCTGCAGAGCATCTGTAACTTGGCCCATTTTTTTTTCCTCGCATGACAACATGGGTACACATCATGTTAGGGGGGTACAAAGGGCAGTGGCATGGAGGGGCCATGATAACAGAGAAGCCATGGAAGAATCAGTTCTGTTTTCCCACAGTTGTACTGGCAGCTCTCTAGTTCCCACCACACTCGCTGACACATCTGAACACATCTGGCCAAACTGCTGATTTTGTTTCACAGCTCTATTCTTGAGATGTTTTGCTATATTCTACAAAAATTGTTATGAACACACAGTTCTTTATACCAAGCTTCTGCAGTGTGAACACACACACACGTTACAATTTATAATTACATTTTAAATTCTAAAATTCTAGTTTCAAGGGGTCCTATTATGCAAAATTCACTTTTACATGGTGTTTGAACATAAACGTGTGTCGGCTGTGATTGTACACAACCATCCTATAATGGAAAAAATCCACCCACTCTTTTTTTAATCCACATAAAATATCATAAGCAGTGTCTCAGAATAAGCCGTTTGCAGATGGTAGCTTTTGTGACATCACAAATGCTTAGGTTCCACCCATGTCTGCTGACAGACTCTGCACTATTAGGCCGTGTGTCCACCTGAGCGTTTTTAGCCAGCTGAAAACGCTAGGCGCTCTGCTTAAAACGCCCGTCTGTGAGCGCTTGAGAGCGCTTCTGCAGCGTAGCATTTTTTTTCCGTTGAGACGCTTTGTTGCTATGATACGGAATATCCGTTGGTCGGAGTTTTATTTGTCCCGCCCCTCCTCCACTCTGATTGGACGGCTGGCTAAAAAGTGACAGTGATGAGCGCAGCGTTTTACTCAAAGTTGAACATTCTTCAACTCGAGGCGACCAGTAAAAAAAGAAAAGGCGACCAGCGTGAAAAAGACGCTCAGTGCCTCGTTACGCTCCTGGCGTTTAAAAAACGCGGCGCTCCCATTGAAAACAATTGAAAAAGTTCAATTATATTTAAAGTTCATTATTATATAATGACAGTTGTATCACCCTAACATTTTTTATTTTATGTCCCCCAAAATATCAAAATTCATTTTTAATTCAGAAATTAAAAACATGCTTGTTTTGAGATGTATTCCCCGTAAGTATGAACTGCATTTTATTGCATACATTTATTACATCATGCCATTGACTGATTGTATTTAGGTTGGACTGACCATGGTTAACATGTCTTTTAACCTTGACATGACTAGAGAGCTAACCGAAGTCTGTACATCAGAACACATAATCAGTGACTTTAATCACCCATAAATGATTTTATACCACATTGGCATACAGAAAAAATGGATAACTGCATAAAAAGCATGTGAGAATAAAGAGATGAATTCAAGCACTGAGAGATGAATGTGCCCGTTCATAAATTAGGCAATGGGAAGGATAAACACAATTAACACACTAGTTACCTGCTGAGACTGAGGTCTGGAGAGAAAATGAGCTTTCCAGGGTGATTAACAGAACGCCACATTAGTCCCAACATCAGCACCTCTAACCAGCAGCACTCTAACAAATGGACCTGGTCAAAAAGACTGAGCTCCACAAAACCTGCAGTAAGAAATAAGCACTTGTTACCAACTACATACACAATTACACAGTTTCATTCAATTCATAGCGAATCAAACATAATCCATAGTTCACAGTTAATATTCACAATTAGCAGAGTAGTTCATTTCAGCAGGCAGTGCTTCACTGAATGAAAGTGAATGAGAAAAGGCTTGTGTCTCCACATAAGCTGCTCATCCCTGGGGATCTGGAATAATCTGGAGGGAAAGTTTACTAATTGTTCATGTTCAGAATAAGAACATGATTATCCACTGATAAAAGACTGCCCATCTCAAATGCCAAACATTAATTAAAGTGATAAATCAGATCAGAAAACAGATTTCAGGCTAATAAACCTGTGATTTACACTGATAGATGTGATATACAACGTTTGGACTGTACTGTGTGTATGTATATATATATATATATATATATATATATATATATATATATATATATATATATATATATATATATATATATACATACACACACACACACACACACACAGTACAGTCCAAACGTTTGGAACCACTAAGATTTTTAATGTTTTTAAAAGAAGTTTCGTCTGCTCACCAAGGCTACATTTATTTAATTAAAAATACAGTAAAAAACAGTAATATTGTGAAATATTATTACAATTTAAAATAACTGTGTACTATTTAAATATATTTGACAAAGTAATTTATTCCTGTGATGCAAAGCTGAATTTTCAGCATCATTACTCCAGTCTTCAGTGTCACATGATCCTTCAGAAATCATTCTAATATGCTGATTTGCTGCTCAATAAACATTTATGATTATTTTCAATGTTGAAAACAGTTGTGTACTTTTTTTTTTTTCAGGATTCCTTGATGAATAGAAAGTTCAAAAGAACAGCATTTATCTGAAATACAAAGCTTCTGTAGCATTATACACTACCATTCAAAAGTTTGGGGTCAGTAAGAATTTTTATTTTTATTTTTTTGAAAAGAAATTAAAGAAATGAATACTTTTATTCAGCAAGGATGCATTAAATCAATCAAAAGTGGCAGTAAAGACATTTATAATGTTACAAAAGATTAGATTTCAGATAAACACTGTTCTTTTGAACTTTCTATTCATCAAATAATCCTGAAAAAATATATATTGTAAAAACACAAATATTTTGTACAATTGTACACATTAAATGTTTCTTGAGCAGCAGATCAGTCTATTAGAATGATTTCTGAAGGATCATGTGACACTGAAGACTGGAGTAACGATGCTGAAAATTCAGCTTTGCATCACAGGAATAAATTACTTTGTCAAATATATTTAAATAGTACACAGTTATTTTAAATTGTAATAATATTTCACAATATTACTGTTTTTTACTGTATTTTTAATTAAATAAATGTAGCCTTGGTGAGCAGACGAAACTTCTTTTAAAAACATTAAAAATCTTAGTGGTTCCAAACTTTTGGACTGTACTGATATATATATATATATATATATATATATATATATATTTTTTTTGCCTTCACAAACACTTCGTTTTCTTCACAAAAGTATTGCTTTCCCCCAAGAAATTGTGCTGGCTCACAAAAATATAGAAATTTTTTTCCCTCCCACTGCACAAATTTTTTAAATCACCAGTTTTGCAAGAAAATGCAAAGTTTCTAGGGAGAAAGCAAACGTTTTGAGAGCAAACAAAATTATTGAAATATAATTTTTCACCTCAATTTTTTCTGTATCATTTTGTCCATTTTAAGCACATTGACACATTATACATCAAGTTCACTTCAATCCAGAAAATCCATTCACTACAGAAACGGTTCTTCAAAGTTCAATATATAGAACTTATTTAAGAATTACCATTTTTGAGCCATGAATTTCTAGTGGTTTTTATAATAGTTTTGATTTTTGAGTTCAACAATGTCTGTGGCTAACATTACACGAGCAAACGATTTGTTCAACAGCATGAATAACATACAGTCATACCACAATCAATGGAATGACAACCATTGTGTGCTTTAAAAACATATGTTGCTAACAAGAGACTACATGAGGATTAAAACAGTTGATGCATGAATTTCACATAATTCGTCTAGCACATAATCTCACATCTTTGTTCTACACACAGAAAGTGTGCTAAACTATCTAAAAAAAAGATGGCTTCTTTAAAAAGGTTCTTTACACATAGTTACACTTCTATTTATAACCGTATCTTCCTGAAGAACCCTTTAAATGCTGAAATGTTTCTTTGTGTTAGAGTTTAGGGATCTTTATTCCCGCCTTTTTATTTTTCAAATCTGTAACTGTCAAGGCCACCTCATAATTGATTTTCTGTAGCTGAACGAGCCATCCAATTACATAAACTGTCGCTCTCAACAGGTAAATGTTTTCTTTCTTACAAATGTCTATAAATTTTAACTTTAAAAACCATGTTTTTTCTTTTTTCAGTTTAACAGAACATGTAAGTCAGTGGGACCAGCTCTGTTCAGTTAAGGATACTCATTATCTCTTTTCCACAAAGTAAGTAACGTTAATAGAGATGCTGAATTTATGATCCGTATGGTTAGATTTTTTTTTAATTATTAATTAATGCATAAACACACCCAGCCACAAAAAACATTAAAGCTAGCATCATGACTTTTCTATCACTTTTTCCTTTAATTTTGGCCTTTATAATCAAAAATTGTTTTTACAAAAACAACTGGAAGAGACACACTAACTAAACTCAATTGTGTGTTTCAGATGCTGTCTCCATCATCCGCTTAAAATACACACATAATGATTGACCTAAATACATCATAGAGGATTGTGAAGATATTTCACTGGACCTTGGTCTTCATTACATCTATATTACATTCAACTACTAACCCATGTATTCAAGAACTGAAAAAAAATATTCCATGTTCAAACTGCTAAATACAGATCAAAGCGTGATCAAAATGAAGGTTAATGTGCTTGACAAATGACATGCAATTCATTGGACAACTAAAAACTGTTTCAAAATTCATGTTTGGACAAGGTATGATGTAATAATTTATCTTAAATACAGAAGATAAATGACAAATTCTTATCAAGTAATATTAACTGCATCCCTTACTGTACTCATAAATTGAAAACTGCTATTCTAAAAACCCATTAGAAATTCCAGAGGGAATCCATGGTGATTCAGCCTTCTGGGTTTGGTCTACAAATTGATGCATGCTATTACCAAATACCTCAATTCCATGTAGATTTGCAGTTAGTCTTATTATTGGAAAAGTTCTATAAACCAGCAGAAATAAGGTAACACACTGAGCTAATGTTATAATTGAATCAGTTTTTCTTATAAATCTGGTTCTACACTCACCTGGGATCTTCTTGGCCCAGCTGATCATGTGAACGAGCTCTTTGTCAGCCAGGTTGGTCAGTGACATCATGACGATGGCCTCAGTAAATGGCTTCTTCACATCTTTCATGAGGTAAATCTCAGGTGGCTCTGCATCCATGATGCGAGCGATGAGTTGCTCAGGGCTCAACGCCATGGTAACCACCTCATTTCCACTGAGGGGACGTGGGACACTTTTCATCTCTTGAGATTTCGGGCCACTTGTTCTCATCCTGCCAGAGAATCGTGCCATTCGCTTCGGCTGTGCTCCTCTTTGTTGGTAGCTGCCACGATCTCGCCGTAACCCTGTGAAATATACAATACACAAGCAATAGTCCATTTAATAGCAAATTATATAATTTTTTTATGTTAAATAGTTTCAAGTACAATCTACTATGTAGTCTTTTATTTGTAGGTTGATTTCTCCAAAGTGCAAACACTGTGGCAAAACATTGCTTTGTTTGTTTGATTATCCTGACCACAACAGAAAGCGTGCCGCAACCAATGGTGTGAATGTGGGCAGGACTATGTGTTTGTCTGACCAATGGTAGAAGGCAAGGAGTGTTCGGGAACATTCATTGCCTTTGCAGTTTACAGGGGCTGCAGGATTTTGTAAGTATTTAAATTTAAAATAAAATGCTTTTTTTTTTTTTTGCTAATTTTTTTTTTCCCTCAGTAACTATTGTTTTTATTGTTTAATTTAATACTAATATTCTCAATTGCTGTTAATAAAAAAGTTTTAAAACAAGCAGCTTTGGCAAAATTACATCAGAAAAACTGGCCTTCAAAAATTGTTGACAATAGAGGCCCTTCAAGTGAAAAAAACGTTGAGAACCAAAATATGGGTGAACAGAAGGCAAAGCCAGAAAGCAGTGAAATAAATAAATAAATAAATAAATAAAATATATATATATATATATATATATATATATATATATATATATATATATATATATATATAAATAAATAAATAAATAAATAAATATATATATATATATATATATATATATATATATATTTTTTTTATTTTTTTATTTTTTTACAAGACTGAGTATACAGTCTAAAGTGCTCAAACCAACAACATCAACTACTGAGATAAGAATACATCACTTTCTCTTCTAACCTTGAAGTGAATTATATTATTATGTGTGAATTATTATTATCTGAAATTATTTATGACAAAGAATTATGTATGATAAGATGAATTTTGAGTATTGTATCTAGGTTATTTTGGTGCAACCTTGGACCAACTCCTATAAATAATCAGTGTTCTATCACATTATCATTACAATGCTGACGCATATCACAACTTCACGGCATGATAGCTGCTTAATACTGGAACATAAAGTCCATGACTTTGGACATAATTCAGCAGCAATCTATGATTAAGTATTTGTTAACTGTGTGTGTGTAAAAAAGGGTGTTGCTAGGGAGGAAGAATGAAAGAGACCGAGTCCCACCACATTTCATCATTCCAACTTCATAACACTTCCGGAGTCGGCAGGCCTGGCAGCTTTTGCGGCGGTTCTTGTCGATGGTGCACTGGTTGGTGGCAGGGCAGATGTAGTCATTGTGTCCTGAGAAAATGAATCAGATGTTCCCTATTATTAGTGGAACAGATGCTCAAAGTTTAACAAGTCTGACTATAAAGAAACTCTTACTATGTTTAAAGACCGCAAAACAAAGCAGAGTGGTCTTAGAGAAACAGCTGTGTACAAGATTGGTTGTCAGGGACTATTGAAAATAATACATTTTAGAAGTCATTATAAAATATTTTACAACAGAATGCCATGACTGACCAAGAATCCATTATTCCAGAGCTGTGTAATAAGACTGAATAAATTAGCATTTCTGAAGGATTCTAACAGCTGTGAAGGCATCCATTATGCACTGTAAAGATGGCTATGTGTGGTTAAATATATGCAAGAAAGACAAGACCATTCACAATTCAGCATGCTTACGTAAGAAACTGTTAAAAACACAAATCACATCAGTATGCAAATTTACTATGGCATCATCATCACTTTCAGGCTACGTCTACATTAATCCGGAGACATTTGGAAACAGATTTTTCATTTAAAAATGCTCCTTGTAGAGTTTTCCAAAAGTTGCCCATCCACACAAACCTCTGAAAACTCTTAAATCCCACTTCTGCGCATGCGTAAAACATACTAAAAGCTCACAAGATGATGCAGAGAAAGCAAATATAATAAAGTTATCACGCTATTCTTCTGGCACGATCATTTTATTAGCATATGATCAAATCACTCACTGTTGCGTCCAGGTCGCACTCAAACTCCATGGTTGAAAAACGCAGCTGTCATCATGTTTTGCCGCGCAGGACAGCAACTGCGATTAAATTCTCTGCCATCTTTGCAGGAAATGTAATACGAAGAGTCTATAAATGAGCATTTATCTTGAGCAACACTGACTACGTTTACATGGACAGCAGTAATCCGATATTAATACGATTAAGACAATACTCTGATTAAGAAAGGACCATGTAAACAGCTATGTTTTATTACCTTAATCCGACTAAAGTCATACTCGAAGTAAACACACGTCGAATTAAGACAGGTGGAGTATTCCTATTTTAGTCGCATTATTGGAGTGCATTATACACATGTACACACCTTAATCACACTATTAACGTCATGTGGGAGTTTTCACCGCATTTTGCCACAGGACACATAATACACACACGGCAGTGGTCAACCGTTTTGACGGCAAACAAGAGAGCAAGCGTCAAGCAAGAAGCCACAAATCAAATTCCTCTCACCTCATCTAGTACCGCTGAATTTGTCGCGGTGGCATGAATAAAAGTTGCCGAATTAAAGTAAAGGAGGCCTGTTGCTGGAGAATTTGTATCCACCGTTGTCTATTTACAGAGCCCCACACATGAGAGAGAAAATAAATAGTAGCCTGGGCTAAATCGTGCAAACGATTTACTAATTTGTTCCTCTATGTATAAATCGAGGGAACGAATTAGTAAATCATGCACACAATTTATTTATTTATTCTTGCATGTCATGTGCGGGCTCCGTATATATATTTGCACGTATTGCATGTCAAATAATTAACTGCACTTGAAGCTTTCGTAAGATTAAAAATGAAAACACCCAAAACTGTATATGGCACGAACTGTGTGGTGATGATACGTGAAATTCTGTAGAGAACGTCGGACAGCGTGCTGTGGGGACGTAATGACGTTTGCCATTAATCGATCTAAGTTCTATAACATGTAAAATTGGAACATGAATGGAATATTCTAAAAGCAACTCATGTAAACACCTTAATCATAATATTGTCTTATTTATTCAGAATAAGGTCAGTAATTAGATTACTGCTGTCCATGTAAACGTAGCCACTGTTACAGTAAATAGCAGGCACAAAAATGCAGGCTCACTCTCTATTGCTCTGGGTATAACTATAGACATCTATGGGTACAATATTCGTCACACGACTAAACATGATTCATCGTTTTTCAAATACATCCGTATTCAATCAATCTCCACACTACAACGCAAAAACGGCGTTTTCAAATATACCCATTTTGGAGAGCGTTTTCAAAAAATGCTGTCTCAGTGTGGACTAAATAATTTGAATGCTGAACATTCTGTCAGTGGGAGATTTTCCAACTTTAATCTTAAATTTCCAAGAAGGGATTGACAAATATTTTATTTACCAGTATTGTAAATTATATATAGGGGTGAAACGGTTCTCGGTTAAAAAAAAAAAAAAAAAAAAAAAAAAAACAACCGTACCGTTCTGCACACTCGGTTCGGCACGCACTTGCACCGCGGTTCATCTCATTTCTGATGACGCATACGCATCTATAATATGGTTTGTAGAATAGAAATAAAACAGACAGACAGAGTTAGGCTAATGT
This sequence comes from Megalobrama amblycephala, assembly GCF_018812025.1. Classification (NCBI taxonomy): domain Eukaryota; kingdom Metazoa; phylum Chordata; class Actinopteri; order Cypriniformes; family Xenocyprididae; genus Megalobrama; species Megalobrama amblycephala. The sequence continues at coordinate 20,589,125 of NC_063054.1, read as the reverse complement.
ATGTTTCTGTCGATGGATACGCATTCTGGCTTCCCTTAAACTTTATTCAGTGCGAGTGCCGCATGCTCTATATGAGCAGTAATTTACGCCTTCATCACCCGGGTGTGTGATATTCAGGTGAGACCTGAACAGCGCACGTTGCTTATCTGTGTTTAAACTAAACTCATTTAAGTCTTGCCAATTTAAACATTCGAGTGCAAGGCGCGAAAGAGAACTTACACGCGCAAATATTGAGGCCTCTTTCAAGTCTTGTGCTTAACGGACAAATTCACACAAAATTATATCAACATGCCCGTCTTGGCGAGTATCCTAGCAAGCATAGTCGGTTATGTCTTAAGTGAACTTAAAACACTCGAGAAAGAACGCACGTGTTCATTGTCAGTGTACTGATCCGTATATTATGCCTTAAAGAGACAGCAGCCCTTGCATTCCTGCTGTCTGAATGTGTTTTTAATGTTAATAAAACAACAAAAGACAAGGAAATCACTCATTGCTCATGACTGAATAGTAACTTAATAATTTATAATGATTGATCTTTATTTTAGTTAATACAGTGATTAGATTCACATTAGAATGATTGTCTGAAGGATCATGTGACACTGAAGACTGGAGTAACCATGCTGAAAATTCAGCTTTGCATCACAGGAATAAATTACTTTGGATGAAATATACCTGAAATAGTACACAGTTATTTTAAATTGTAATAATCTTTCACAATATTACTGTATTTTTACTGTTGTGCTGTTTGATTAAATAAATGTTCTTATTTTCCTTTATTTTTATTTGACAGTACGGAACTTTTTTTACCTGAACATAGCACAAAATCCGAGTGGTTCCAAACTTTTTGTACTGTACTAGACTGTACTGTATATATATATATATATATATATATATATATATATATATATATATATATATATATATATATATATGCTATCAGTGGTGTGCAGTGGTGTTCTAAAATGAGGAGGCAAACAATGACCTCAGTTTATTTATTTATTTTTCATTTTTTAATCAAATGTAAATTCATGTACGTTACTTTTAACGTTGTCACATTTTCCTCTTTAAATGAACATTACATTACATTACATCAAAAAGAAACCAAATACAATTATATTTTGTATTTTTACGTTAACACTGTAATTAATGTTCTACTTATTAAAACCAAGTCAGTCTAATCAAGTTAGTGTTTTAAGCATTTTTACATTTATTCCAAAATAATAACTAAAGGCAGTAACAATTTAACCCTCTATGGTATGCAATATATCAATGAGGAAACATTATTTGAGGTGTTTTTCCTGCTTAAAATTGGACACTATAACAATATCAATAATTTAATTTATTTTTTTAAGTTAATTTAAATGTCTCATTAAAAACAAACTAAAAGACTATTTTGCCTGGAGACAACACCGTACCATAGAGGGCTAAACAATATATTTTATTTGTGTATTGATTTTCATCTGAAGCAAAAACTCTAGTCTACAACCTCCAATACCCAGAATTCTTGTGAACACAGTTTTAATATATATTTTTTGGCTTTATTTCAGTGACTTAAGTTTTTTGTTTTTTCAATAACCACGCATAAACATTATTTCTTCAAAAACACAAACATGTACATACATGTTCCTCACATATTATTGTAGCCTAGTTTGTGCTGAATACAGTGTAATGAAACTTTTGTCATTAATATGTTTATGAACAACTGAAAAAAGCACAAATGTCAGGGCATGTCAAAACTTCTCCAGGGCCCCAAAAATCCTCAGACCCCTGAGGGTTAATAGTCAACTTATTTCGGATCATCGGTCATGCTCGGTAAACACTCTGTCACAGACACAAAGATGTATCTTTAATTTCACAAAGCTGATTTCTCACTAAAACCCCCGCAGTCATCATGTTTTCAGGTCTTTTCATGTTTGATTTTGACATGAAATAAAGCAATGATATCTAAGTGGGTGAGCTGTTTACACATTTTTTAACTTAGTCTTCCCATTGACGCCATCATTTTGTTTATTCAGACTGATGCGCGGAACGCGCCTGTAAACAAGAGGAGGGATTTATCACACAAACCAATCATATCCAGTCATAACCAATCATATCCAATCATAGCGCGATGGAGGCACTACCTCCTCTCACGTGACTTTCCCCAAATCATTCTCTGTTACCCCCCACAAAACCCACCGCATGCTTTAGAGGCTCTGTTATAAGTCAATGAGGGGAGAGGAGGCATGAGAGATGCAGACTCCCGCTGTAACTTTACCTGTGGGTGTTGCTGTTGGACAGTGTTCCTTCAGAAAAACAAGTGACTTTTTATTGTCCCATTTTGTAATATTTACATTGTTTTATTTTTATAATATGGATTATTTTCTCATCCTAATTTTTTGAGGAGGCACTGCCTCCCTTGCCTCCTCAGAGGAAACACCCCTGATACATATATATAAAGAGAGAGAGAGAGAGAGAATGAGTGAGTGATACCTTGTATACTCCTCTTGAAGAAGGCTTTGCATCCTTCACACGACCACACGCCATAATGGTACCCAGAGGCATAATCACTACAGACTGCACAGTAGTGCATGTCAGCTTTGCATCTTGAAGAGGTAGAAGTCTCCTCTGCATCTGCTACCCTCTTCACCAGTGGTTTTCTATGGAGGGGAGCAGACACATGTATCTGAGCGGCTTTAAAGCTAGTAATTAGACAGCCAGTATTATGCAATCATCTCAAATAAAAAAAATAATTGCGCTTCCACATACCTGTATTCCTCTTCGCCGTGATCATATGGTGTAAGTTCCGCCCAAGTTCCACCAGTTGGATGGTTTTGTTGTAATCGAGTCTGTTGTTGATGTAATGCAAGTGATGGAACTTGGCTATGAGGTGGCCAAAAGAAGGTGGGGCTTAGAGACTGCCGCACTGATGAGCAGTCGGACAGAGGCGATGTGCCGTAACCCAGCAGAGCGGGACTGCAGAAGGGCAGAGTGGTGAAGTCATGGCCGAGGTCTGTGTAGGGTGATGGGATACAGATGGGATGGCTCTCCACCGGCAGGGATGGAGAGGAGGAGTTAAAGATAGGTGAGAGGACGTGACCTCCCACCCTGCTGGAATCCACTTCCTGTAGCTGAAGCAGAGGGCTTTCTCCCTCTGGATACTCGGACATGGTGAAGGCGGACAAGTTCAATGTTGTAGCATCATCAACAGGGAACTGTTGATGCATGTCATGTTGAATTCCTGAGTCATCAATACTGAAATGAGACATAGCCGACTGGATAATCGACAAGATGCTTTCAGTTTAAATTGAGAAATGAATAGAAAAAAATTGCAAATATGATTCATCCTATATTTGTTCTAGTGAGCAGTTATTTGCAGCTCTTATCTTTCAATCTCAAGAAAATAAGCACATTCAAATAATCAAGAAATAGGAAGGCCTTTGGAAGCAAATGCATTAAAAAGGTTCAAAATCTAGCAAACAGAAATGGCCAAATTTGATATAACCATACATACCTCAAATGTATTAAAAAAATGACTATCAAGGTCTCTGGTGGTCTAGGATTTTTAAATATTTTTCAATATCTGTGTTTTTCCACACACATTGTAAATGAGCAACCTTTTACAGCAGAAAAACTGTTAATATTTTAGCCTGTTAGAGGGGGCCTTAAAAAATTTGTTGGACTCTCAAGTGAAAAGGTTGAGAACGAAAATATGGGTGAACAGAAGGCAAAGCCAGAAAGGTAAATACAGTATTTTTTGGGAAAAGGGTCCCTTGTTATATTTAGCTGTCCTTAGCATCAAAAAGCTTCTACACTAGAAGATATAGGTTCATAACTATTGCCACTGCTTAGTCATATACTTAAAAGTTAGGAGAACGTGTTTCATTCCATAACCATTACTACAGTGGGTATGGAAAGTATTCAGACCCCCTTAAATTTTTCACTCTTTGTTATATTGCAGCCATTTGCTAAAATCATTTAAGTTCATTTTTTTTCCTCATTAATGTACACACAGCACCCCATATTGACAGAAAAAAACACAGAATTGTTGACATTTTTGCAGATTTATTAAAAAAGAAAAACTGAAATATCACATGGTCCTAAGTATTCACTTTGCTGTGATACTCATATATTTAACTCAGGTGCTGTCCATTCTTCTGATCATCCTTGAAATGGTTCTACACCTTCATTTGAGTCCAGCTGTGTTTGATTATACTGATTGGGAAAGCCACACACCTGTCTATATAAGACCTTACAGCTCACAGTGCATGTCAGAGCAAATGAGAATCATGAGGTCAAAGGAACTGCCTGAAGAGCTTAGAGACAGAATTGTGGCAAGGCACAGATCTGGCCAAGGTTACAAAAAAAATTCTGCTGCACTTAAGGTTCCTAAGAGCACAGTGGCCTCCATAATCCTTAAATGGAAGACATTTGGGACGACCAGACCGTACCTAGAGCTAGCCGTCCGGCCAAACTGAGCTATCAGGGGAGAAGAGCCTTGGTGAGAGAGGTAAAGAAGAACCCAAAGATCACTGTGGCTGAGCTCCAGAGATGCAGTTGGGAGATGGGAGAAAGTTGTAGAAAGTCAACCATCACTGCAGCCCTCCACCAGTCAGGGCTTTATGGCAGAGTGGCCCGACGGAAGCCTCTCCTCAGTGCAAGACACATGAAAGCCCACATGGAGTTTGCTAAAAAACACCTGAAGGGCTCCAAGATGGTGAGAAATAAGATTCTCTGGTCTGATGAGACAAAGATAGAACTTTTTGGCCTTAATTCTAGGCGGTATGTGTGGAGAAAACCAGGCACTGCTCATCACCTGTCCAATACAGTCCCAACAGTGAAGCATGGTGGTGGCAGCATCATGCTGTGGGGGTGTTTTTCAGCTGCAGGGACAGGACAACTGGTTGCAATCGAGGGAAAGATGAATGCAGCCAAGTACAGGGATATCCTGGACGAAAACCTTCTCTAGAGTGCTCAGGACCTCAAACTGGGCCAAAGGTTTACCTTCCAAAAAGACAATGACCCTAAGCACACAGCTAAAATAACGAAGGAGTGGCTTCACAACAACTCTGTGTCTGTTCTTGAATGGCCCAGCCAGAGCCCTGACTTAAACCCAATTGAGCATCTCTGGAGAGACCTAAAATGGCTGTCCACCAATGTTTACCATCCAACCTGACAGAACTGGAGAGGATCTGCAAGGAGGAATGGCAGAGGATCCCCAAATCCAGGTGTGAAAAACTTGTTGCATCTTTCCCAAAAAGACTCATGGCTGTATTAGATAAAAAGGGTGCTTCTACTAAATACTGAGCAAAGGGTCTGAATACTTAGGACCATGTGATATTTCAGTTTTTCTTTTTTAATAAATCTGCAAAATGTCAACAATTCTGTGTTTTTCTGTCAATATGGGGTGCTGTGTGTAAATTAATGAGGAAAAAAAATGAACAAATGATTTTAGCAAATGGCTGCAATATAACAAAGAGTGAAAAAATTAAGGGGGTCTGAATACTTTCCGTACTCACTGTATATTGTGTATTTTCGCAGAGCCGGAATGCAGTATTCACCAATCAGCATCCAGGACCGAGTGAAAAGTTTGGTAAGTGGTCTGTAAGATTTTACAAATATTTTTGAAAGTCTCTTATGCTCACTGATGTAAAAATACAGTAAAAGCAGTAAAACAGTAATATTGTGAAATGTTACACATTTTTCTATATTAAAATAATTTATAATATAATTTATTCCTGTGATGACAAAACTGAATTTTCAGCATCATTATTCAGGGCTTCAGTGTCACATGATCCTTCAGAAATCATTCTAATATGCTGATTTGGTCCTCAAGAAACATTTCAGTTGTGTGTATGTTCAGTTTTGTAACAATGTAAATGTCTTTACTGACACTTTTGATCAATTTAAACCATCTATGCTGAATAAAAGTATTAAATAAACCAGACAAAAGGAGTTGCTGTGCAGCGGAGAGCCGTGACAGGATGCATCCTTGAGTTAATGATTACCGGCAAGTAATTCATAGTGTAGAATGAGTGACAAGATTGGATTGAGGAGGATTAGATTATTACACACTGTGTTCCACCAAAAAACATGAAAAATTCAATTAAATCCCACTTTATGTAAATATTTTCAACTTAATCTTATACTTTATCTCATAACAAATGCAAAAAGTGTTGCCCTGGCGCCATGGTGATCTGTCTACACATCATTTACATTCAAATGTATTTGGCAGATGATTCTATCTGAGGTGAATTACGTTGCATTCAAGGTATACTTTTTTTTCTGTTGATGCATTCCCTGGATTGACTTTTTTTACAGGAACGCTCATAAAGCTGGTCTCACAACAATTTAATAGCAGATGTTTGTTTTAAAGCTTGTGAACAGTGAAAAAGCATCTGCGTGTCTTGCATATCTGCCTATTTTAGGCTAGTTAATTCAGCCTGTTGCATACAGCTCAGTGACAGTACGAATCTTGGTTGCACTCAAAGAGGCCTAAAGATCAGCCTCAGAAACATTTACATTTTTCTTACACTGAATATCCATTAAATTGAATCAAGGCATAATAAAGATACATTTTTATTTCTCTCTGCTGTTTGCAGTGCTGTCTTTCTAATGGCAACACGTTAGTTCTTATCATTTTAACACAGAAGTCTGTTAAAGTGACTCTTACCTACACAGTATTGTAGACTGTACTTGCGAGAGAGGCAGTTAGCCACAACGTCTCCTCGGACTGCCAATGTTGAGTCAGCTGAGGACTTTTGAACCCTCGTTTCAGCACAGACAGGCAACTGGCCAAAACATACCCTGCACAGAGCACAAGTACCTGCAAAATGACAGAAAGGAAATTATGTGATGAGTTATAAAGCAACCTATGATGTGAACAGCAAACATTTAATTTAACAAAATGGTAAAAATTATTATTTTTATTTACTATTTTTATAAAAAATTTAATATTTTTTTTCTTTCATTTTATTATTATTATTACAATTATTAAATGATTAAATAATTATTATAATATGTTTTGAAATTAACTGATAATTCAAAATCCAAAACTAAAAGGCACTTATTACCTCTTTTTCTATCAGCATGACAAGTCAAAGATGTCAAATTAATTATATACTTTCACATCAAACGCTGTAAAAAATGTTTGTAATTTTACAGAAAAATACTAACTTATAAAATGCTTCAGTAAAAACCTGATAATTGGTTAATGTAAGTTACCTTATTGTACAGAGAAAAATTGTAAATGGATTAACATTGCATTGTTTGTAATTTTACTATAAAATATTGTCAAATGTATATTTTTGTAAGTAAATATGATGAATTATATGAATATTATAATGTGTAAAACAAGAAAAAGGTGTGACATATCACAAATTATTGTGTTTTATTTAAATAGTTTTGTTTAGGATTAGGATGTTTTGTGTGATACAGGCAGTAATATTTCCGGTGAATTTTTGACAACCACAGCTGCCATTTTTTTGTGTAAATTTAACAGGACATTTTTACAGTGCAGGTAGTGGTATTTTTTTAGTTTGGTAATTTTAACGTAAATATCCATTTAGTAATTTAAAGGGTTAGTTCACCCAAATATGAAATTTCTGTTGTTAATTACTCACCCTCATGTCGTTCCAAACCCGTAAGATCTTCGTTCATCTTCGGAAAAAGAAATTAATATATTTTTGATGAAATCTGAGAGGTTTTTTTTTTTTATCCCCCATAGAAAGCAAAGTAATTACCACATTCAAGGTAGAAAAAAAGGTAGTAAAAACATTGTTAAAATAGTCAATGTGACTACAGTGGTTCAACCTTAATGTTATGAAGCAACAAAAAATCTTTTTTGGCATCTTTTTGTCAATCTTTTTCATCATGCTGCTCACGTGAACACTGTCGGCCAATACAGAGATGGCGTTCTGACGTAGAACCTGGAAGTGCTGGATGTAAACAGCATAGGAGAATGACAGGGGAGAGAAGAAATTGTTGAATAAAGTCGTTATTTTTGTTTTGTTTTTGCGCACAAAAACTATTCTCTTCGCTTCATAACATTTCGGTTGAACCACTGTAGTCACGTTCACTATTTTAACAATGTTTTTACTACTTTTCTGGACCTTGGATGTGGTAATTACATTGCTTTCTATGGGGATTTTAAAAAATTCTCGGATTTCATCAAAAAATATCTTAATTTGTGTTCCAAAGATGAACGAAGGTCTTACTGGAGTGGAACGATATGAGGGTGAGTAATTAATGACGTAAATTTCATTTTTGGTTGAACTAACCCTTTAATATGAACCACAGAAATGTCACTACGAGGATGACTTTTTCAGCAGCTGTAGACGCAGGTTAAATAATTACCAATCTATAACGAACACTAACAGTACTCTGTTCATTCCCACCATTATGATAATGGGGAGACTATTCTTCCCATTAAAAACCCTCTGTAACCTCAAACTCCTAATTCTTCTGAGAGGAGGCTAAGAAAGACTTAGACAGAATAGAAGACAGAGAGAAGGAGGAGACTTGGAAAGCAGGAGTGACTGAATCTGCCTGCATCAACTCTCTACTGACAACCGGTCTGGCATGATGCATGCTCTTGAGGCAAAAGAGCGCCCGGCCACTGGCCAGCAGTGCATACCAAAAACAAAAGCCCAAGGCCACGGTGTGATCTCCCCTCTCCAGCTTCCCTCACTCCCTTCTCTGGCGGAAAACGGATAACGGAAAGAAGGAGCGACGGAAACCATGCCCTGTGCAGGAGTGGTGGGAACAAGGGGGAAGACCACCACCAAGCCTGACGCAAACCTTTAAGACTATGAACCTTTTCTAATAATATAGAGCACTTAAAAATGGAGTGCTATAATATATTTTATAAAATGGATAGTTAGGATTGATGAGCCGCATTCGGAGCCGTTGTAAATTACTCTACAATCATACACCAGTGACCTCATTAAAATAAATATGTTTATGGACTAACCATTTTATAAAAGTAATAAGCCTCGTGAAGCCATGATTTACAATGAATTTAGAACAGCTAAGGGGGGTTTTCGTCATGGGGTTTATTGCTTTAATAAGTGTTTCTGTAGTTTAAACAGTAGAGCATGATGTTAGGGTTAGGGTGGTCATAGTTTCAAATCCCAGGGAAAGCAAGAACTGATATAATGTATAGTTTGAATGCAAAGGTGCTTTGGATAAAATCAATTGCCAAATACATAAATGGAAAACGTACCATGCCATATTTATATTTAAAAATATTTTATGCAGAAGTTATGTGCATTTCCATAAGGTGTTCATAAGGTAGATCTGCTTTTACTAGTGAAGTGACTTGACTTGTGAAGTGACTTGTGGCCAAGTATACTCGGAATTTGTGCTCTGCATTTAACCCATCCAAGTGCACACACACAGCAGCGAACACACACACTGTGAACACACACCCGGAGCAGTGGGCAGCCATTGCTGAGGCGCCCGGACCATAGACCATAGTCACTGCGCAAAATGTATTCCTTATTTCTTCAATGAATGCTACAAACTATGATCATAATTACTGGAAATCTCAGCAGAGATGCAGCAATCCCATCGTGACTATATTTCTCTGTACCAATTCACAGTATATTGTTCAATATCAGGATTTTGCATTGATCATAATCATTGATATACTGGCAACACAGAGGAATGTCATGTCGCACTGATACAAAAATATTGTGTGTGTGTGTGTGTGTGTGTGTGTGTGTGTGTGTGTGTACACACAAACAATATATACATACATACATACATATAATTTTATGATAATTTGTATTTATTTTTTTCATTAAAAAAACAAATTAACTACAAAAAAATCTTCTTTTCAAGGCAAAAGAAAAAAAAAAGATTATATAATTTTAGTCTTTTTTTTTTACTTCTATTTCCTCCAGCAGGAGTTTACACGACCTCTTGATAAGAAAAAAATGTTTGTTCAGTTTAAAGGGAAAGTTAAAATATCCTATTTATTTGAGAGTGGATAAAAGCCTCTTTGACACAGTGTGGCTGTTATTTAAAAAACCCTACTGACAGTCTTTAGCTGTTCTAATCGAGTTTGAATAGTTAAAATTGCATACTGTATAAAGTAGATGTATTACTGATGGATAGACCTGTGTCTTTGTTACAGACTAAAAACTGCACATAACAGTAGCTGACACTCTTTCTTACTGTACAACAACAGTTTATGAGAAAATTTGTATATTTAATGTCACCGCTTGCTGAAGTCACAACAAGATCACAGATAACTGACACCATTGCTGACTTTTAGTTTTTCAAGTAATTTATAAGTAGTCTATTTGACCAGTGGTTTATCAGCTTATATCAACTATACATAAATTTAAATGTGGCAAAAATGCAGCAGGTCAGCATTAAAGGAGTCCATTCAGTGAATAAACAATTTGCAGCAGGTTTATATGTTGTTATATTTGTCATTTTTGCCTCATTCATTAAAAACAAAAACAAAACGTAATTTTAAGTAATGGTATTACATATACTACATAATATATAGTTAAAATCACTGGAGGGTATTTTTAATTATTTTGATGAATTAACTGTTCACGTTTCAAGATGTAGAATACTGACCTTCATTGTGTCAGTTTTAATATGAATATTTATCAGTTTTAAACCTTTCATCCTCATGCCGAGTGAAAGTGAATGAATATGATGTTCTGCAATTGCATAATTCCATTCATTAACCTACGTCATTTTCGACTGAACAGTGCACACGTAAGCATATGTACTGTAATCGAGCACACGCGCTGAATGAAATGAAACACTGCCATCCAATTGAATTGATATAGGGCGAAAGTTTACCCACAATTACAAACAGACACTGGAAGACAGTAAACCTACCTGTTGCAATCGATGTCAGCAGATGGTCCACTGTAAGGCTTGATTTCTGAGTCGATAAGTATCCCAAATGAGAATTTTATGGCTTGATTTGATCGCTGGTAAAAGCCTGTGTAAGAAGAAACGGCCAGTGTTTTGATGAACTGTCAGGATACATGTTAAATTGTGCTCTGCTCTGTCTGTCACTGAACGCTCGTACTTATTTGAGTCTTTACGTCATTGACCACACCCACCTGAATCACCTCCTCCTGCCTTCTGAACATCTGCTTTTCACGCGCTCTGTATGTACTCTGTAGGTTACAAACCTGATCATTGTTCGGTTCTACACTTAAGAGATGGATCATTCATGTTATGCAATATATTTTAAATAAGAAATAAAGAATAAAAATAAAGAGTTTTCTATTTTAATACATTTAAAAATGTAATTTATTCCTGCGATTAATTTTCAGCATCATTACTCCAGTCTTTAATGTCACATGATCCAGAAATCATTCTAATATGCCAACTTGCAGTTTAAGAAAAAGTTATTACATTATTATTTATGTTGAAAACCGTTTTTGCTGCTTATTTCAAGAAGAGAAAAACAAACAAATGATCACTAAATAAAACAATATTAAAACTATTTTGACTGAAACATAAAAATGAAGATGAGAGTTTCCAGTTTTTAGAAATGTATACGTTTTTAGTTGTTAGAAATTAATGTAGCCTACATGGAAAAAAGGCAACATCCACAAACCAAAGTGATCTTTATTCCTGTGGTGAAAATCAAGTTTTTAAAGGTGCCCTAGAATTAAAAATTGAATTTATCTTGGCATAGTCAAATAACAAGAGTTCAGTACATGGAAATGACATACAGTGAGTCTCAAACTCCATTGTTTCCTCCTTCTTATATAAATCTCATTTGTTTAAAAGACCTCCGAAGAACAGGCGAATCTCAACACAACATTGACTGTTACGTAACAGTCGGGGTGTACGCCCCCAATATTTGCATATGCCAGCCCATGATCGAGGCATTACACAAGGGCAGAACGTCTGGATCTGTGCACAGCTGAATCATCAGACTAGGTAAGCAACCAAGAACAACAGCGAAAAATGGCAGATGGAGCAATAATAACTGACATGATCCATGATAACATGATATTTGTAGTGATATTTGTAAGATATTTGTCTTTCTAAATGTTTCGTTAGCATGTTGCTAATGTACTGTTAAATGTGGTTAAAGTTACCATTGTTTCTTACTGTATTCACGGAGACAAGAGCCATCGCTATTTTCATTATTAAACACTTGCAGTCTGTATAATGCATAAACAGAACTTCATTCTTTATAAATCTCTCCAACAGTGTAGCATTAGCCGTTAGCCATGGATCACAGCCTCAAATTCATTCAGAATCAAATGTAAACAATATAACAGTATACAATACCAAAGTCCCTTTAAGACAAGTCATTTCACTCAGCGGCCATCTTTGAAACGCCTCTCGGGCATCCTGGGCATCATGCAATCTCTTTGAATGGGGAAACATCAAATTCTCCAAAACTGTTCGCCAACCTTACGATTAAATTTCATATTTGAAATCACCAATGAAATCTAACAACAACCGGCTCATAAATTTAGTTTCTAAACACTCGAATCATGACAAAAAAAACCTGTATTTTTCAGGCTGGATCAAGCTAATGCGCATGCGCAGACCTAAATGCGCCTCTCTTCGGAGGCGCGCATCTGACTGTTTCTATAGACCCCTTAATCGCCTACGTCACTGTGACGTCACCGCTCTAGCTGGAGGCAAAACATAAATAAGAACTAGTAGCAGGCGCGCTAAAAATTTGAGGTTTTGACTTTAAAATATTGTTTTGTTGTGTTTGTGTTGTGCTGCCAGAATAGAAGGAACAGGACTTTTGGTTCAAAACTAAAGTTTTACCAGATCCCGGCAGACATTCCTTCACAGAAATCAAAAAGATAATTGTGGTTGAATGCAATACGGCGTACAGACTGGACGGAGACGATCATAAATAATACTCGTGTTTGCAGTGCACACTTCATATCAGGTAAAATAATCGATGCATATGTAATGGTGTGTTGGTTTTATCTAGTACAAATCAGCAAGTTTCTGTTTTATAGGTGAAAAGTCGCCAACTTTCAGCGCACTAGCTAGCTTAAATGTTAAACAAACATACAGCGATAGATGTGTGTGCCATCCTTTGAATGGTCTCTTAAAATAATCCACATTGCTAGCCATAATCATAGTTAGCCCAGCGTTAGGTTACATTAGATAATAAGCCTTGACAAAATTCCCCGAACCACCCGAAAGTAATTCATATGTTGTCTAGGAAATATCCAAAACTTAAGTTAATTTACAAAAATAGCTGTCACGGTCCCGCAGAGTCAGTGACTACATATTCGGAGAGTTCTGAACCTTCTTTTGCATCTATGTTTAATAAATCCCTCCTAAAACATGCTAGCTTAGGCTTGTCAACATTGAGTCCAGCGTCTCTTTTTGCCTCCAGCTAAGCCCCGCCCACCAGAAAACGTTGCAATGTTTACAAACTTTTAAGGGGTCTATAGAAAACCTGTGATTCTAACGGCCGCTGAAGTGACGCGATGACTTTACCAGTCGGTGATTGCCTCTTATTTAGAAGGTGGGACTTATTCCGCCATATTGCGCGTTACACTTTCTCCCATTCAAAACAATACGAGTGACACGTCTTGTGTTATTCGATAGTCTTTGACAATACTCACATAATCCGACGCATGCATGCAGTATGCATGACGAACACTTTGTAAAGATCCATTTTGAGGGTTATATTAGCTGTGTAAACTTTGTTTATGTACTGTTTAAGGCAAGCGCGAGCTCCGGGGGCTGAGAGCGCGCGATTTAAAGTGACCGCAACCTGAATCGGCGCATTTCTAATTATGCCCCAAAATAGGCAGTTAAAAAAATTAATTAAAAAAATCTATGGGGTATTTTGAGCTGAAACTTCACAGACACATTCAGGGGACACCTTAGACTTATATTACATCTTCTAAAAAAACATTCGATGGCACCTTTAATGTTGTTTATATGTCTGTTGTGTTTTTAATATGCTTTAAGACAAACCATGTGCAAATTCATAAGTCAACACCATTGTTGAGTATTTTCTCTTTAAAACTGCAGTGATCTAAAGACAGTTTCAAAAACACGGTTTGAAATTGCTGGTGTTTGTGACATCATAACCTACCTTGTAGCCAAAAACATCAACGTGCTGCGTGCTTTAGCATATCATTAACCATTAGTCTCAAGAAGCCAGGTTATCCTGGTATATTTTTCTGTTGATATAAATAATTGGGTATATTTAGCAATATAGTGGGTGTATGATGTATATAACTATGTTATGATGAACTAAATGCCTTTCTCCACTGACGCTCTAATGTGTTCAAAGCGTTTCTAAAGATACTGATTTTTAGAAGACAGTTGTCTGACTTGCGAATGGGAACATAGTTTGTGAAACATTAGCAACACATTATTAGCAGCTGTTTGATAATGTAGTCAAGCAAAAGGTTCATCATATTAATTAACGTCACGTGTCTAAATGTTTAAATGTGTCATTTTGATGATCAAAGATGAGTTTTAAGGGATAAAATTATTGACTACAGGGGGACTTTAAATTCACCCCTGATTTACATCATTTTGAGTGTAATATTTTGTTAAACCAGGGGAATAAATGATGGCTACATTACAATGAATGGCAGACTCACTGGAATGACTTCTCTCCCAAAGTATTATAATGTACATTAAATGTTATACTAATAACAATAAATTATGCAACTAACTCTAATCCTAACCCTATAGTAAGTACATGTCGTTAATTAATATTACTCAGTACTTAAAAATATAATTACAGCGTAACAAGGACACCTTAAAATAAAGTGTAACCACTGTAAAACTACAGAAAAGGTTTTTTATGGAGAACTTGCAAAAAAGGTTGGTTGTCCAGCATGTTTAACCAAATGGCCAAAGACAATGTCGGGAAGAAAAACAAACTAAATAAAAGCATATTTAGCAGCACAAATAAAAGACAAACAAATAATTTAAGTGGAGAAGCAGGTTTGATGTTGGCCTATTTACAGTTCATAGTTCTTGGACCTCAGGGAATGGAAGTGAATGGTAGTAAATTGTGCCCTTTAACAAGGGCTCACAATGCACTGTAATGGTTCTGTAAATGTGGCAAGGTAGAGTCATCACCACGGGAGACCACGGCTTTAAGCAGAAGCACAGACGAAATACTTTTCTCCCACTTTCTCTGTGCACCTGCATTCAGGATGTCAGATAACCAGCCATGTAGCCTGCTGAGATGATTGCCCCTGTTACTCCTTGCATCTCTCAAGCCCCAGCTCTCAGAGTTCTGCTAGTACATGTCTGGTGATTACAGCTAGCTTGCCAGCCACGGGAGCCTAATGTATTTGTTGTGTCCCAAATTATGAATAATCACGACTCACCTCTTGCCATAAATCTAGCAAAAGTTTATATATATATATTATATATATATAATTTCCAAGTACATTTATAACACTACACTTTATATTACCTTGGCATAGAATTACAGAAAACATCTCGGTTATGTATGTAACCCCCGTTCCCTGAAGGAGGGAATGGAGACGTACGTCAGAAGTGAACCGACAAATTGGGATATCGCTAGAGAGCCCTATCACCTTCGAATGTAACTAATGGCTCGTTTCCACTGAGCGGTAAGTTGTGAATGGTACCCTAATTCCGAACCGTGCCGTACCACTTTTTTGGGACCCTTTCGTTGGGGTACCAAGCACAACAGTACCGTACCAAAAGGGTGGAGCTACATTCTGCAAAACTTTGATTTGTCAACAGAGAATCTTCACTTGCGCGTGCAACAAGGGGAATAACAACACGAGACGCCACACACAAATGTTGTTCAGGCAACGCGTGCATTGATTATTTTCACTTTATGTAGGCTATATAACAAAACAAAATATAAAACACAACCCTGCCTCTTTTCGTTTTTATTTAAAAAAAAATATGAAACCTATTAATGTGTGGTTCAGGCAATATGTGCATATGTACATATCTTCACTGTATGTAGCCTATAATAAAATGAAATAAGACAAAACAACCTTCTCTTTTTGTTAAAAGTCAGTTTTAATTATCAATAATAACCATTATAAAAGTATAAGTATAAAATATGACAAGCTATACAATAATAAATAAAGACAAGCAAACAATTCAGTCAAACATACAGCGCACTACAAAGGTAAAGTTAAATAAATATATAAAGTTATAAAACTTCGCTTTGCCCTCAGCAAAAACAATTTGCCCGGGAACAAATTATAAATTCATGAGACCAAAGATTGCCCGTTATACACAAGATGAATGATATATTGTTTTTAACCACTACAGAGACATCTGAGTCAGCGGCGAATGTCAGAAGGACTAGCCGAGGTACAGCTGCTCTCAGCTGGGTACATTAGCACCGAGCGCCCGGTGATCGTCTGGATCTCACAACTCTGACAATGTCAGATCAAATTTTCAAATAGGCGCTATCTTTATAAATAAACCACAGATTTTAGGTTTAAACAACTACATTCTCGCCTGAAAAACTTTTAAAACTACATTTCATGACAATAAAATTGTTTTTAAATTACGCGGGTTTTCTCCTCCGCTTGCTGGTAGGTGCTGCTGCATGGACACCTGAACTTAAAGTGTACTTTGTATTCTGAAACACCGAATGTTGGCGTGCAGCAAGCAAAGCTCGTCTTCTTCTTGTGACAGACATCCTCAAGCCGAGAAGCAAGAACAAGATCTGCTATATGTCCCATATATATATATATATATATATATATATATATATATATATATATATATATATATGCGACGGAGACGAACCCCGTGATTCCCCCCACTGGCCAGCAGAGAGCTCCATCCCCGGAATACTGACACACACGCATCCATTCACTCACCTATACTGACTCACACAACGTTTCCCACAAGCCCCGTTCCTTGGACTCTGATCACCCTTCAGCTGCAGCTAGTTTGTACTGTTATTTAAGCGGCCATCATACACAGACTCAACGCAAAGTCTTGATCATTGCC
The DNA here is from genome assembly GCF_018812025.1 of Megalobrama amblycephala. NCBI lineage: Eukaryota > Metazoa > Chordata > Actinopteri > Cypriniformes > Xenocyprididae > Megalobrama > Megalobrama amblycephala. The sequence goes on along the minus strand of NC_063054.1, from coordinate 20,572,190 downwards.
CCGGCTGTCATTACTAAGCGTTTATACCCTGTTTGATTTCCCGTTGCCATTGTTGTCTGTTTATCATTTATCAACCCATTGCTGCCTACCTATTGACCCTCTGCCTGTTCCTTGGACTGTGATTCTTGCCTGTGACCCTGAACTACTGCTTGTTCCTGACTACGATTCTGCCTGTTCTCCATTGCTGTGTTTGCTGGTTCTGACCCCTTACCTGCCTGTACGACCATGAGTACTTTATTAAAGCTTGCTAAATGGATCCCATGTCGAGTGATGAGTCATTATATATATATATATATATATATATATATATATATATATATATATATATATAATATTATATATATAATAATGACTGGACCTATATAATGTGGACCTATATGATGTCTATGGTATGTCCTCCATTGTTGTTTACCATGTCATTTTCTTCTTCGAGCGAGAATGACGTCAATCACTACTTTCCGGCTACACCACGCCGTACCGAACTGAACCGTACCGCTCAGTGGAAACGAGGCATAAAAGAGCCAAAGGAATTGCCGTGCGATATTTGCATAACACGCACCACCCCGCAAGGCGGGTATAAATACGGAAGCGGATGCAGTCGCACTCTGTTTTTCGCTGAGGAGACAACCTGAGTCTGCATTACAGCAAAGGCACAGGAACTGTGGCGACGGGACGTATGTCTCCGTTCCCTCCTTTAGGGAACTAGGATTACATACGTAACTAAGACGTTCCCTTTCAGTCAGTCACATTCAACGTACGTCAGGTGTGAACCGACGAATTGGGATCCCAAATAAAATGCCACAGTTACTGACCCATTCCAGCGCCCAGCGTAAGCTCCAGCCACCCAGCGCACCTTGGGGCAGAGAAGGAGGCCGAGCTTACACTGAGAGTCTACTGCTGTTCCGCATGACCCATTCAGTAAGACTTAGACAACACTGGGAAAGCGAACCCATAGGGGACGCTGCGGAAACCACAACCTACCCAGAGGGGGAGGTATTACGTGGAAATACACATATGGACTGGCCATGGGCAGTGCGCATATGGAGTACCTGGGATGGCTCCAGCCTGGCACAAGGGGGAGACACATCTGACAGGAACGGCAGAGCAGGCTCTGCCAAGGGAAAGACACAGGCTCGCCATAGGGAGTTAACTGTGGACAATACACATATGGGATTGCTTACGTAAAGGGGTCACAACATATGGCACCCAGCCAAAAATCAACGTCAGCGACAGACACTTGGCCTAGTATCAGACACTCCGCAATGTCCGAGCCGCAGGGGGTGGCGGAAGAACTCAACAGGGTTCGCCAAGACAGGGAACTCGCTGGAGCAATAGATGCACGTATCCGGCCCAGGGAGCGGGAATGGCACAGCAAGCCTACACTAGAACGGGTCCTTCACGTTACCGGCTACTGGAAGCGAGTACACAGTAAGATACGGGTTCAACATGAATGCTATAGAATCTAGCGAACATGTTAGGTGTCGCCCAGCCCGCAGCTCTATGTATATCTGTCAGCGAGGCTCCGTGCGTCAGCGCCCAGGAAGAAGCAACTCCTCTAGTGGAGTGAGCTCTCAACCCAAGCGGGCAAGGCACGCCTTGGGACTGATAAGCCAAGGCGATGGCATCCACTATCCAGTGGGCCATCCTCTGCTTGGAGACAGCCTTTCCCTTTTGCTGGCCTCTGTAACAGACGAAGAGCGGATCTGTGGTCCTAAAGCTTTGCGTTCTGTCCACGTACAGACGCAGAATGTGGACGGGACAGAGCAAAGCCAGGGCTGGGTCTACCTCCTCCGAGGGCAGCACTTGCAGGTTCACTACCTGATCTCTGAAGGGAGTGGAAGGAACCTTGGGCACATATCCAGGCCGGGGTCTCAGGATAACGTGAGAGTCACTGGGCCCGAACTCCAGGCACAATTCATCGACCGAAAATGCGTCCAGGTCCCCTACCCTCTTAACTGAGGCCAATGCAACCAGGAGGGTGGTCTTAAGGGACAGTACTTTTAACTCAACTGACAGCAAAGGCTCGAAGAGAGGTCCCCGGAGAGATGCAAGTACCAGGGACAGGTCCCAAGAGGGTATGGAGGGAGGGCGAGGTGAATTCAGTCTCCTCGCCCCCCCTCAGGAACCTGATGGTCAGGTCATGTTTGCCCAAAGACTTACCATCAACTGCATCATGATGTGTGGCAATAGCGGCAACATACACCTTGAGGGTGGAGGGAGACAGCCTTCGCTCCAAGCCCTCTTGCAGAAAGGAAAGAACATGTTCGGGGGTCCTCTCGGTGAGAGGAATACCATTCGACGAACAGGTTCCACTTCAGGGCATAGAGGTTTCTCGTAGAAGGAGCTCTAGCGGAAGTGATGGTGTCGACTGGGGTAGATCACTTAGAACCTCCACGTCACGTCCAGGGACCAGACATGGAGTCTCCAGAGGACACAGGTGCCACAGAGTGCCCCGTCAGGAGATCCTTTCCTCAGAGGAATGGGGCCAAGGAGGTGCTGTCGCAAGGAGCGTCAGTTCTGTAAACCAGGTCCGAGTGGGCCAATACGGAGCGACTAGCAAGACCTGCTCCTCGTCCTACCTGACTTTACGCAGTAGCTGTGCGAGTAGGCTCATCGGGGGAAACACAGACTTGCGTAGGCCCCGGGGCCAGCTGTGTGGCAGTGCACCCATCCCGAGTGTGCCCTCGGACAGGACAACTGGCAATGGGCTGTGTCCGGAGAGGTAAACAGATCCTATCTGTGTGGCTCTGAAATGCTGCCAAATCAACTGGACCACCTGGGGATGGAGTCTCCATTCGCCTGGAAGCGGAGGCTGCCGTGAGAGCTTGTCGGCTGCACAGTTGAGCACGCTTGGGACGTGAATGTCAAGAAGCGACCTCAGATGGTTCTGACTCCATAGCAGGAGATAACGGGCGAGTTGCGACATGTGACGGGAGCGTAGACCACCCTGGTGATTGATGTATGCAACGGTCGCAGGTGCATTGTCTGCAGACGCACGAGTGTAGTGGACACCCTAAACACCAGGGGACGCAGGGCGAACTGAATCGCATAGCCGAGTCAGATAGTACGGATGAGCCAGCGGGACGGGCTGGGAAGCGCTAACCAGGCCTCCAGACTCCGAGCCAGCGGGACCAACGGAACCACAGACATACCCAACGTGGGGCAGCGAGGCAGAGTGCTGGAACCCGACTCGGACAGCATAGCGGCCCGAAGTGGGGTCGGACTCTGCCAGGTGACAGGGTGTATGGGTATGGGAGACGGCACAAGAGACGCGGCCTCGACATTCACACTGACACCTGCTGGCGAGGCGAGAGGGGGCTGAGGGTGGCAAGACGTAGCGGCGCACACCGCCAACTGCACCCTCTTGGGACCTGGAGGATTGGGAAACAGCTCTTTCTGTGAGGAAGTGGGTACCTCTGGACCCTGGAGAGCCAGTGGCGGCTCAGAACGGAACAGAAAATCCCCCCCGGCCCTCCTCCGGGGGAGGGAGCGATGTGGACATCGTCTCCCGAAAGAGCCGTCTTCCTCTCCTCCAGGTCGTCTGTCTCAGGACCACTTCCAAGATCTCTTGCCACCTGGCTTGGCTGTGGGTTGAGCGGGCTCAGCAGGCTGGGCGCCTCATCTGCGACCGGCTCCCTGCTGTCTGCCAGGTGGAGGCTGCTGCTTTGCAGACTTCGCAGGGGCGGAGAACGACGCAAGCGGGCACCCTTGGCAACGAGCAGGTGGAGTGACTGCAGCCGGCGGTGGAGTAGTGGCAGCAGCGGACCACCAGGGCAGGATGTGCTTTATAGCCTCCGTCTGCTTCTGTGCGGCCGAGAACTGCTGGGCGAAGCTCTCGACTGTGTCACCGAATACAATAGCTAAGAGGAGATTATCGGTTAACATGTGCTTGAGGCGCTACAGCGATCTTTCACGACACATTAAAGAGCCAAAAATGGTATTTATTGATTGAATTTCTTTAAAAAAAAAAAGACAAAATTTGACTTTGTTTCATACATAACGCGTTAGTCCAACACTTGTTTCTAGTGATGGTGTGAAAATTTGACATCTTTCTCTCTACTGACCAGTGTAATCAATCGCTTTATATTTTTTCCTCTTTTGGAATGTCATAGAAATGCTATTTCTTTTGCTCTTGGGGAATTCAAAAAATATATTTTTTGTCCTGTTGCGGGTCAATTTGACTCGCTTTGATTTTTGAGTTGTCGGAAATAACAGATAATAAATAAGTTTTTTTTCTTGAAATTGTGTGACTTTCTCATTTAGGTTCATGAACATGCATGCAAATTTTCAACACGCTGACGCTGTTTTGACATATACACACTATATTACTATTACGTTTGTGATGTGCGCGGGTTAGTTTGACCCGCATATTTTAATGTTCAAAGGCAACTGTACAAACCAAAAATAACAACATTTCTTGGATACATTTTATTTTAATTGTTGAACTACACTAGAAAAATGGAGCGCAGCTGGAAGAAAACAAAACTAGAAGTATTCCGCATTTCGTGGAGAGAGAAAATTACTGAGTACAGAAAGGCCTTAAAAACTGCTAGATCTGCCTATTTTTCAAAACTTTTAGAAGAAAATAAACACAACCCTAGGTATTTATTTGATACAGTGGCTAAATTAACAAGAAATAAAGCTTCAACTTCTGATGTTTCCAAAGAGCATAGCAGTAATGACTTTGTAGCTGCCGTCAGTGGCAACTCTTATATATTTTAGTTCATAATATGCACTTTATAGTTAAAAGGTTAATAAATAGTTAAAATCTTCAAAATAATCGTTAGAATAAATAAGCAATATAATTTTTGTTAATACATGTCAATTCATTTCATATTATTCAGCTAAAACCATAGAAAAAGGAGGAACCTATTTCCTTTTGTTCCGCTAGGGAATTATTTAATTGCTGCTATCAGGATATTTTTTTCCGGTGCACTACATGTAGAAGAGCCACACGAGGTGCTGCACGCGTGACATGTCTGCAAAAGTTATGCCTATAAGAAGTGCTAAGAAGTTATATTGTCTTTTTGTTTAAAGAAGAAGAAACTGTAACCCTCCAAGTTTATTCCTCTTGAGTTAGAGAGGCCAATGAGGTATGTATTTTATCGTGTTAATTGCTTTGCCGTATGTGAACGTGTGTTATGTGACCGTGTGTTAATGTATAATTAGTCAATTAAGTGTATTTTCTTACGTGTTGAATGTGCATTTTATTTATTCGTTTTGTGTGTATTTTTCGTTTATTATTATGTGTAAAACACCACTTTTAGAGGGTTAATTTAAGTTTTACGTATTTCCTTTCATAGTTCTGACGGCATTGTTGGGACATAAAAGGCTCAAATGTACAAGACATGTTGAAGACTCGTGTCCGAATAAATGTCTGTTAAAAATCAAGAACGACCTGAGCCTTTGCTTCAACTCGAGGGGAGTAACAGACTTTATGAACTTCTTTACTTGCAAGATTGATAATATTAGAGAGAAAATTATAACCATGCAACCAGTCTACTACATTATTGTGTCAGACAGTGCATTGTAGTGTCCCTGAAGAAAAATTCAATTCATTTTCTGCTTTAGGAGAGGAAGAATTGTCTAAACTTGTTAAATCATCAAAATCAACAACATGTATGTTAGACCCTATACCGACTAAGCTATTGAAAGAGATGCTTCCGGAGGTCATAGATCCGCTTCTTAATATTGTTAATTCATCTTTATCACTAGGATACGTACCAAAAACTTTTAAGCTGGCTGTTATTAAACCTCTTATTAAAAAACCACAACTTGATCCTAGAGAATTAGTCAATTACAGGCCGATTTCAAATCTCTCTTTTTCTATCAAAAATACTAGAAAAGGCAGTTTCATCACAACTATGTTCCTTTTTAGAAAGAAATAGTATCTGTGAGGATTTCCAGTCAGGATTTAGACCGTACCATAGTACTGAGACTGCTCTCATTAGAGTTACTAATGATTTGCTCTTATCATCAGATCGTGGTTGTATCTCTCTATTAGTGTTACTGGATCTTAGTGCTGCATTTGACACTATTGATCACAATATTCTTCTAAATAGACTCGAAAACTATGTTGGCATTAGTGGAATTGCATTGGCATGGTTCAAATCATACTTATCTGACCGTTATCAGTTTGTAGTAGTAAACGATGAGATGTCATATCAATCACAAGTTAAATATGGAGTACCGCAAGGCTCAGTACTAGGACCGTTGCTTTTCACTCTGTACATGCTACCCTTGGGAGATATCATTAGGAAGCATGGCGTTAGTTTTCATTGTTACGCTGATGATACTCAGCTCTATATTTCTTCATGCCCTGACGAAACTTACCAATTCGCTAAATTAACAGAATGTATAGCTGATATAAAAAACTGGATGACCAGTAATTTCCTACAACTAAATTCAGAAAAAACAGAGATTCAAATTTTTGGACCAAAAACTACTTCACGCAGTAACCTAGAATTCTGTCTAACACTTGATGGCTGCTCTGTTAAGTCTTCGTCGTCAGTTAGAAATCTGGGTGTGCTCTTTGATACCAAGCTTTCATTTAAAGGCCATGTTACTAGCATCTGCAAAACCGCATTCTTCCATCTTAAAAATATATCTAAACTACGACATATGCTCTCAATGAAAAATCAATGACCCATATAGACAAAACACTTACAAAACACTTCTTTGTTAAAAATTACAGACTTAAGTACAGACTTAAGTGTGGTATCTTTTTAAAGGGAGTACTACACAGATTATTGTAGAAGTAAGGAAAGTTGTAAAAGTAAAGTTTTAAAAAAGTTATAATTATAAATATATTATATTTTATTTAAAATATATATTTTACAAAACATGTTTGTTATGTTGGAGGAGTCAAAATAATCACCAGGCAGAACATGAGCAATAGCTTAGCATTTCTTTACTATATAGTTCTTCTTATCTCCTTCTTACATCGGAACATGTAAAACACCACAGTGCCACCTAGTGGACATTAATAATATAGCAATGCAAACTATGCAAAGGAAAGAGAACACAACATCTTCCCCTTTTCAGAAAGAAAACAACTGTTTGTATATCACAACATAAATAAACAAGTCAAGAATAAACAAGTATTATTGAAACAACTAAATAAAAATGGTTACACTTTGTGTGTGTTATTCAGTCAAATATTCACACAGCTATCTCAAGTTCTCCATATCCCTACATATGTAAAACATAGTCCTTGGTCTAGACAGGTTTTTGTCTAACTCTAACAGACCTATTCACTGGACTTGTCTTTCCATGTTGTACCTCAGCAGGAGTAACATTTCCACTCGATTCTGGCAGTTCAGCACAGGGACGGATTACGAACCGGGCCAGCGGGGCCGCTGCCCAGGGGCCCTAGGGGTGCAGGGGGCCCGTGGGGCCCCTAGCCCAAAACAATTTGCAACGCTTATCAACAATGTATTTTCGTTTGTCTATTTTAGAGGGCCTACATTCTTTGATCCTCTGCCTACAAGGGCCCCTGCCCTATAGGAGGGCGTTTGGCTGCCAAGGGCCCTTGAATTGTGGTGGTTGTGGTGGTGGTGCTGGTGGTGGTGGGGGAGGTCGGTGCTTTCAGGGGGCCCCCGGCCCTGCTATAGGGAAATGGGTGCATGGGAGCCTACTTTTAGAAGGCCCTCTTAGGCCCTCCTATTATGGTCCTGGCTTCTGGCTACCAGGGGGACATAGGGAGGATGGGGGCTTTGGGGCTTTTAGAGGGCCTCTGATTATGAGGGCCCTACTAGGAGGCCCTAGGCTAGGGAGGAGGGTGTAGTGTACCTTTAGAGGGCCATCTGATTACAAGGGCCCCTACCATGGGGCCCCTGGCTTCTGGGGGAGGGGAGGGGGGCGTGTTAACAGCCTTACAGAAGGCCCTCTGACTAGGGAGCGGTAGCATGGTGGGATGGAGGCGGCTAACCTGCCCACTGAGTGGCCCCCAGACCAGTGTAGCAGTGTAAGAGTTTGACCAGTGTAATCACTCCCAGGGCTGTAGTGGAGGCTAAACGCAAGTAAACACGGTTTACCCACCTCTGAAATTTCAGAATTAGAGTTTACCCACTTCTCAATTGATCTAAATGCACATCATAGTATAGTTTATGCACAAAATGTGATCACAGAATTCTTATTTTACCACTACACCCCTGATCACTCCGTTCTGTACGGGGATATGGTACACAGGTGGATTCTGGCATGGTTCAGCTGGACACGGTACACATGTAGTGTGATCACTAACCGTGCCCCAACATGGCTCTCACTGTACGTTCACACCAGGAGAGACCAAAGCGAACACGTCGCCAAGGTCGTTGAAGAAGCTTCGTTGTTGAATTTGCTTTATTCACTTTGTTCGCTCATTGGAATGTTTGATTTAGCCTGTTACCGTGGGGCGTTGGTAAATCTATATATTAGAATTGGTTTTCACCGAACCGCGTCATAACTCATTACATAAGGTTAACTGACTTTTAACTTCTCTTTTTCGCTCTGGCCCGCCCAATTCGCTTCGCTGCCAGTGAATTTGCTTTGTTCGGCCAATTCGCCGAGAAATAATGACTTTTGTCGCTCTGGTCTCTTCTGATGTGAATGTACGTGACATCAATAATGACACTACAAATAATAAATATTTGAATTAATTTGAGAAAGTTGGTGTTAATAACAGTTTTTTTCACATTGGACTCCTTGCAATGCGTAAATCATGGGGAGAGACCTATCTTTTCCTATGGTAATAACCAGGCTGCTGAATAGAAATGGGATGATCAGGGGCGGAGCCAGACATTGTAAACATTCGGGGCTTAGACCAAATCTATATTTGTCCAAAGACAATTTAATTTTCTATTAACAGCTTTACTGACATGAAAGGAGCTTTTGTTGACGTATTCTTGTTCAGAAAATGTACATTATTTGACACTGTAATTTGTAAAACTTTGTTGGATGTACCAGCTCTAGGGGGGTCCGGGGGCATTCCCCCCGGAAGAAAATTTTGAAAATTTTAAGGTTAAATGCATCAATCTGGTGCTCTCTGGAAACTCAAAATTAAGAGCTTCAACCCATGTACAGTGTGCAAATTGAACAAAGAAACAGCATTGACTTGTACCTGGACATTAAAAAGGGTTCAAACATCTTTTTTACAATACTTTTGTACGATTTCTTTTTAAAAGATAAATCCTTGAGCTTTTATTTTGATCACCAGATCACCAGCCGATCGCATGCGCAGATGTGCGCACTTCTCGTGAAACGTTTTGCCCAGGGGCCCACACAACCCATAATCCGTCCCTGGTTCAGCAAGACGTGAGGCATTCCATACCTTACCATCATCAAACAGGTAGGAATCTTCACCTTTCTTCTGTACAACAGCTTTTGGTTGGGTGAACTTCCGATCACCTTTCTTTACCATCCAAGGTTTCTTAACTCGAACTAGATCACCAGGTTGAAATCTTGAAGGCTTTGCATTTCTTCTGGAATCCGTGTAGTGTTTAACTTTGTCTTGTTTCCTTTTCACCTGCTCTCGTATCATGTTTCTGTCAGTTTCTTTAACAGGAAAGTCCATGACTTGTAACTTGGTTCTCATACGTCGACCATGGAGTAACTCAGATGGTGTAACACCTGTGGTAGCATGAGGAGTACTTCGATAGTCCATCAAGAATGTTTGAGTGAAAGTCTTCCAAGGCTCTCCTTCAATTGAAGCAGTTTGTAGACAGTCTTTGAGGACTCTGTTGAACCTCTCAACTTCTCCATTCGCACGTGGGTAATAGACAGCAGATCTGAAATGACGGATGTCTCTCTCTCTCAGAAACTCAGAAAACTCAGAAGAGATAAACTGAGGTCCATTGTCTGAGACCAACTCTTTTGGATTTCCTTCCTGAGCAAAAACAGTAGTCAAGAACTGTTTAACAGTACATGTGTCAACCCTGGACACGAAAGCGACTTCCGGCCATTTGCTGAAGTAATCCACAAGCGTTATTGCGTATCTGCAGTCTGATGGTGCCGTTTCAAATGGTCCAACAATATCAATGCAGACCTTTTCCCATGCAGCAGAAGGTAATTCAACAGGGTTGAGAGGAGCATCATGTGTAACTGCAGACTTGTCATTTTGTTTGCACGTATGACAGTTGCGTATCAGAATTTCAGTCTGACTGTCCATCTTAGGCCACCAGTAAAATTGTCTAAGTATTTGCTTTGTACGGACTATACCTTGATGCGATTCATGTGCCAGTTCTATGAGTTTCCTCTGTAATGATTCTGGTACCAAGAGACAGTATGTTCCCCTGACAATACATCCATCCACGACAGCAAGCTCATGTCGGACAGGAAAGTATCCCTGTAAATCCACATCAACATCCTTTTTGTGTTTCGGCCAACGTGTCTGTTATGTACGCAGTTTTGCAAACACCGGGCAGCTGTTGCACACAGACTGGAAATCTTCCTTGGAGATTGCACTGGAAGCAAATGAAATCATAGCAACAGACTCAATGGTTTCTGCAAAATCATGTTCAGTGTTAGCAAGAGGCAGTATTGATAGGCAATCAGCAACACTGTTCAATGAACCGGGTCTGTATTGAACATCGTAGTCAAACTCCATTAAGCGTGCAGACCATCTGGCAACACGTAAACCAGCTCGACTATTTCCTTTACTTGTGAGAAGAGTAGTAAGAGCTTGATGGTCAGGTCATAGTAGGAATTTTCTTCCGCACAGCCACGTACGCAACTTCTCTGCAGCCCAGACACATGACAGTGCTTCCTTCTCGACAATGGAGTATTTTCGTTCAGCATCAGACAAGGAGCGTGAAGCAAAAGCAATGGTTCTTTCTGTTCCTGCGTCGTCCAGCTGAGTCAAGACAGCGCCAACACCATAGTCTGAGGCGTCACAAGAGAGTATTGTGCTGTGGTTGGGGTTGAATAATGAAAGAGCAGGACTATCCACTATTGCCTGTTTGACTCGATCAAAACTTTCTTGTGCTTCAGTAGTCCAGTGGAATTCAGTCTTTACGAAGTAAGGCTCTCATTGGCTCAACCAGAGTAGCATAGGCAGGCAAGAACTTACTGTACCAGGCACTAAGACCCAGAAATGACCGTAGTGTAGCTGCATCAGTAGGAGTGTGTGCATTTGTAGCAGTAGTATGAGCATCATCCGGGTGCAAGCCATCAGCTGTGAGTCTGTATCCGAGGAAGCTAAGTGTCGTCAAGTTAAACTTACACTTGTCTGCATTCAGTTTCAGACCAGCTTCACTAATCCTGTGCAGAACAGCTTTGAGGTTTGCATTGTGAATGGCTTTGGATGCACCATGGATGATCACATCATCCAAGTAACACTGTACACCATCAAGGTCTTTTAATATCATGGTCATCATCTGTTGAAAAGCAGATGGCGCTGAACACAGTCCATAGGGTACTCTACAGAACTGATATAGGCCTTCATGGGTAATGAAAGCAGTAAGCCCTCTGCTCTCCTCATGTAATTGTACTTGGTAGTATGCATTTTTAAGGTCAAGAGAAGAAAACATCTCTGATCCATGCAACTCAGACAGTATGTCTTCGATCAGTGGTAGAGGATGACTATCTTGTACCACAGCCTTGTTAGGTTCCCTTAAGTCGACACACATACGAATTGTGTTGTTCTTCCGTTTTGTGACTACGCTAGGAGAAACCCACTCAGATGAATCAATCTTCTCAATTATGCCATTCTCCTCTAGCTTGAATTCATCTGACACTGCTGCACGCACTGATAGAGGTAAGTGACAGAGTTTTTGTTGTACAGGCTTAACTCCAGGGTGGGTCTTCACTTTGTGTATGAAATTTTTAGCGCATCCAAATCCAGCAACAGTTGGTATGGGAACAGGACTATCAGTAGAAGCAAGTGAAGTGCTGGATGGTTGAAGCATTGCACAGTTAGTAGCAGGTTCAATCAAGCAACCACCCTTAATCTCAATGTCCAGTGCTCTACATAAGTCACGTCCAATGAGAGGAGTTCCTAATTTGACTATGTTAAACTCACCAGCAACCGTTTTTCCATAGTATGTCACATTCAGTCTCAGGTAACCACACACTGGTATGTTCTCCTTTGAGTAGGTTAGCTGCTTTGAGTAGTTTAGCTGCTAGGTTAGTAAGCTGCATTTTCGGTGGTGACAGGACGCATGAACTGAAGTGTTCTTTGAAGATGTGTTGCGGTACAGGTCTGTGTAGGAGATGTGGGCGTAGCTATGGTAAAAGTACCCATTGGAGCTCCATCATCTATATGGCAGTCATTCACACAGAGTACTGTCACTTCAGGTAAGCATACTTCATTAACTGACTTTGATGCTGTCTTGCACACCTTCGAGAAATGTCTGATTTTTCCACATGTTCTACATTTGCAGTCTTTAGCAGGGCAGGATTTATCATTTGCAAGGTGGTTAGCAGAACCACAGCGGTAACACTGCTGCTGTCCCCTCACACGCTTGTCATCCTTCGACTTAATCCTCGTTTTAATTTTGTGCATTCGCATCTTTTCTTGCTTCTGAATCGCTGCTACTTGTTTTGATTCCCCTTCAGCAATGACTTTAGCATCTGCTACATTGTTGCAAAGAGAGCAGTGCCATCTTAACATCCTCGTCGCCACTTGTTATGTTGGAGGAGTCATAATAATCAGCAGGCAGAATACGAGCTTTACTATATAGTTCTTCTTCTTATCTCCTTCTTACATCGGAACATGTAAAACACCACAGTGCCTAGTGGACATTAATAATATAGCAATGCAAACTATGCAAAGGAAAGAGAACACAACAATGTTCACTCTAAAACCTCAAAAAAATCAAAGCTAAATATCTGAACAAGTTCTGTGCCAAATTTTAGATTGATATCTCAAAAAAAGAACTTTCAGTCAGATTTTTTTGTGCACAGTACCAAACTTTTCCACTCAATGACATTCAGACTCCACCGGTGACCATATAAGAACTCCTTGATTTCTATATTTGGTTTGAGTGATCTGAACCATATATTTCCATACTTTTCAAAATATTTATGAACTTAACTAGTTCTATTTAGAAGTAGTTTGGGCAGTAATGTTAATATTTGACTTAAATTCAATCTCTAAAACACATATAAAAACATACGGAAAGAATCAGAGCGTGTGTTATAGTTGAAGAATCTATTGCTATTAATGTATTGATCTATCATTTCTTTTGAAAATCAGTCACCAAATATGAAAACTAGAGTCTGAAAGCTTTCAAATGATATATGATAGTTTGTCAAGATTACTTTAGGTTTAGACTAAGATGTTATTGTTATAAATGTATAATGGTAAATGTTCCAGGGGTGTCTGGGAAAAATAATAGTTTAAAAAAAAAATTATAAATCATAAATTCAGATATTTATTCTTTGCAATCTGTGAAAAGTATTGATATTAAAAGTTAATTATTTTTACCTGATTGTATATTTTTTTTCATAGTGTGATTTTTGGGGAATTGTATTGAATCCAATTAGGGTCAGTTTGACCCGGACCATACTGGCAGTCGCCAGAAATTGAACAGTGCATGAGGGTTAAACGGTACATGATTGTGGTGTTAAAAATGATAGGCATAACATTTAGCTTATTAAAACATACAGCTGGACACTAAACAGCAATGCAGGCATGGATAAACCACAGGTTAGCAACACCTGAGCTTGTGCTCTATTGTGTCCTCCTCAACGCACTGTGCTCTAGTAATCTGGAGGAAGAGAGCCTGCACCTCAGGAGCGCTGTTCTTTCCTCTTCAGATCTCATTATTACTGCAAGAAATGGGCCCTGCTGATGAAATGAGATAGAAGAATAAAGAAAAGATAGGGCTGGCTCGAATAACAGTGATGTACCTAATCGAGATGGGTATGCCTTGGTAATGATCATTCAGTGATGGAGACATATCTTTGAGGACTACTTCAATAATTACGATCATGAACTCTGAAGCAAGGTGGAAAATGGAGGGGAAAAGGGGAATTAGCTCTATAATAAAGGAGAACAGCTCAGTATTCGATTTGCCTGCCTACCAAAAACGATATGATTGGCAGCGAGGGAAACTAGTCTCAAAAACAATATTTACACTGAAGACAGAACGCAGGTGTGACGCACATTAGTAGCGTGAATGAATCAATTGTTTGAACAATAGACTGTATATATATATATATATATATATATATACTGCAAGAAATGTATATATATATATATATATATATATATATATATATATATATATATATATATATATATGGATGACGCACCTTTACTCTCTTCCATTGTAGTAACTGAAGCCGCCATTGTGTCAATATGGCGCTGATGTCTGCGCATAGTGAACGTGGAGCCCGAGTCTGCGCAATATTGAGCTCGAAGTAGAGCCATGATATCAAGTTCCCGCCCACATTCCCGCAAAATCGGAGAACACATTATGTCGGTGTGAAATAAACAGTTCTGGAAATGTACAAATTAAAGTTAAAGCTCCAGTCTCCCCCCGAAGATCCAGGGAAAAGTCCGTTGGTGCTTCAGTGACGACTTCCTCAGAGAAGCTGCAATCTCAGCTGTTAATCATGACGTCAAAACCCGCGTTTTTATAGCATCAAATAACTTAAAACAAACTTATTTAAAGAACGAACACTTTAACTATCATCAGCGTCATAAAAACTGCCTAAATCACAGAAACCATCTTTGCAATTAAAAATATTTGACGTGTAATTTGACTGTTTAGTTTGTCTCACGTCCATTGCATTACATTGAGAGGGCGGGGTTATGACCTATACTGCATCTAGCCACCTGGGGGCGGTCAAGACGCTTTGGCTTCACTTTAAGGTGCAATATGTAAGAATTTTGCAGTAAAATATCAAATAACCACTAGGCCAGTATTATTTATTTTGTTCACTTGAATACTTACAACATGTCAAATGTTTGTAACTGTAAATCGTGAGAAAATTGCAATTTTAACCAAGGCTCCAGGAAGTGTGAGGAGTCGCCTGTCAGTTGCGTCTTACCCGCGTTACCCTCGGTCTGCCTTGGTTTCCGGTTTTATTTTGTAGAAACCATGGAAACACCAAAGACGCTTTAATATTTACATGTTTTAATAGGCAAGGGAACAACTGTTTTGATATATTTATAGACAGAAAATTAATTGTTGTTATATAGCGCAACACATTTAGTCTTATTGTTCAAATCTAATTTTCTTGATTTTTTGTGAATACCATGCTTTTCCATGCCTCAGAGAAAAACACTATTTTGTCAAGTAGCTAACATAGCATAATCAGATGCAGCTTTATTTTTAGTAACAGTAATACAGAATTTTCTCCATCATATTCGTTTTCAAATTAATTGCATGGCATTTATCAACACAAGCCATCCAGTATTTAATATGATATTCTTAAAGGGGTACTTCACCCCTGGAAAGATGAATGTGTATTTAAAATTGGTCATTTATGTAGTAGAAATGTGATTTTTTTTTTTTTTAATTTGGAGCTTTCTGGACTGAGAAAAGGCAGAAAATGTATTTTTGACTAATGTGGATGAAAGACAACAACTCCCAGAATGCACTTGTTTTGCTGCCCTTGCGAGGCCACGCCCAAACCACGCCTATCGGTTACAGGCGGCATTACCAGGAAAATTCAAACAACTAGGCTTGCTTTGTTACATATTAATTCTATAAATCGTGAGTTAGTTCATACATTTACAGCGAAATGGTGCTAAATTGCTTTGTACCTGGATGTACACACAAAACCAGGAAAGGACAAGTAAGTTTCCATCATTTTCCAATTAAGTTAAAGATTTGGAGCGATGTAAACAGTGGCTGCGGGCCATCAAACACCCGAAGTTTGGAGATGACACCGTTATAGAAAACCTAAAAAAACGCAGAATATGTAGTCTCCATTTCAAGCACGAGGACTACGAACCAAATATCCTTGCAATGAAGAGAACCATTCCGAAGGACACCGCGATACCATCGATATTCACTTTCCCAGAGGACGAACAGCCTGGGCATCTGGTACTAAGCGTATTCGCCTAAAAGGAAGACTCGCTGATACTAGACTGATAACACAGTAGCCTACATGTAGTGTTGTAGGTAGCAGTAAAACTGCAAACTTAGCAAAGTAACGTTAGATAGACAATTACATATAAGTTGACTGTTATCAAAGTAAAGCCACTGTTCTGTAAAACTGAGTTAGTCTATTTATCTATTTATGCTAATGTTACCACAAAAGCCTGTTGCTGTATTGGTTGAGATGACTGCAGAGACCTTTAAATTTGCGAGATGAACCACTGATGTAGTGCAGACAAAATAAAGTTAATTACTGTAAGCTTAAAAATATAATTGACACCCACTTTTGATAAAATCTTTGATCTATGTCCGTGAGTAACCTCAAACGCGCATATGTATGGGCGTGGTGAAAAAATGCAGAACTACCTGCTATTACTGGCTGTAGTTTTAAGCCTCTGGCCAAAAAAGCCTCCGATGACGCAAAATGACGATTTTTGCGTCATCGGAGGCTTTTTTACAGAATAAAAATGCATAAATCTCTCATCTCGGGCTGATATGAAGGGGGAAAGCACAGTAATTCGAAAATACTAGTGGTATTCTACTAATACAAAGCTTAATGCTAAATCCTGAAGTAACCCTTTAAATCGATCTCGCTTACTGCAGTGTGTAACAGTGTCTCACATCAGCTGCCGAGCGAACGCACAGAGTAACATTATAACATCATTTTCAACACACTCAAATGTATCTAATATGATAAACAGAGCTGCGTTACCTCATACTCATGACTGGAAAAGCGGAAGCAGCGCCAGTGACTGTGACATAATAAAGTTCCACTGCTCGCAGCGTGTGTTGCGAAATCGCTCCAGCGGCCTCGTTCAGCTCCCACAACACTTGGTCCTGCTCTGCTTCATACTACAGTAACGTTAATAATCGCATCCATGAACATGATTTCTTCTCAAGTCCTATCTCAATTCTTTTCCACGGTCCATTGAGGTGAAGACCACATGTCCCAAGATTCTGCGTTTAAACTTGGCGTCATCAAGCTACACCTTTGTTTTGAACAGGCCTCTAGCGACCTCTAGTGGACAGAAAATATTACATAGTGCACCTTTAAGTTTCCAGGACTTGTGTGGCACGCTTGGTTTGAATGAATTGGTTATACGATAATTAAATAAATGTCAGATAAATAAATAAGAAGTTAATGTTGAGTAATACATTTGAGACACATTCCAGTTATTTCATTTACTTTTGTTCCACCTACAAAAATAGGCACCACAGAAAAATCATCATTAGTAATTTGCAGACTATCTGGAATGTGCAAACATAGTCGAGCAAAGTGAAAGGCTATAAGTCCTAATACTAAACGCCTTTTGACCAAACAAATTTGAGGACCAGAATCAGCTCTCATGTAAATTTTGGATATACTTGGATATTAAATTGCAATAATAATGCAAAACACAATATCAGCAAGAATGGTTATGATGGCGTCAATTATCAACATTTGTTCTAGTCCAAAATAGTTATTTTAAAGGTGCCCTAGAACGTTCTTTCACAAGATGTAATATAAGTCTAAGGTGTCCCTTGAATGTGTCTGTGAAGTTTCAGCTCAAAATACCCCATAGATTTTTTTTAATTAATTTTTTTAACTGCCTATTTTGGGGCATCATTAACTACGCACCGATTCAGGCTGCGGCCCCTTTAAATCTCGTGCTCCCTGCCCCCCCGAGCTCTCGACTATAATACAGTGCATAAACAAAGTTCACACAGCTAATATAACCCTCAAATGGATCTTTACAAAATGTTCGTCATGCATGCTGCATGCATGCTTCGAATCATGTGAGGATAGTATTTATTTGGATGTTTACATTCGATTCTGAATGAGTTTGAGGCTGTGCTCCGTGGCTAAAGCTAACATTACACACTGTTACACTGTTACTGCACATGAAAGTAGCGACGGCTCTTGTCTCCGTGAATACAGTAATAAACGATGGTAACTTTAACCACATTTAGCAGTACATTAGCAACATGCTAACGAAACATTTAGAAAGACAATTTACAAATATCACTAAAAATATCATGTTATCATGGATCATGTCAGTTATTATTGCTCCATCTGCCATTTTTCGCTGTTGTCCTTGCTTGCTTACCTAGTCTGATGATTCAGCTGTGCACAGATCTAGACGTTAATACTGGCTGCCCTTGTGTAATGCCTTGAACATGGGCTGGCATATGCAAATATTGGGGGCGTACATATTAATGATCCCGACTGTTACGTAACAGTCGGTGTTATGTTGAGATTCGCCTGTTCTTCGGAGGTCTTTTAAACAAATGAGATTTATATAAGGAGGAGGAAACAATGGTGTTTGAGACTCACTGTATGTCATTTCCATGTACTGAACTCTTGTTATTCAACTATGCCAAGGTAAACTCAATTTTTGATTCTAGGCACCTTTAATAACGAGTGGTAATTGTAGGCTACTTTTATGTGGCAATAAAAATGATATCATAAAGAGTTAGCATAAGAGCCAAAACATAAATTGCTGAGTCAGAGGGAGAAAATGCCAGTGGGCAAAAAAAATGCCTTCCCTAAATAAACGTGCAGCAAATGTGCCACAACATCAACAACTTCCTCTCTCACTTCTACAAAGCTTCACGCTGACCTCTGATGCCCTTGTGGGTCATCTTGAACCCCTGGCACTGGCATGACCTTGGCAGCACAAGTCAGGAGGTTTTAATTCCCTGTTCAAGAGGCCCTATGTCACTTCACGGTTGTTTGTGGCAGTGGGTCTGGAATCTTCCTCTTCTTTACAAATCAATCGTTCTCTGGAAGCTGATACTTCTTCTTTTCTTGTCAGCTGTTTTCCGGCTTCGGGGCTCTTGTGACCTGTGCAGCAGATGGTAAAGATGAAATGATGGTGGGATAAGGATTTGTCGAGTGCTGCAGACAAGATACGCACTCAAGTATTATTTTTTCATTCTAACCATATGGTTGTTGGTCAAACCATCAAATGCCAAACTCTCTCAACTATTTTAGTTTAGAGGGTCAGCATTCCACCATCTCTTATCTACTGTTGGTTGGGCAGTTACTAATACAGTAGATCTCACAAAAGCAGTTTTACACAAAGCTGCTCTGAATTCTACACCCAAAACCTTTATAGAAAAATATCTAGCACAATATCTAGAAAATAAAAATATAAAACAGTTAAAAAATAATAAAATAAAATGTAGGCATCTCACACTACAGAATAAACTATCATGGATGTCAATAGAGAAACTATAGTGTCAGGAATAAATATTCAAATAAAAGAATGAACAGTAATTATCCTCACTGTAATTCTGTGGCTGCACTAATATGAAACGATTAAATACTATAATTTTACGTTTTGATTTACATATTGCTCTTTATTATAATTTTTTGTTTTAGTGTAAAAATGAAAAAAAAAAAAAAAAAAAAAAAAAATGTAAGTACGACTGAAAAAACACCCCAGTCTTATAAAAAACAATGTGGTGTGATTTTTATGTTTCTGTAAGGGATCAGTCATCAGTCCAGTTGTTAGCAATTTGTCTGATTTAACATCTTTTTTAAATTAATTCTTAGTTTTAATTAATTTTAGATGACTAGCAATAATTTCAGTTTTTAGTGAACATTTTCAGGAAAGTTCTACGCCCATGTTGGAGCCCGATCACACGAAAATGCGTATCAATAGTACGAGTTTGTAATCTCGTAGAGTATATACGCCAAAATGAGTTTTGGCGTGCTTATGGTACGCAGTTTTCCGCGTGCATATGATACGCACTTTATGGTGTATTATATGTACGAAACCCCCACCCCCCACCCCCATCCTACCCAAGAGCGTGTCATATACACGCCATAAAGTGTGTATCATATGCACGCGAAAAAAACGCGTACCATAAGCACGCCAAAACTCATTTTGGCGTATATATTCTATGAGATTACACACTCGTACTATTTATACGCATTTTCATGTGATCGTGTTGCCATGCTGCCATGCCATGCTTGAAAAAAGTAGCAAAGATAGAGAAAATGGGCACACAGCCATGTCAAGCATGTCAAAACCCAAGCTCACTCAGTTCAGCACGACATACAAGATGCAGAGAGTTGCACATGTATTTTTTTTTTTAAAACAAAACAAAACAAAACATGACTGATAATAATCACTGATTAATAATAACTTGGTTTGTAAAATTACAACCAGTATTACAACAATTTCTATTGGCTAGTCAAGATTTTCCATTCATTATTTGTGTTAATCTAATACAAAAAAATGAAAGAAGAAGATACTGAAAATGTGTTGAATGGCAGCAGTGAAGCCAGACTCTTTTAATATCCAGCTTTTATACTATTCCAGCAGGTCATTACATTTACAGTCAATCGAAACAAAGGCTCTCTAGCTCCAAAACTGTCTGAGTGAGCCTTAGACTTTATCATTTTGTTGAGGAATTTTCACTTATATGACAGGAACTTTGAAATCTGTCAATCAGTTGTGAATTCAGTAATGTAAAATTCTGTTCTTCGGTGAAAAGAGGACTGCAGTGTCTGAAGTGAATTATTCAAATCGTATACGAATATAAAAGAGTGCATTCAGTTTATCAAATTTACCTGGATAGCTGCTGAAAACATGTTCTGACTGACTTCTCACCATATTTTCAATAGATTATTGAATAGATTTTCAATAGATTAGATTCCTCTTGTTAAATAAATGCTTTCTGGGAAGCTGAAGAGTTGCAAAGTACATAGAATTATAAGTCTGTAACCGTGATTAACCACAGAATCCATGCAAATACAACGTATTATTAGCCTATTATATATCACACTAGAGAATTACGAATGTGTTTAATGTGAAACAGCTTACAAGTAGTGACAAAAGTAAAATGGAAAACATTGTAAATCCTTCATGAGAAATGGAGACAAAGAGTGAACAGGGAAAGGAACAAAAAAAGAGAATGAAGACTTTTCAGTCCAGACTGCACAATCCCTGGAGATTTATAGAGATTCTTGCTAGCCAGTTTCAACAGACATTCTTACCAGAGACAGTTACGGACCAAAGACCCTCAAATATTAACTCAGTGAACATCAGCATCATTCAGCAGCAGTTTGTTCAGTAACATTTTTGTAGAGAGATTAACCCGGTGCAAAAAGCTGGGATTTTATTTTTTTAGTTAACATAAAATATATAGTTGACTTCTGTATTTTCAACAAGACAAAGCAGGCAAGATTACTTTTTTCATTGAGAGATTTTAAGATAACAAAAAACATATGCCATATTATATACCATGCATAATAAGATACACTGGAAGAGTGTGATGCCAACATCAAAATGTTAACCAGTCCCAAATAGATATTTAAAGGGATAGTTAAATATAGTTAAACCCCAAAATAAAAATTTTGTCATTACTTACTCACCCTCAAGTTGTTCCAAACTTGTATGAGTTTCTTTCCTCTGCTGAGCACAAAAGAAGATATTTTAAAGAATGTAGGGTATCCACTGACTTCCATAGTAGGAAAAAAATACAATAGAAGTCAATGGGTGTCATCAGATACCAACATTTTTTTTTAAAATGATCTTCTTTTGTGTTCAACAGAAGAAAGAAACTCATACAGGTTTGGAACAACATGAGGGTGAGTAAATGATGATAAAATGTTCATTTTTGGGTGAACTATCCCTTTAAGCATTGTTTAAGTCTACTATTGTAGGTTATGCAGTCTTACTAAAAGTAATCCATGTTTAAGCTATTGTAACAATATATGTTATGAAATAAAAAAATGTTACAAATAATTTTTACATTCATGTATTTATTAGCTTTAAAATTTAGTTTGAATTAATATTAATTATTACAACACACATTAGCAAATAACAATAGATTTGATCAAATAATCATCACCATTAGGATACTTTAAAATTCTTTGGGGTGAAATTGACCTTTAGCTTCCACGTCCCAGTCAAAAAGCATCCTAAAAAATGAGTGTCAGTTGTGTTTCAAGAGGCATTTAGTGCTTCGCAATCAGCTGCATTCAAATCTGCCATTTTTTTTTAACTATTCACTCTGATCCCAAAGAATAAAATCAAGTCCCTCCTAAATAAGTCCCTCCTTTTTTCTCCTTAAGAAAGCATACGTGGCATTACAGAATTAATATGAGTTGTGAATGCCATTTCATTCTTACTGTAATGCATTTAGCTTATTTTGCACTAAAAAGCAGTGCTCTTTTTTCATGCACGACATGATGGGATATTTTGGTTCTCACATGCATTCATTCAAGGAAAGAGTGTGACATTTGAATGAATAAATGTCTCAGTGATAAAGCAACACAAAGCACAAAGAATTTATTACAGCAGCAAAAGCTACGTCAAAGAACTGATGTTGACAAAGAGAAAAACATGAAGCAAGATTGAGAATGAGGCTTGGGTTCCTCTGCGGGCCTGATTTCTTGCAGTGAGACAGCTGGAGTTATTGCCAAGCCATGCTTCACATTCTCTGCTGGTACATGTTGTGATGTGGGAGTAGGTTTTTGATTCTAGAAAACCATTAAAGCCACAAAAAAATAGATAAATAAATACAATGAAAGCCATAATTTTGACTCTGCTGTCTCTGAGTAAGATTGATAATTTTCCTTTAGAAAGAACTAAAGTTCCACATGAGTGTGGAAAAACATGGTGAAGGTCAAGGATGATGCAGCAGGAGACAATATTTGGGCTATTGGAGCTCCTCATAACACCCTCATATTGGACATCCTCATTCTCTGAGCTGACAGACACCTCTCTTTTCATTTGGGATGGACTATATAACATTGTTTAATTCATGATAACAGTTATCTGATATGATGTCACTGGCTTTGTCATTTCATGCAAACCTTTGATGATGTAATCCAAAGACTTTTTGAAGAGAAATCTTCATGTTTCTCATTAGATTGCAGGTGACAGCTTATATAACTTTCGATCTTCAGTCATTATTTATATGTTCTGCTGATAGCAAACAAATATTGGTTGCTAACATTTGTCCACTCCAGTACTCCCTCTCATTATTAATTTTTAAAAAACATTTTAAGAAACTTTAGCCACATGGGGGTTGGTAACTTCAGCTGTTGACTCAGTTTTGACCAGTTTCGCAATGTGGGGTGGATAAAAACACTTATTAACATCAAGTTTTTTATTTATTGTTATTTTATTCTGTTGCTTAGTTTTAATAAATGGTCTGTTTTAATGGGTATTAAGTTACAGTATATTTTCAAAGTAAAATGGACTCTTGTTTCTGAAAAGATAAAGGAAAACATGATTCCTCTTCTACAGTTAATGGGGAACAAGATATGGCAATAAATGATACTGAAAGTCAGGGTTTTTTTAAGATTCATGTTTAATTTTTTTGTTGTTTGTTTTATCTGTTTGGAGAGGGACTTTATTAAAAAAAGAAGGATAGTACATTAGTACATATCTCAATCTGTTGATTTACTGCTGCTTGACAGATTAAGTGCTTGTAAAATGGGCAGCAGATATTAGCAAGGGTTTTAAAAATGCTCTAAAGTGCAGTTCCATCTGATGTTACACTCAACATGGACCCATAAAGAGATCCTTCAACACATCTGTATATTATGTTTGGTTTTCATTGCAGTTACATTTTCATTTTACAAATTCCATTTCAGTACAGTACTAGTATACAGGCAGGCTGTGATGATAGTTGTGAATAAGCCACAAGATTCTATAACCAGGCCTAGACATGTTGTTTCAGAGTTATGTTCATGAAATAATAAGAGGTTATTCCTTTTGGATGGACAGACATTCTGGCCACAAACATGCACATTTACCACTTATTTTCTTTGGTTATCTTTACAACCTTTCGCTGAGACTATTGAGCCAATATTTGTATAAGATACCACCCCACTGGTTTATTGTTGCTATATCATCAAACTATTATTAAAGTTAGTTATAAACATAATTTACTTTACAACCTACAGTATATTCAATCGTATGAACATTGGATGAGCAGCGCAACAGCGCCCTCTTCTGACGCCATTACATCTCCGCTGCAATAACACCTCAGGTGAAAAAAAAGTACATTTCTATAATGTACTTAAAGTGCTCTATTTTCGCGCACTAATTTTGTACTTAATATACTAAAAATTCTTCTTTAGTACTAATTAAGATCATCTTAAGAACATCTAAGTGTACTGAAGTGTGCTATTTTGAGAAACCATGAAATATGAACTAAAATGTGTTTTCAATATACTATCTCTGTATTTAAAAAATATATGTAGCTACCACTTGTAGTACACTATGGGTTCAAATGCACTATAAATGGTATCTAAATAAATTTTTTAAATACAGAGATAGTATATTAAAAGCAAATTTTAGTTCATATTTCATGGTGCCTCAAAATAGCACACTTCAGTACACTTAGATGTTCTTAAGATGATCTTAATTAGTACTAAAGAAGAATTTTTAGTATATTAAGTACAAAATTAGTGCGCGAAAATAGAGCACTTTAAGTACATTATAGAAATGTACATTTTTTCACCTAGGACGCACAGGCTTCCCCTTATATTTATATATACTTCTTCGACAGTCTGTGCTATAATATCAGCCTTTGGTGTTTTTAGTTTGATTGTGTCTGACTCAGTTAAGTTACCGATCTGCTTGATGGCAGGTAATGACTGTGGACAAGATGTTTGAGATAAATGTAAATAGGCTAAATAGATAAATATTCTCTGAATAAATCAACCAAAAATAACCTTGCTTTTTTTAATTCAAATATGTTATATGTACCATTTTCAAAATTTCTTTAAAGAACAGAAATTAAAGTTTATATATATATATATATATATATATATATATATATATATATATATATATATATACATCATGTTCATTCATTGGCCAGATGAGGACTGGTCCACTGACTAAGCTTGGTTTTCTTTCTCCATTTCTGTCGTTGATGGAGTTTGGATTCCTTGCCACTGTCACCTTTTGGGTTGCTTAGTTGGATACACTTTTTTTTTGGCAATATTATTGACTTGAATGCACTATTGAACACTATTGGATGAGAACTGAACTGAGATCTGTTTTCTCCAGAGCTGCTTTATAGATGAATTCCATAATTAATTAACTTTTTTCAGTTATTGAACCTAACAGAATCATCAACACTGAACTATTTCAACTAAATAGTGACTGTGTACTTGTCTTTTTAAAACTGCTTTAGCAGAATTGAATTCTGTTTGCATAACTGAATCGTTATTTTCCTGTTTATCACTGTAAAACTGCTTATACAACTAAAGGTGACTTGACTTGATTTTTATTGCATACCATATCATGCAAATAGCAGATGCTGACATTTTTGTAGGATGCGCAATGATCAAAGTCATTTTTATGTATGCACCATATCAGCATATTAGAATAATTTCTGATCATGTTACAATGAAGACTGGACAAATGGCTGCTGAAAATTCTTTTAAAGTTTAAACCATTCTTTTAAAACTTAAATCTTTTTATAGCCTACTTTTGTAAATTAATGTTTGGTAAGTTTATCCAAATTATTGTCACTTTTTTCTGTGGTGGCTATAGGCTGCAGTGTTGAAAGAGATTTAAATAAAAGCACATTTTGAATTGGATTTGAATTTTTCTATTTAAACATCTACATACTGTACAGCACATGGCTCACACATGGTGTTTAACTGCAATCTCTGCAAGAACTGAAGAGGGCATAAGCACACAACAAACAGCTGCTGTTTTGCAGTGTCTAACAAGTTTCAAATCTGGGACATGCTTCCTTAGGGAGTAACTTCACAAAGAGCTCTTAGCAAATAGGTTTGATGAGAAACCAGTCATTTTAACAGCCCCACCCCTTCGCTGAACAGTAGTAAACTATTATGCTAATTACATAAGTTCATATGATACACACTAACAATAACATACATACCCTTGTTTCTTCTGCATGCCACCATGAGGCAGAAGGTTGTCCACCTGAGGGGACTGCGCTGTAGCCATCCAAGTGAAAGGAGGCTTGAGTTTAGCCGTAGGGTGTTATCCTGCTCCTGTAGAGACAGGCTGAGTTGACGTGCGAGAGAGGGTGTGCCAGCACAATACCTACACGCCCTGCACAGGCCGGCACGCGTCAGCCTCGACCGCAGCCGTTGCGCCCGCGCTGCACCCACACTTGTCGTCATATACAAAACCACAGCCCTTGGGGCTCAGGCTTGCCATCTGATACTCATCTGATCACTTTACACTGTACGCTATACCTTAACATGATTAACACATACTAGAAAAAAGACAACACAATTGCTGTGTTTTTATTTGAGTGGCCCCACAGTTTCTGAGGCTTAATAAGAAGCACATGGCACCCACTCTGGTAAATCTGGAAAGAAACTGAAAGTTTAGTGCTTCTTTTACTGTGGTTTGACTATCTATCTATATACAGTAGTATAGCAGCCATTGGCACTGTAGCCTGGCTCCATCAACACTATAAAACCTTCATGAAACACTTTAAAGTGATAGTTCACCCTAAAATTAAAATCATGTCATTCCAAATGTGCATGTCATTCTTACTTCTGTGGAAGACAAAAGATTTCTAAAGAATGTTATTGCTGTTTTTGTTCATATTATGAAAATCAATAGGGTCCAAAACTTTCAAAGTCCATTAAGAACAAGTAACAAGTAAGTAAGTAACAAGTTCTGGGTCTCACTGACTTTCATAAATTGGACAAAAACAGTTGAAACATTCTTTAAAATATTTTCTTTTGTGCTTCACAGAAGGTTTGAAATGACATAAGGGTGAGCAAATGATGACAGAATTTTCATTTTAGGGTGAACTATCATTTTAAATGCGGTGTTTTACACTTACAAGCAAACAGTAAGGGTTTTCAAAGAGCCTTGTCCAACTTGAAGAGAGCTCTTGATGGATGAGTGAATTGGAGATGGGCTATTAGATAAAAGCATTGACTCACTTTAACATTAGTAATGTCTTACGCCTAGGTCCATAGTCAGAGGCTTTATCTGATTCAAAATCAACAGGTCTGGTAAAAAAAAAATGCTGAATGCAGTCAGTGAATGCTGATGTTGCTGTCTTTCCTAATCATTGCTCATATGCTGGCATAAGAGTCTTTACAGGCCAGGCATGCCGTTGCATGATTTCACCATCAGCATTTCTACAATACTCCACCCGTGAGGAATTATATTGCCTCAAAGGGATAAAAATCAAACTTCAGTTGTTGCATAAGCTCTGTGTTTTCCAACAACTTCAAAATTCATGGCATCCAATGGGCCACGATACAGCAAAATCTGGGGCATAAATGATTTAGTGCTTTCTCTCTATGGGGGTGATGGTTATGGTCCTAGATGGTGTCCAAAGTAGAGGTGACCCTGTAACTGGAGAGTTTCTGAGATCCCAATCCTCTGTTACAAATGTGCCCTTAAGCAAGGAGCTCTTGAGGGACTGTTCCTGCAATCTGCAAACTGTAAGTCGTTTTGGATGAAAGCATCTGTTAAATGGTTGTGGAAACTTGCAATGGGAGGAATAAATGATTTAGTAGTTTCATGCCCCAGTCTGTACCTCACCAGCACAGTTATATTGTACATCCTATACAGTACACCCTGAAGTTCTGAAGACGGAAATGTAGAGAAAAAGTGGGTGAAGAAAGAGGGAGGAGGTAATGATATAAAAATGAAGTGTATTTCACATATTGATTAATGACATGTAGTTTGGTATCTTTTTATATTATATATAAAAATATATATAATTGCATTACTTTTTGATGGCTACAACACTTGACATTTTTGAGTAATTAAATCAAATATTTACACATGCATTTTAAACTAGATTCTATATGATTTTATCATCCCGGACATCCTTGTATATAAATTGACATGAGTACACATGGAAATACAGGCCTAGACAGTTCACCTGTGTAAAAAATCCATCCCACACAATTCCTTAAAATTCCTTACTGAATGTCGAACAACATAGAAACAGGCAATCATACTTTTGTTTGTTTTAGAAGATATATTGCTAAGTGAGAGCTGTATAAATTATGGGCTTATGAACAGTGATTCAGTCATATTGAGACCTACCAGGAAGTGCTTCTGAGTGCCAAGGTGTTGCCCAATAAACATGTGAACACCCAACATGTGAGTCCTCTTACCGCACAGTGATTGAGTCTAAAAGTGAAAGCTTGGTTCCTATGAGTTCTACTGACATTTGTTACAATGCTCATGATAAGTAAATCCACTTTACCAGCTAATTACTCTTTGACAGTAATGCCATAAAAATACACAGAGCTACCGCAAAAACAGAAGCTCAAATAAGATGGCTGTGCGCTTGTTTCTCTGGCACATGAGGTCTGTTTCTTTAAAGGGATAGTTCACCCAAAAATGAAAATTATCCCATGATTTACTCTCAAGCCATCCTAGGTGTATATGACTATCTTCTTTCAGACAAACACAATCAGAGATATATTTAAAAATATCCTTAGTCCTCCAAGGTTTACAATGGTTGTGAATGGGGGGGGGTTTGAAGACAAAAATAACGCAACGCATCGCAACACAATAAAAAGTAATCCATACGACTCCAGGGGGTTAATAAAGGCCTTTTGAAGCAGAGTGATTCGCTTTTGTAAGAAAAATATCCATATTTACAACTTAATAAATTCAAATAACTAGCTTCCGGCGGAGGATCGTACACAGAATGCGCAAGTCGACTTGCGCCAAATGAGTAATCCTCTGACGCGATGTATGACGCAGGAAGTTGGAGTATTGTAACAAATAGGACTATGCAACAAATTTAAGCTCTTCTTCTCTTATATCGAAATCCTCCGACATTTCTCTTTAAAAATGATCATTTTAGACTTATAATCTGTGACCGGTGATTTGTTTGATCCTCTGCGCCTCCATGTTCGTCATTGCGTCATTGAGCTGGGGTCAAAGGATACTCTTCTGCCGCAAATCAACTTGCGCAACCCCCGGAGTCCTATTTTTTTTAACGGATGGACGCATTATTTTTGGTTTCAAAATGCAGCCCCCCATTCACAACCATTATAAACCTTGGAGGACTAAGGATATTTTTTAATATATCTCTGATTGTGTTTGTCTGAAAGAAGATAGTCATATACACCTAGGATGGCTTGAGGGTGAGTAAATAATGGGATAATTTTTGGGTGAACTATCCCTTTAAATGTCAGCAATCACCATGCCAATTGAACCTCAACTAATAGACTAGGTCACTAGGATATAATAATGGTTGCAAGGTTTCGTTCAAGCATTTGTGATCCAATTCATGTAAATGAGTGAACTCAACCCTGAATTATCTTAAGTGGTACATCACTCAACACTAACTTTGTCTAACTTTCACTTCGATTTCTTTGAATGCGCTCTTAAAAAAGTTGTCATGGAAATTGACAAATATTATGCCAGTGCTTGCCTAACGTTTGTAGAAGAAGATCATTTCCTCGCAACTCTGTCTACTTGAGATCGGCAGTATCAAAAGCAATTACACAACTATGCATGCAATGTTTTTTGGTTTAAGAGTGGCACTCCTTTGACAATTCAAAACCTCTGTGTTTTTGATGATGTCTGGTTAAATCTGCTGAGGCTCTCTGAGTGAGTCTGCATAATCAAGCATCCCGCACATTTTTTCAATGTAATCAAAGCAATCTACCTCGTGAATATAGTGTTTCCTGGAACTTAAAGGGATGGTGCACCCAAAAATGAAGATTCTGTCATCATTTACTCACCCTCATTTTGTTCCAGACTTGTATTTGACTTCCAAACCTGACTTGCTTTCTTCTACAGAACACAAAAGAAGTTGTTTTTGTCCATTATGAAAGTCAGTGGTTTCCAAAACAACACTGACTTTCATTTTTCAATATTTTGAGTAAATGATAACTGAAACTTCATGTTTAGTTGAACTATCCCTTTAAAGGAAGGGAACAAGAGTGTCTCCATCTATACTTAGCCCTTCAAAGTCTTAACCTCAACACACGCCGACGCCTCTGTTGAGAGCTTTGGCTTCACACTCAAGTTGTCATAAAACTCAATGACATCAGCTGAGAGTTCCCACATCATAGTGTGAGAGTGATTTCATATGGTCTCATGGTCTATATGAGTCCATTGTGTCTAAATCCTCACCAAGACTTTTTTTGCCTAGCTAAATGCAGTAAAAATAGAATTATTCAGTAAATAAGTATTCAGTAATAAGAAACACTGCTCTGAATGGAGCTTTAATATTACTAATGCAAGCAAGAAGCTCTCAGTAAGCCAACAGCAGACCATGAAACTGCTTGGATGTGCAGAATGATACGTATTGCTTGTCAGATTCTGTCACACACACACACACACACACACACACACACACACACACACACACACACACACACACACACACACACACACACACACACACACACACACACACACACACACACACAGTATGCTGCTGTCTAAACAACATCACCAGCAGTACACACCATTTTCATCTGTTCTAGCTAGAACAATCATTGCGGTTTGTGTCCTTATCACATTGACACTTGGCAAGTTTCACGCTGTTCTGAAGTGTTATTGAATCAAAATAGGACTCATCCACAAATCAAGACAAATATAATCTTATAAGCAACAAAAATACAATGTTTGTATCCTTTATGACTGATTGCACGGCAAATGGTCGGTGTTGGGCTTGTCAGTAGAAGGCATATAAAATTGGTTTAGAGTCCTGCACAAGCTCTGTATTTCACAGCAGTAACGCTATTAGATCTCTGTGCTGGCAAGTCTGTGCAGACATAGCCATTTATCAAGAAGGTGCGAACATCGTCCTGTCCATCATAGCCCACGCTGGGTGGAACACATCAGTCAA
This sequence comes from Megalobrama amblycephala, assembly GCF_018812025.1. NCBI lineage: Eukaryota > Metazoa > Chordata > Actinopteri > Cypriniformes > Xenocyprididae > Megalobrama > Megalobrama amblycephala. Next base: position 20,541,369 of record NC_063054.1, on the reverse strand, counting down.
AGAGCAGAGTCCTTGAATTTAATACTGGCATATATGAATTATAAATATCTATCTAATATAGAACCATGTACATATAGGCTATATCAAATCTGAACTTTGCATTGTTTGTATCACTCCACTTGCTCATGTTTGTGTTTTCCAGACAGTATGTGCATTAGTGGTGGGTATTTTGCAGTGACTCTATCTGCAGGTTACATTGTTAAACAAGACTGTGGCCACGAGTGACAGTCTTTATGAGTGAGTGTTTGTGATTTGTTCAAAAACACTGATTAATTCAGAATGAAGCAAGTGGTTGTGTCCGAAATCACTCTCAGTGTGGGTGCTATGCATGCATTAAAAAAGTGTATTGTATGTAGTATGAATGTGTGTAGTATGTATGTAATCCAGATGTACTACACTATGTTGTCATTTTCATGTGACCTACTTCATTAACATTCACTAACATTGGCCTCATGGGATAGTAACCTGTCCACTGGATACACTCTTCAGCATGTCGTTGGAAGAAGTAGGTAATCTGGGTACTTTTCACCTTTGTTTTATGAATACTATGATTTCAGACATTCTTCTCTTTTCTTGTACTGTTTTATGCCTACTATTTTGTAAGGAAGTAGGCATATTTGGATGCAGCCATGGTTGAGTGAGTCATTGTATCATTTACTCAACCAATTCATTCAAAAGCACTGATTCATTGAAGAACGAAACATCATCTACACTCTTAAAAATAAAGTTCCCTTTCAGTCGGTCACGTTCGACGTACGTCAATAGTGACCGACGAATTGGGATATCGCTAGAGAGCCCTATCAGCTTCGAGAGTACTAAAACAAGCCAATGGAGATGGAGATAAAAGAGCTGAAATTTCCCCTCTAAAAGAGACTTCCAGACGAACACTGCGTCTTTTTAAAGATGTCATTTCGTCTGTGCGCTACTGGGTGTGGTTGTTCCCTGGTCCCTCCTGATGGGATTTGTGTGTCTGTCCCCCCGCTGGCTCTTCGGAGTCCAGCGGTACCCACTTTCTCACAGAAAGAGCTGTTTCTCCAGGTCACAAGAGGGCACGGTTGTCTGGGCCCGAGGTTCTGCCTCCTCGCCCACAGCCCCCTCTCTCCTCGCCAGTTGGTGGCAGTGTGTTGGTCAAGGCCGCGCATTATGTGCCGTCTCCCATCTGCACTGTCACCCCGCAGAGTCTGACTCCACTTCGGGCCGCTGTGCAGTCCAAGTCGGGTCCCAGTACTCTGCTTCGCTGCCCCAGGGCGGTGGGTAATGGCCAATCCTGGACCTGCGTGTCTTGAATCGGTCCCTGCACAGGTTGCCATTCAAGATGCTTACGCAGAAACGCATTTCCCAATGCATCCATCCCCAGGATTGGTTCGCAGCAATCGACCTGAAGGACGCGTACTTTCATGTCTCGATATTGCCTCGTCACATACCCTTCCTACGGTTTGCGTTCGAGGGTCGAGCATATCAGTACAAAGTCCTGCCCTTTGGGCTGGCCCTGTCGCCCCGCGTCTTTACAAAGGTTGCGGAGGCGGCCATTGTTCCGCTCAAGGAACAGGGCGTTCGCATTCTCAACTATCTCGACAACTGGCTCATTCTGGCCAGCTCGCGGGAGCATTTACAGGGACCTGGTGTTAGCTCACCTCAGCCGGTTGGGTCTTGGGGTCAACTGGGACAAGAGCAAACTCGCCCCCGGGCAGAGGATCTCTTATCTCGGTATGGAACTGGACTCGGTCGCTCAGACTGCGCGCCTCACCGAGGAGCACGTCCAGTCAGTGTTGAACTGCCTGAGTTCGCTCAAGCTCAGGACAGTGGCCCCACTGAAAGTTTTTCAGAGGCTCCTGGGGCATATGGCATCTGCAGCCGCAGTGACGCCGCTCAGTTTGCTTCATATGAGGCCGCTCCAAAACTTGCTTCACGGCCGGGTCCCGAGATGGGCATGGCACCGTGCAGTACGTTCCATTTCCCCGTGACACCGAGCTGCCGCCGCACTCTCGTCCAGTGGGCAGACCCTTCGTTCCTGCGGGCAGGTGTTCCCCTCGAACAAGTGTCCAGGCATGCTGTGGTCTACACGGATGCCTCTGCCACCGGTTGGGGCGGCATGTACAACGGGCATGCAGTCTCGGGTCTTTGGATGGGGCCTCAGCTGCATTGGCACATCAATTGCCTAGAGTTGCTCTCAGTACGTCTTGCACTGGGCCGCTTCAAGAATCTGCTGTCAGGCAAGCACGTTCTGATTCGTTCAAACAGCAGGGTGGTCTACGCTCCCGTCGGATGTCGCAACTCGCCCGCCATCTCCTATTATGGAGTCAGAAGCATCTGAGGTCGCTTCGTGCCATTCATGTCCCAGGTGTGCTCAACCGTGCAGCCGACGAGCTCTCATGGCAGCCTCCACTTGCGGGCGAATGGAGACTCCATCCCCGGGTGGTTCAGCTGATTTGGCGGCACTTCGGCGAGGTTCAGATAGACCTGTTCGCCTCCTCGGAGACTGCCCACTGCCAGTGGTTTTATTCCCTGACCAGCGGCACACTTGGCACGGATGCCCTGGCACACAGCTGGCCCCGGGGCCTTCTCAAGTATGCATTTCCCCCAGTGAGCCTTCTTGCGCAGCTACTGTGCAAAGTCAGGGAGGATGAGGAGCAGGTCTTGTTGGTGGCCCCGTATTGGCCCACTCGAACATGGTTTTTGGACTTGATGCTCCTCGCGACAGCCCCCCCGGCCCATTCCTCTGAGGAAGGATCTTCTGACTCAGAGACGGGGCACTCTATGGCACCCGCGTCCCGACCTGTGGAACCTTCATGTATGGTCCCTGAATGGGACGCGGAGGTTCTAAGTGATCTCCCGCAAGCAGTTGCAGACACTATCACCTCCGCTAGAGCTCCTTCTACTAGGAACCTCTATGCATTGAAGTGGAACCTATTCGTTGAATGGTGTTCCTCTCACCAAGAGGACCCCCAATCATGCTCGGTCAGATCTGTGCTTTCCTTCCTGCAAGAGGGGTTGGAGCATAGGCTGTCTCCCTCCTCCCTCAAAGTGTATGTTGCCGCTATTGCCGCACATCACGATGCAGTTGATGGAAAGTCCTTGGGGAAGCAAGATCTGATCGTCAGGTTCCTGAGGGGGGCAAGGAGATTAAATCCACCTCGCCCTTCCTCTTTACCCTCTTGGGATCTCACTTTAGTTCTTACATCTCTTTGGCATCATCCCTTCGAGCCCTTGCAATCAGTTGAGTTAAAAGAACTGTCCCTTAAGACCGTCCTCCTGGTTGCATTGGCCTCGCTCAAGAGGGTAGGGGACTTGCACACATTTTCGGTTGACGAATCATGCCTAGAGTTTGGGCCCGGCAATTCTCACGTTATCCTGAGACCCCGGCCCGGATATGTGCCCAAGGTTACTACCACTCCCTTCAGAGATCAGGTAGTGAACCTACAGGCGCTGCCTTCGGAGGAGGCAGACCAAGCCCTAGCTTTGCTCTGTACCGTCCGTGCTCTGCATGTGTATGTAGACAGAACGCAAAGCTTCAGGACCTCAGATCAGCTCTTTGTCTGTTACGGAGGCCAGCAGAAGGGAAAGGCTGTCTCCAAGCAGAGGATGGCCCACTGGATAGTGGATGCCATCGCCCTGGGTTGAGAGCCCACTCCACCAGAGGAGTGGCCTCTTCCTGGGTGCTGGCTCATGGTGCCTCGCTGACAGATATCTGTAGAGCTGCGGTCCGGGGGCGACACCTAACACATTGGCTAGATATAGCCTACGTGTAGAGCCGGTATCTTCCTGTGTACTCGCTTCCACTAGCCGGTAGACGCGTTGAGCCCGCTCTAAGTGTCGGCTTGCAGTGCCATTCCCGCCTCCTGGGCCAGATACGTGCATCTTGACTCCAGTCGCGTTCCCCGCTTGGCGAACCCTTTCGAGTTCCTCCGCCTCCCCCTTCGGCTCGGACATTGCAGAGTGTCTGATGCCAGGCCAAGATCCGTCACTGACACTGTCTGTTGGCTGGGTTTCATATGTTGCGATCCCTTCTATGTGAGTGTATTGTCCATGGTCAAACTCCCTGCGGTGAGCCCGTGTCTTCCCTTAGCAAAGCCAGCTCTGCTGTCACCTGTCAGATGTGTCTCCCCCTTCGCAGGTGGAGCCATCCCAGGGACTTCATATGCATACTGCCCAGCTGGCCAGTCCATATGTTATCCCCACGTAATTCCTCCCTACGGGCAGGTAGTGGTCTCCGCAGCGTCCCCTTGGGTTCGCTTCCCCATTTCGGAACAGCAGTAAACTCTCTCGGCGTAGGCTCACCCCCTTCACCGTCCCCTTGGTGCGACGGGTGGCCAGGGCTTGCGCTGGGCACTGGAAGGGGTTTCGTAACTGTGGCGTTTTATTTGGGATCCCAATTCGTCGGTCACTACTGACGTACGTCGAACGTGACCAACTGAAAGGGAACGTCTCGGTTACATATGTAACCCTCGTTCCCTGAAGGAGGGAACGGAGACGTACGTCCCGTCGCCACAGTTTCTGTACCCTCACTCCAGTGTGATTGCATCTGCTTCCTATTTATACCCACCTGTTGGGGGCGGTGCACATTATGCAAATATTGCATGCCAATCTCCATTGGCTTGTTTTAGTACTCTCGAAGCTGATAGGGCTCTCTAGCGATATCCCAATTCGTCGGTCACTACTGACGTACGTCTCCGTTCCCTCCTTCAGGGAACGAGGGTTACATACGTAACCGAGACGTTTTTTTTATTGGCATCGATTGATCCAAGAAGAACCTTTAAACTCCATGGAACCTTTTCATTGCACAAAACATTCTTTATAATGGAATTTGGGTTAAATATTATTATAAATGTTATTTGGATTATTAAAATGTTCTTCAAACTAAGAAAAAGATTATTTAAGAATTATCCACTGGAAGGTTCTTTTGGGAAACAAAATTGTTTCTTTTATGGCACTACGAAAACCCCCTTTCGGAACTTTAATTTTTGTGTACTGTGTGTTGGCGGAGGAAAATTAGACAGTAACTAGAAGTGTCTAAAACATAAGGGACTCAGTATAACTGTATTGTTTATTGAGCTGCTATATAAAAGTCACAATGTTAAAGGGTTAGTTCACCCAAAAATGAAAATTCTGTCACCCTCATGTTGTTCCACACCCGTAAGACCTTCGTTCATCTTGGGAACACAAATTAAGGGATCACACAGATCACACAGTTTCTACCAATCTCATGTTAAACGTGAGTACATATAGAGTAATACTGCATCCTTCATATCTCTGAAAAGTCTTTAATTTTATCATATTTATAAAAGATAGATACGCTGTTAAATTGATAAAAAGTGATAGTAAAGATTTATATTGTTAGAAAATATTTCTATTTTGAATAAATGCTGTTCTCTTTGACTATTTATTCATCAATGAATCCTGAAAAAAGTATCACAGTTTCCAAAAAATATTAAGCAACACAACTGTTTCCAACTTTGATAATAACTGAGTATCAAATCAGCATATTAGAATGATTTCTGAAGGATTATGTCACACAAAAGACTGAAGTAATGGCTGATGAAAATTCAGCTTTGCATTACAGAAAAAAAAAAAATATTATAAAGTATATTAAAATAGAAAACCATTATTTTAAATTGTAATGATATTTCACAATATTACTGTTTTTTCTGTATTTTTGATCAAATAAATGCAGGCTTGATGAGCATAAGAGACTTCTTTCAAAAACATTAAAAATAGTAATGTTTCCAAACTTTTGAATGGAAGTGTATGCAGCCTTCAAAGGGTGCAGACCCTGAATTGGGACACAGCCATTGTTGAAAAATCCATATCCCAAACGAAGCGTGTTGATGGGCGTGCTCTTGCTCTTGCTCTTGCTCTGGGTGATGTGTGTGTGCACATTCATCAGGGAGAAGTGCCTATACAAGGAATTCCACCCTTTATGACGTGATACAGGCCATACTCAAAAAAAATTCGGCGAAACATGTCCACAATCGGAAGTAGTATATTTGCCACAGAAATACTCCGGCATATGTCCAACTCGTGTTTTGAAACTTTGGCCATGTTTAGCATGAGAATGCAACTCTTTAACAGTGTAAATAAGTCAGAATGCATGAAATAGCATTACACCCCCCCTTTAAGCTTCAAAGCTTTACAAATCTTTTGTTTCAAATCAGTTGTTCGGAACTGCCAAAGTCACGTGATTTCAGTAAACGAGGCTTTGTTACGTCATAAGTGTTTCGAAATTTCAATAGTTCACCACTGGGGGGGGGGGCGTGACTTTGGCAGTTTGATACACGCTCCGAACCACTGATTTGAATCAAAAGATTCATTAAGCTTTGAAGCTTCATGAAGCAGTGTTTTGAAATCGCCCATCACTAGTAGATATTGTCGAATAAAGTCGCTATTTTGTGCAAAAAGTATTCTTGTCGCTTCATAAAATTAAGGTTGAACCACTGTAGTCACATAAACTGTTTTAAATATGTTTTTAGTAGCTTTCTGGGCATCTGAAAGTGTTAATTATCTTGCTGGCAAGCAATGGAGGCCTCACTGAGCCATCGGATTTTATCAAAAATACCTTAATTTGTGTTCTGAAGATGAACAAAGGGTGAGGGTGAGTAATTAATGACAGAATTTTCAATTTCTGGGTGATCTAATCCTTTAAGAGTCTGACACTCATCCTTTCTGATGTGATTGGTTAGTTTTTTCTTAAGTAAAAGCATTTGGTAAAAGTAGAAACTGAGCTGAGTATAGGGGTCACTGTTAAAGAGTCCACCATCAGTAATTCTACAACCAGTTAAAAGTGGATATAAATTTTACTAGCTGTTGCAGGTTAAGTACTGTGGCAAAGGTGACCCCCAGTCATCACTAACAACGGCTTTTCAGGAAAGAAGCTCTAACCATGAGCCCAGCAGAGGTCAAAGGGCAGGACATCTGTGAAAGCAGCCTCTGACCTCCATACAGAGCTCAATGGAGACAATAAGATCAGGTTTCTGACTGAGTACACCATCAGAAGGCTGCTCTGCATCTGCCTTCTCTATTCTTCACTCTATTTGTGCTATTTTTGTGCTATACCATTTTTTTTTTTTGGTTCACTTTTGCATCTCATAATCAATCTAATATCTATTTAATTTCCTTTGGTATAGACATAGTATGTACACCATAGTATTCATTTAGTTGTCATTAGGTTACAGATAACCAGATACTCATTAAACGAGCAGTTTATCCTAAAACTGAAAAGAACTTACATTTTGGTCTGTTCCTTACACAAATATATTGCTCCATAAGTTTGGGGTCAGTAAGATAACATAGGAGTTTGTAAGAACCACTTATGACTTCATTTTTTAAAACACACTTTCAAATACATTGTTTATACAAACACATATTAATGTGTACAGCTATAGCCATTCAAAGTGCATTCAACTAACACTGAGTTCACAGAAGTGCGCTAGAGGATTTCAAGAATCTGACGTCAACATTAACTGTCATCGAGAGCATTCAGGGACCCTAAAGCATGTGTACATGCTGTTAAACACACATAAAGGATTTAAATAGACCAAGATGGACAAATACAACTCCATTTTGAAAACATTCCAACCGTCCCAGACGTAACGTGGGGATCACCATTTCGTCTCCGCTATCCCAGCTGCCCATCTACATTTCACAGGGAAGTCAACAGCATATACATGTACCCTTTCAACTTGGTATCATCCTCCTCGCTGTTCTCAGCTCCTGTCTTCAGTAAGAATTATAGGTCACAACTGCTTCCTCTGATAGGTTCAATCAATACCATGACCCTCTGTTCTTGGGGGTTTTCATGAAAGCTTTATAAGGCTGAACAGAATCACCCCTTCCCCCAGTTAAGGAACCTATCCCTTGAGGCATGGGCTTGGGCTTATTCAAGACTTCCACCCGCCTATCAGATCTTATGGGACGTGTCTTGCTGTTTTGAACAAACAGATGTGTTCCATGTCTATCATCAGGAGTAAAAGGACCATATGCTGTCCTGGCCTACAACCTGACATGTTAAAATGGCTTTCTGATGTACATCGGTTCTGTTCCCGTCCCCGTCCCCTCCCCTGTTTGATTGATAGCCACAGTCCCTGTGAGTTGTGAGAGCTGAATCGTCTATGACAGAGCCAAGGCTCCTGGGGAGCCAAGGGTCAAAGTTCAAGCTGGGCTCTCTGCGCCGTTACACTTCAACGGTGTGTCTCAGAAGATCTGTGCAGCGGGAGAGGTCACTTGTCACCCCGTGAGGTCACTGTGAGACAGCATAGGACAAACACACAAATTCCCTCCTTTTTACAAAGTTGTAACTAGTCCTGTATTAGTGGGTCGTTAGACAACATTGGCTCAAGGTCAATATGGACTTGTTGTCCACCTGTCCTGCTCAAAAGAACATGCAGAAATCATTCAACATGATGCAAGACAATTAGATGTTAAACACAATGCAGTAGTTTACATTTCATGTCTCTGAGATTAAGGATGCACTGATACACTGATACACTGATACGTATTTTCATGAAATGGCTATATATGAATGATATAATATGTAATTATTTATATAGTTTAGATACACTACTGCTCAAACTCTACTGATTGGGGTCTGTACATTTTTTAAAAGAAATTAATACATTAATTTAGCAAAGACACATTAAATTCTTCAAAAGTGAAAATAAAGACATTTATAATATTATATCAAATATTAAGCAGCACAACTGTTTTCAACATTGATAATAATAAGAAATGTATCTTGTGCAACAAATCAGCCGGTCCCACTTTATATTAAGTGGCCTTAACTACTATGTACTCACATCAAAAAATAAGTACAATGTACTTATTGGGTACACATTGAATTGCAAAACAAATTTGCAGCTATTGAGGAGGGGTACGGGTAAGGTTAGGGAAAGCTTTGGTGGTATGGGTAGGTTTAAGGGTAGGGGTAAGGTGTAAGGGATGGGTCAACAGTGTAATTATAAATGTAAATACAGAAATTAATTACAGATGTAATTACATACAGGTGTTTTTAAAATATAAGTACAATGTAAAAACATGTATGTACACAATAAGTGCATTGTATCAAATGAGTAATTTAAATGTAAGTAAATAGTCGTTAAGGCCACTTAATATAAAGTGGGTCCAATCAGCCTATTAGAATGATTTCTGAAGGATCATGTGACACTGAAGACTGGAGTAATGATGCTGAAAATTCAGCTTTGCTATCACATGAATAAATTAGATTGTAACATTTTAAAATAGAAAACAATTATTTTAAATTGTATTATTTCACAATGTTTTGTGCCGTATTTTTAATCAAATAATTGTATATCCTTAGCATAAATAAGAATAATTCTTTTAAAAATATTTAAAAATCTTTACTTGACCCCAAACTTTTGAACAGTAATGTACATTTGTTAGTTGTTATAAATCTTTATAATAAAGGATACCTATTTAAAAATGACTGTGCTGTACTCTTCAGAAACTAAAGCACATGTTTTTTTTTGTTTGTTTTTTTTGACAACATGCACAAGTACTTGTTCTCAGAATCCATCTGAAAATTTCACAGGTGTCACTGTGAAGGGCCAACTGTGCGTCATCCATAGCCTCACGAAGGCATTATGTTGATGCTTGTCTATAAGGGAAAGCTGGAGCTGATTGGAGAACAAGCCCTGGATCTCCAATGTTTTGTTTTCCCAGCGAGAGGGCCGGACGGAGGAAAGGGTCTGTGTGTAGGCCATAAGCCCACCGGAAACAAATATCAGGAAAAAGATCAGCAATCCCAACATGATGCAGCGAGATAGCGGAGAACTCCGCATCAGAGCAAATCCCACTGACAATGAGTGCGCTCTGAAAACAAGCCATCAAAATATGACAGCAGTGACCAGCAGCATCATACTAAACATACGTTTAGGAAGAATTCACAACTTTTCCTCACTTTAACATCTAAAAGTAACTGTATGCCTAAAAGCCTAAAAATCAGACCTGGCACTTCTATGATCAAAATTTTGTGCCATTTAATCAATTTAAGACCCATGTGACGGCAGCCCCACCCCCAGCTCTTGTCGTCTAATACGATAGGTAGTTCAGGCAATTTTAAGGAATAGCAGTGAGGACAATGTGGATTTGAGGGCAATATTGATGGGATAAAGGAGGGATGTCAGATGAATGTCAGGTATTGTGAGGGCTGATAAAGGAGTGAGCCGTGGACCATGAGGAGGTCAGTCATTAGCCATTTGGAACGCTGATCCATAGAGATGGGGAGGGGCCATTAGGCACACATCAGCATCCATCCCTGCTCTCCCAATCCTATCCTATGCTGGTACAGACACCCAGAGAAAAAATAGAGAGAAAAGAAAAGACAGAATGAATGGAAAGGAGAGGTGTTTAGAGGGTGGAGAGTTCTGATGGGGAATGAACATGCATTCAAGGGCTCATAGCTTCTCACCTTCTCACACTACCAAATGATATTGTTCCTAGGACTACTACCAGACTTCATGAAACTATTAACCAACTATTACCCACATAATGATTTTAAGAAGAAGGTATTTGGGTGTATCTTCAACTACAGGCACTTTGGGCCAAGCTGACATTTATAAAATAAAATACTAATACTAATAAAAATAAAATATAAAATACTTAATTTGTCCAACTGATGGAAATTATTATTTATATATATATATATATATATATATATATATATACACAAGACTAAGTTTAATATAACATCTGTTTAACTTATAACATGAAAGTAAGGTTAATAATATAACTTAGATTACACATTTTTCAGTTTTACTCAAATTAGGGTGATGCAAAAATGAGTACACCCCACAACAAAAACTACTACATCTAGTACTTTGTATGGCCTCCATGATTTTTAATGACAGCACAAAGTCTTCTAGGCATGGAATGAACAAGTTGGCGGCATTTTGCAACATCTATCTTTTTCCATTCTTCAAGAATGACCTCTTTTAGAGACTGGATGCTGGATGGAGAGTGATGCACAACTTGTCTCTTCAGAATTCCCCATAGGTGTTTGATTGGGTTCAGATCAGGAGCCACTGAATCACTTTCACCTTGCTCTTCTTCAGAAATCCAACAGTGGTCTTAAATGTGTGTTTAGGGTCATTGTCATGTTGGAAAAGTGCACGACGACCAAGGGCACGGAGTGATGGTAGCATCTTCTCTTTCAGTATAGAGCAGTACATCTGTGAATTCATGATGCCATCAATGAAATGCAGCTCCCCGACACCAGCAGCACTCATGCAGCCCCACATAAGGACACTGCCACCACCATGTTTCACTGTAGACACCATGCATTTTTCTTTGTATTCCTCACCTTTGCGACACAATACAGTTTTGAAGCCATCAGTTCCAAAAACATTTATCTTGGTCTCATCACTCCAGAGTATAGAGTCCCAGTAGTCTTCATCTTTGTCAGCATGGGCCCTGGCAAACTCTAGGCGGGCTTTTTTGTGCCTGGGCTTTAGGAAAGGCTTCTTTCGTGGACGGCACCCATGCATGCCATTCCTCTGCAGTGTACGCCATGTTGTGTCACGGGAAATAGTCACCCCAGTTTGGCTTTCTACTTCTTTAGGTAACTGCAGTGAACTTGCATGCCGATTTTCTTCAACCCTTCTCATCAGAAGACGCTCCTGTCGAGGTGCTAACTTCCGTGGACAACCTGGACGTCTCTGTGAGATGGTTGCAGTTCCATCTTTTTGAAATTTTTATACCACTTTTGCTACAGTATTCTGACTGATAACTAAAGCTTTGCTGATCTTCTTGTAGCCTTCACCTTTCTGGTATAAAAAAAATATTTTCTTTCTAAGGTCTTGTGACATTTCTCTTCCATGTGGTGCCATTGCTGACAACATGAAATAGTAAGGGGTTTTAACACCCTTTTATAGTCAACTGTGTGATAAAGTAGATATTCCCCGCTGGGCACGCACGCACACACACACACGCACCTAAATACATACCCCATTCACGCTCCATTTCCCTCTCCTTACCTGCTGTTTCTGCCGTCGGCAAAGCGGGTGCACACGCCGGGCCGATGGCCCATGGACATTCCTCCACATCACATTTCCCTTTAACACAGTTTCATGCCCGATCCTTATACACACACACATCGTCTTTGTCTTGTGTTTTGTCTTCATTCAATTGTTTGTTTGTCTGGGTTTAGTCGGTCTTTCGGTGGGTAAACGCTGTGTCGGCCAAAGAGAGCACACGGAGGGCGCCTGTTTATGACGTAACGGATGGTCGCGCCGGCGCAGCGCAACCGGAAGCCGGCTAAACCATTGTCTTGTGTGGGGTAGGGAGATTATGTGTAAAATATGTGTTGAAAGATTACGTGTTTTTGTGTTATTGAGGACAATGAATATATTTATTTGAATTGCCCGGGAGAATTATTGTTTAAGGTTGATTTAGTGAGTCTTATGAAAGATTTAAAATGTCCAATGTATAATACTTACCCTTTTAATGAATTATGCCAAAAGGGGGTGGAGTCTGTCATATAAAAGGGGAGGCTAGACTCACATTCATTACTTGTTAACCAAGTCAGTGAGAGTGTTGTGGTGGAACCTCAAGCAAAACCCCAAAACCATTGTATATTGTGGATACAGTTTTCGTCTTTATTTTTTGTTTTATTGTTTTGGTACTTTTGGGTTTTTGTGTGCACCTGTACATAGACTTCACTGTGGACTGCTTTATTTCTGGCACTGTAAATAAAGTACACCCTGCACGGAAGTGCTGTGCGAGTAAGCCATCTTTTTTTTTTTCCTCTCTCACGGACTCCCGTTACTTTTCCCCTCCCCCAAAGCGAGTATTGGCACTCGCTTCACTACATTTGGTGGCAGCGGTGGGATGGCTACTCGCAAAACAGCGCCAAAAGGCAAGAAACCCAGGGCTGGGTTGCGGCACAGGTGAAGAAGGCGACGATGGAGGATGAGGCTTGGGATTCGGCGGAGACTACGGAGGAAGAGGAAGTGATGGCAGGGCTTCCTGGTACCTCGAGAAAATATAGCTCACCACAGACTGAGCCAGTCACTCCAGTCGCTGCAGCTGGTGAGGGCATGGTTTCCCTGATGCGTCAGTTCCTAGACGCACAGCAGGAGAGAGAGGAGAGATATCTGCAGGAGCTCCGGGGACTACGTGAGTCCATCTTGCAGTCGACTCAACCTGCTGGGACTTTGTCTGATGGTGAGAGCCCGCGAATGGAGCTTCCAACACCAGCTACGCAGAGGATATCCACACAATGCAGAACAGCACACGACAGAGACTCCCCAAGTGTTCCTGTGCTCAGAGGGCCAATGCAGCGAGCTGAACCAAAGATGCCGATCTTCCAGCAGGGGGAGGATATCGAGAATTATCTGCGGCGGTTTGAGCGTCTGGCTAGGAGCTGGAGGTGGCCTGAGGAGGAATGGAGCTATCATCTGGTTCCTTTACTGACGGGGCAAGCGTTGGAAGCATACCTGGCGATGGATGAGGAACAGGCAGAGGTGTACGATGATCTGAAGGAGGCGTTGCTGGAAAAATTCAACATCTCGCCAGAAACCTACCGGCAAAGGTTCCGATCACCTACTGTTCCAGCTGGAGAATCACCATCTGAGACATACCATCGCCTAAAGAACCTGTATCAGCGATGGGTACGGCCAAGGGAGCACTCCAAGGAGGAGATAGGCGAGGCCATCATCCTTGAACAGTTACTACGGGTGCTTCCGTATGAGGCTCGCACCTGGGTAAGGGAGCATGAGCCAACGTCTGGACTGGCGGCGGCTAAGCTGGCTCAGCAATACCAGAACGCTCATCGCGGAGGTCCACGCACCCAACCATCTAAAGGTACTGTTCGTACTCACTTTGGGACTGAGAGGGGTCGTGCTGAACTGTCAGACAATACACAAAGCCCCAAGTCAACAGGGGGAAAAGAACTGATATGCTTTTACTGTCAGCAGCCGGGGCACAAAGCCGCAGTATGTCCTGCTCGTAAAGCTAAGCTGACAGGATTTTGTTATGTCCCTAGGGAAGAGGACAAAGATACTGACTTTAGAGGGGAGAGTCAAGTTTTGTGTGATGTAACTATTGATGGACATTTTGTGAAAGCACTGTTGGACACCGGTAGTTCCCTGTCCCTCCTAAAGCCATGTTATGTGTCAAATGTTGACTATGCAAGCACCGCAACTGTCCAGTGTGTGCATGGGGATGTGAGGCAGTACCCCAGAGCTGAAGTAGTTGTGTGTGCACAAGAACAGTCATTTCTGATGAATGTTGTTATAGTTGATGATCTGCCTGCTGATATGATTTTAGGAAGAGACTTACCCATACTTTATGAACTGCTACAAGCCTCCATGAACTCTGAGACTGTTGTTACTGCTGCCATTGTTTCTAAATCATGTCCTGCTCTTACTCGGGCTCAAGTTAGAGCAGGTTTGCAGCCACTGCCAGACTTGCACAGTAGTCTGTTGCAGGGCGGGACCAAGGGCCCAAGAAAACCACGTCGACAACGTCGGCTCGAAAAGTACCTGGGTTCTCCAGTCCCTGAGACCTCTGTGGAGGGCCTCAAAGCTGATGACTGGAGGATCCCAGAGAACATTGGGGAACTTCAAAGAAAGGATGAGTCGCTTAAGTCACTGTTTGAAAAAGCTGCCAGGGGGGAAAATTCGAACCTGTGTGATGAAAAGTATGTGATTTTGAATGATGTGTTGTACCTGCAAACTAATGATGTTACTCGTTTAATTGTTCCTAAATGTTGTAGACCACTTGTCTTGCACCTCGCACACACCATTCCATGGGCTGGTCACTTGGGACAGCAGAAAACATATACTCGCATCAGTTCACGTTTTCATTGGCCGTCACTTTACACTGACGTACAGACATACTGTAACACATGTGCAACATGTCAAAAGACCAGTGCTGTGTCACAGCGGGGCCGAGCACCTTTGCACCCTCTCCCTGTTATCTCTACTCCATTCAGGCGCATCGCCATGGATATTGTGGGGCCACTTGAGAGGAGCAGTGCGGGACACCAATACATCCTGGTGATATGTGACTACGCAACCAGATACCCTGAGGTCTTCCCACTCCGTTCCATTACCACCTCAAAGATCATCCAAGCCCTTGTACAGTTGTTCTCCAGGGTAGGAATCCCTGAGGAGATTCTGACAGACCAAGGGACAAACTTCACATCGCGGCTAATGGGGCAGCTTCACCGCCAGTTGGGCATCACAGCCATAAGGACCAGTGCCTATCATCCACAGACAGATGGCTTGGTGGAGCGGTTTAATCAGACGTTGAAAAATATGCTGCGGAAGTTTGTGTCAGACACGGGACGTGACTGGGATAAATGGCTTCCATTTCTACTGTTTGCTTATCGAGAGGTACCTCAAGCTTCAACCGGTTACTCCCCTTTCGAGCTGCTATACGGCTGGCAAGTTCAAGGACCCCTGGACCTGATACGGAAGAGCTGGGAAGATCCTGCTTGCAGAGAAGGGGAGAAGGGTGTTGTTCAGTATGTGTTGGAAATGAGGGACCGACTTGAGCGTTATCAAGAACAGGCAAGAGAGAACCTGAAAGAAGCACAAAGAGCTCAGAAAACGTGGTACGATCAGAACGCGAGACAGAGACAGTTACAGCCGGGGCAGAAGGTACTACTACTGTTACCAACCACAACCAACAAGCTGCTGGCCAAATGGCAAGGGCCATACACCGTGGTGAGGAAGATGGGACCGGTGACCTATGAAATACACCATCCCGATAAGGGGAAAGCCAAGCAGACATATCACATCAACCTGCTCAAAGAATGGAAAGAGCCATCTGTGAAGCAAGGGACGGCAATGATGGTGAGAGAAGTGATTGAAGTGATGGATGAGGAACCAGAGCCAGAAGCCAGGGCACAGAGAGAACCAGCTGAGGTGAAATTGGAGCACTTGCAGGACCCCAACAGAGGCTCAGCTGCAAGGCCTCATGAAACAGTTCCCCACTTTGTTCTGCCAGCGGCCGGGGAGGACCAAGTTAATCCACCACACAATCCACCTCACTGACCCAACACCATCAAGACAGCGACCCTACAGAGTGCCCGAAAGGTTGGTGGGACCCTTGAAAGAGGAAGTGAAAACAATGTTGGAAATGGGAGTGATTGAGCCATCCAGAAGTGAGTGGAGCAGTCCTATAGTCATTGTTCCGAAGAAAGACGGAACCCTACGAGTCTGCATAGACTTCCGTAAGCTAAACGCACAGTCCCGTTTCGATGCTTACCCCATGCCGCGGATAGATGACTTGCTGGAGAGAATTGGAAAGGCCCGATTCATTACCACCCTGGACCTGTGCAAGGGGTATTGGCAGGTGCCCCTTGATAATGACTCCAGACAGTACACGGCCTTCAGGACACCAATTGGGCTGTACCATTTTACAGTTCTTCCCTTTGGCCTGCATGGGGCACCTGCCACGTTTCAACGACTGATGGACCAAGTGCTTCAGGGATGTGAGGGGTGGGCAGCTGCCTACTTGGATGATGTGGTGATCTTCAGTAACTCCTGGGAGGAACATCTGAGACATTTAAAAGATACCCTAAGACGAATCCAGGAGGCAGGACTCACCCTCAACGTCGGGAAATGTGAGTGGGCAAGACAGGAGACCAGTTACCTGGGTTATCACCTGGGCAATGGCAAACTGAGACCCCAAGTGGACAAAGTCGAAGCCATCCAAAGAAGCCCACGGCCTAAAACGAAGAAGGAGATGAGATCCTTTCTAGGCCTGGTGGGTTGGTATAGGAGATTCATTCCTGACTTTGCCACCATCGCTACACCGCTTACTAACCTGCTGGCAAAAACGGCAAAGAGCCCGATTGAGTGGACCGAGGACTGTGAGCTAGCTTTTGGAACTCTCAAAGAGAGAATGTGTTCCAGTCCGGTCCTGCAAAGCCCTGACTTCAACCAGAGATTCCTGGTCCAGGTAGATGCCTCAGCCACAGGAGTTGGGGCTGTCCTGGCCCAGGGGGAGGTGGGAGCAGAAAAGCCAGTGGTCTACATCAGCAGGAAGCTGTTGCCCAGGGAGACCAGGTACTCGACTGTGGAGAAGGAATGTCTCGCTATCAAGTGGTCCCTTGAAAGTCTAAGATATTATCTCCTGGGGAGGGAGTTTGATCTGGTCACAGACCACAGAGCACTGACGTGGATTCAGACAATGAAAGACCACAACTCCAGAGTAATGAGGTGGTACCTAAGCCTCCAACCCTACAAATTCAGTGTGCGGCACAGACCAGGACGACAAAATGTGGTTGCCGACTACCTGTCGCGGTACCCTGGACAGTACGCGGCCGAGAGAAGGGGGAGGTGATGTGATAAAGTAGATATTCCCCGCTGGGCACGCACGCACACACACACACACACGCACCTAAATACATACCCCATTCACGCTCCATTTCCCTCTCCTTACCTGCTGTTTCTGCCGTCGGCAAAGCGGGTGCACACGCCGGGCCGATGGCCATGGACATTCCTCCACATCACATTTCCCTTTAACACAGTTTCATGCCCGATCCTTATACACACACACATCGTCTTTGTCTTGTGTTTTGTCTTCATTCAATTGTTTGTTTGTCTGGGTTTAGTCGGTCTTTCGGTGGGTAAACGTTGTGTCGGCCAAAGAGAGCACACGGAGGGCGCCTGTTTATGACGTAACGGATGGTCGCGCCGGCGCAGCGCAACCGGAAGCCGGCTAAACCATTGTCTTGTGTGGGGTAGGGAGATTATGTGTAAAATATGTGTTGAAAGATTACGTGTTTTTGTGTTATTGAGGACAATGAATATATTTATTTGAATTGCCCGGGAGAATTATTGTTTAAGGTTGATTTAGTGAGTCTTATGAAAGATTTAAAATGTCCAATGTATAATACTTACCCTTTTAATGAATTATGCCAAAAGGGGGTGGAGTCTGTCATATAAAAGGGGAGGCTAGACTCACATTCATTACTTGTTAACCAAGTCGGTGAGAGTGTTGTGGTGGAACCTCAAGCAAAACCCCAAAACCATTGTATATTGTGGATACAGTTTTCGTCTTTATTTTTTGTTTTATTGTTTTGGTACTTTTGGGTTTTTGTGTGCACCTGTACATAGACTTCACTGTGGACTGCTTTATTTCTGGCACTGTAAATAAAGTACACCCTGCACGGAAGTGCTGTGCGAGTAAGCCATCATTTTTTTTTTCCTCTCTCACGGACTCCCGTTACTTTTCCCCTCCCCCAAAGCGAGTATTGGCACTCGCTTCACTACAAACTGTCTGCTGGACACCTGTGTAATGAATAATTAGACTCACCTGTGGTTGAATTCTTGATAAATTAGACATTTATAGTCTAAAATTTTGCTTTGCTCCAGAATCTTTCAGTGGGGTGTACTCATTTTTGCATCACCCTAATTTGAGTAAAACTGAAAATTTTGTTCTCTAAGTTATATTATTAACCTTTCTTTCATGTTATAAGTTAAACAAATGTTATATTAAACAGTCTTGTCAACATTTTTGGAAATAGTTTTTGTGTTCATTGAGATATTGTTTAAAATGTTACTTTTCAAAGGGGTGTACTCATTTATGCTGAGCACTGTATATATATATATATATATATATATATATATATATATATATATATATATATATATATACAAACCCCATTTGTTGGGACACTGTACAAATTGTGAATAAAATAAATAAAAAAGGAATGCAATAATTTACAAATCTCATAAACTTAGAATTTATTCACAATAGAGCTTCCACATCTGGAAAGGCACCATCAATGCTGAAAGGTATATCCAAGTTCTAGAACAACATATGCTCTCATCCAGACGTCGTCTCTTTCAGGGAAGACCTTGCATTTTCCAACATGACAATGCCAGACCACATACTGCATCAATTACAACATCATGGCTGTGTAGAAGAAGGACCTGGGTACTGATATGGCCAGCCTGCAGTCCAGATCTTTCACCCATAGAAAACATTTGGCGCATCATAAAGAGGAAGATGCGACAAAGAAGACCTAAGACAGTTGAGCAACTAGAAGCCTGTATTAGACAAGAATGGGACAACATTCCTATTCCTAAACTTGAGCAACTTGTCTCCTCAGTCCCCAGATGTTTGTAGACTGTTATAAAAAGAAGAGGGGATGCCACACAGTGGTAAACAAGGCCTTGTCCCAACTTTTTTGAGATGTGTTGATGCCATGAAATTTAAAATCAACTTATTTTTCCCATAAAATGATACATTTTCTCAGTTTAAACATTTGATATGTCATCTATGTTGTATTCTGAATAAAATATTGAAATTTGAAACTTCCACATCATTGCATTCTGTTTTTATTCACAATTTGTACAGTGTCCCAACTTTTTTGGAATTGGGTTTGTATATATATATATATATATATATATATATATATCACAACTGTGGGACAGTCATATTTTTTTTTGAAAAATGGATATAATTAAATTTTACGAAAGAAATATAGAAATGGTTTGTTTAGATTATCACTGTTTTCAACATAATAATTCCTATTTTATGGTGGATTTTCATTCATTTCATCAATGAGAAAAAAACTAAATGTATAAATAAATGTAATTTAAAAAGTATAGCACAAATAAATGAACGCATCATAAAAAGTTTCTAAGACATAAAATAAAAAAAAAAGTTCAAATGTTAATTTTAATACATTCAACCCCCAGCTGGGAAAAAAAGTTTATATTGTAGAAATGCGCTTTCCTAACATAATATTTAGCTTTCTTAGTGAGCTTACATGCACATAAGTCCAACACAAGATTTTAATTCAATAAAAAAAAAAAAAAACTTCTACAGTTTGCTGACCGGACAGGAATCGTGAATCAACATTTGGTTAGCATTACTGCACTGATAGCTTGTTAGCTTTGACGGGGGACCTGTACTAGTGCCAGTCCCACAGGGCACAGAGGGCCAGGGACCACCTCCCTCTGCTGTCCACCGAGGGAGAGTCACACAGCCACATTGTCCTGCATTGTTGCTGGATGACATCACCGACTGATTTATAACACTAGCTCAGAAAAGGATTCTTTGTGTCCAAACAAAACGCCTCTAAATGTATGACACCCCATTAATTGGCCTGCTTACTGAGTATTTGCATAGACGGATGGGTAATGATTAAACTACGGCCCACCTCCTGCTCAACTGATCCGCCAGGAAAGACGCGGATGCGCTTCCGATGCACAGTTGGTTGAGTAACAGCGGCGTTTATGTGCTTAGTCAGTATCACCGGCTGGCTGAAATATTGCCTGTGCATGAATATGCTTCCATTTTTGGCAACTTAACAAGTATTTCTGAGTAACTTTGATTGCCAGCCTCAAGCTATGCATGTCCAAGCATTATTTGAAGAAACCTAATTCTACATTCAGGCTTTTTTTTGAGTACTTTCCCAATGCCTCACGTATTATTCCATAACCACAACATGTTATACTGTCTAGTCCTAGTCATTAGTTGTTACAATGAGAATTCTTTTTTAGTTTAGGAATACAAACAAGATGTATCTGTGTTTCTGAACATGTGACACAGGCCCGGCAGGGGGCACCAGGAGGCAGTGTGGATTTGACAGGATTCAACCAGCAGCGTACAACTGACACTCATGAAACACAATACCACTGTGCGTGCTCTCAAACATACGACACACACACACGCACGCACGCTCAAACGACTGGCTCCGTTCCATACTGCCGGCACACTCAAACTTGGTTTCACATAATGATGCAGCTTCAGGGCAGTAAAACCTTCTGCTTCATCCACATCTACACCCTCATCTGCTGGTGTTGCCTAGACTGGCACGGCTATAACAATTAGAGACAGCTTGGCTTCTCTTTTTCTTTGAAAGAAGTCCAGAATGGTTATGAAGCATTAAAAATCAGCAGTAAAAGCCACTTTTCAATGTTCTGCCAAAGCTAGAAATTACTCATTGTTAAGGGCAAAAATGTCCCTGTAGTACATTTTATAATGTTCTGTTAGGTCTGTGTTGTTCAGTGACACCGCAGTGATGTTGAATGTGAAAAATTAGTCAATAATATATGTTGATTAAGGATAAGGGATGATGACACATTTAATTAATAGAAAATTCATATTATCTATTATTCAGATAGACCCCTAGTTGCTGATATGGTAATCATTAATGAATGGTTTAGTTCTTCTGGAGTCAAATATTAACTCATGATTATCTGTGCATTAGTTAAGCATGAAATAATGCATAATAGTGCACAAGTATTGTGAAAAGTTACTCACAATAGAGCTGTAAAATGTAACATTTAAAGCATTAGTTCACCCAAAAATTAAATTTCTGTCATTAATTACTCAATCTCATGTCGTTCCACACCGTAAGACCTTCATTCATCCTCAGAACACAAATTAAGATATTTTTGATGAAATCCGAGAGGTATATGACTCGTCCAGACAGCAATATAATCACCACTTTCAAGGTCCAGAAAGGTATAGACATCGTTAAAACAGTCGACGTGACTGTAGTGGTTCAACCTTAATTTTATGAAGTGACGAGAATACTTTTTGTGCACAAAAACAAAACAAAAATAACGACTTTATTCAACAATCTCTTCCCTTTCCTGTCATTATCCGTACACAGTTGACACAGTAAGCACAGTGAAGGTGTTTATGTCCGAATGCTGGCTCAGTATTGGCCAAAGCTGCACACGTGAGCAGCACGACACATGCATCTTATGCTGATGCAGGAGCCGGCCAATAATGAGTCTGTGTTCTGACGTAGAACCTGGAAGCGCTGGACGTAAACAACATATGAGAATGACACAGAAGAGAAGATACTGTTGAATAAAGTCATTATTTTGTTTTGTTTTTGCGCACAAAAAGTATTCTCGTTACTTCATAAAATTAAGGTTGAACCACTGCAGTCACGTCGACTGTTTTAACAATGTCTATACCTTTCTGGACCTTGAAAGTGGTGATTATATTGCTGTTCACGGACGAGTCATATACCTCTCGGATTTCATCAAAAATATCTTAATTTGTGTAGTCATTACAGAATTTGGGTGAACTAACCCTTTAATGTATTCTAGCAGAAAGTTTATTGCACTATCTGTCTGTGGATTTACAGCTAATTTTGTTTTTGATTTCATTTAACAGTTTTTTTTTGTAACAACCATCTTTTTTTCTTTTTTTTTTTAAACACCCATGGAATCGAACAAACACCCCTGAAAATCAATTCCAGGGAACAAACAATGACCCTTAAAACAGTGCTATATACTACTGTAATCTCTATATCATTGCTAATAATTTGTAGAATATCCTAAAATCAAACAGGAATTACAAAAGCTAGATGGAGTTTGAAGCAAATGGGAAAGCATGGTTTCTCTCCAACTACTTCCAGTAAATCTACTGTCTTATAAATCTACTGCACACTAGAGCCAACTGCAGCCTCCAATGTTGGCATATTCTCCTCCATTTGGCTGTTGCGTCTTCCTCCATGCTCTTAGATGGTGCTATAAAAGAGGTCTGCATCCTATTCTCGTCTTGCTCAGAAATCTAGTCACCCCACAACCTAGTCACTAGTTTTGGAGAAGCCCTCCCAATGACTGTTCAGCTTTAAATCCCACCCACTCTTATCTTCCAGGCAATCCTGCTGCTGTGGTGCCAAATCCCTTCTTGCTCAGCCCAGCCCCAGGACTACAAGAGTTTTTCCCACCTTTTATGGGATCAACCCCTTATTTACCCTGTTATTTATTTAGAGATGCTTCCGGACTCAGTCTTGGCTGCATCACCTTATTAATTCTTCTGAGCAACTGAGGCGGGTACATGATATCCTCTTTCTTCAGCGAGCCAGATCCCAGCCAAACAAAGTTAACCGTGCCTTGAGAGCCCAAATACTCAAATCCAACTAGGCTTATGTTTGTGGTGCTGCCCGCTGAAAAAGTGCTGTTGATATTTGTCTACAGTGATGCAAATTTACAAAGAAAAATGGTGTCCCTTTAGTGTGTGATTAGGATGTTAATGTAAGCAAATGTAAATATCCATTTTGTTTGAATATACAAAGCCAGAATGTGCCTTCAATATCAATATCCTGTTATTAGAACAGTAATGCAGTGGCAAAATGATACTGTCTACTTTATAAATGTGTGGAAAAAACACAAAACTATAGGTTTTGATTCAACTATTTGAAGACAGTCAATAGCTGTAGAGATTGCACTAACATTGCACATTGTGTGTATATAAGATGACACTACAAATTTGTATAATTTCTAATCTTATAAGGGTCCAATTCTCACTATTAACTAACTATTAACTACAACTTTTGCCTCAAACTCCTAATTACTGCTTATTAATAGTTAGTAAGGAAGTTGTTAAGTTTACGTATTGGATAGGATTAAGGGATGTAGAATATGGTCATACAGAATAAGGCATTAATATGTGCGATATAAGTACTAACAAACAGTCAATAGCCTAGTAATTTGCATGCTAATAAGGAACTTGTTAATAGTGAGAATTGGACCCTAAACTAAAGTGTTGCCAAAGTCTGATACTTACCAAGGCTACAATTATTTGATCAAAAATACAGTAAAAAGAGTAACATTGTAAAAATGATTACAATGTCAAAAAACTCTTTTAAATCTGAATACATTTTAAAATGTAATTTATTCCTGTGATGTCATAGCTGAATTTTTTTAGCATCATTACTTCAGTCTTCAGTGTCACATGATACTTCAGAAATCATTCTAATATGCCAATTTGGCGATCAAGAAACATTTTAAATGTTACATTTTTGTTACAGTGTAAAAGTCTCTGTCACTTTTAATCAATTTAATGCATCCATGATGAATAAAATGTGTGTTCCATTTAGTAAAATATTATTTAAATATAGTATATTTAAAATATAAATATAGTAATTTTAGAAAAATCACTTTTTCGTTTGCATATACTTCTAGATTGTATTCATCATTTACAGGAAAGGAGGAATTAAACTAACACTTTTTGGCACGTGATCGAGTATCATCCATTGTATGTTTGCTTGTCATGAAAGAAGCAGTCAGCACTAGAAGATGTGCATTAAGAGGATGGACCCAATGGCTGGCATAAATGAGCATATGTTTTATTTATAGGGGACATTTTAATGTCAAAATAGAGATGCGAATAGGTTCATTAGCACTGACAGCCAATGTCTTGTGGTGTTGAAATATCCCCTTTCTGCCACTCAGGCCCTTCCCCTTATAGGTGCCGCTGCGATGAGCGCCAGGTTCTACGCTCTGCACTACCACATCCCTGACAACCACAGCACACCCCTTTATCAAGTGTGAGTTGACAAGCTGCCATCTGACAAAAAAAAAAGGAGATGCAGAGGGCTAATCATTCATTCTTTCCACACAGGCAGTTATAGGTATTTCAATTCCATACACATCATCTTCCCTGAAGCCCTCTGTATCCCCTCTGGGTCTTTCTCATACCCACTCTTTTCAGACTGGCTGCTACCGGCTGTGACAAGACTGCTGGAGCAACTGCACTGCTGGTGGTAAGGTGGGCTGGGGGGTTGGGGGTGGAGGAACAGCTGCAGTCACAAGACAAACAGAAGCTGGAGGACGCTGGTCTACCCTGACCACAACCAGACACCACCAAAAGCAATGCCAGAAAAGACAACTGGCATCACACCGCAAGAACCGAGCTACTGTTATAAGATGCAGCAAGAACAAAACTCTTGCATGTTGGCTAGTTTCGGCAGTAGTTAACATGTAAAATTATCAGAATTTTGCAGATATTGACTGCAATTAATTCTGAGGATAATATTATTCAGGCTAACACCAGTTTTATTCATGTTCGGACTGTGAAGTCACCCTTGTGAAAAAGAAGTACACTTAAAAAATATACTTTTAAAAAGAGTATTTATTTGGAATATGTTATAATATACTTTACATCTGCATAGTATGTTAGACAACATCAAAATAAGTGTTCTTTGAAGCAAGATAAAAGATTATTAAAACATAATCATTTAAAATGTACATTAAAGTAAAACATTTAATATGACATTATTACAAAGTGCATTTTTTAAAAGTGTACTTAAAGGGATAGTTCACCCAAAAATGAAAACCCTCTGATGTATGATGCAGGATGTTGGAGTATTGTAAGCTTAACCTCTTGCGGTTCAAACAAATAGGACTGGGCAACAAATTTAAGCTCCTCTTCTCTTGTATCAAAATCCTCAGATATTTCTCTTTAAAAATCATCTTTTTAGACTTATAATCCGTGACTGGTGATTTGTTTTGCTCTATCCTCTGTGCCTCCGCGTTCGTCATTACGTTGTGCGTCAGGTCAAAGGATACTCTTCCGCCACAAATCGACTTGCGCATTCTGCATAAGGTCGTCCCCCGGAAGCTAGTTATTTGAATTTTTTTGAAGTTTTAAATATGGATATTTTTCTTACAAAAATGCATTGCTTTGCTTCAGGCCTTTATTAACCCACTGGAGTCGTATGGATTACTTTTTTATGGATGATGCATTAATTTTTGGCTTCAAAATGCAGCCCCTCATTCACAATCATTATAAACCTTGGAGGACTAAGGATATTTTTAAATATATCTCTGATTATGTTCGTCTGAAAGAAGATAGTCATATACACCTAAAATGGCTTGAGGGTGAGTAAATAATGGGATAATTTTCATTTTTGGGTGAACTATCCCTTTACGTGTGTTAAAGGTGCCCTAGATTATGTTTTTAAAAGATGTAATATAAGTCTAAGGTGTCCCCTGAATGTGTCTGTGAAGTTTCAGATCAAAATACCCCATAGATTTTTTTTTATTAATTTTTTTAAATGCCTATTTTGGGGCATCATTATAAACGCGCCGATTTTATGCTGCGGCCCCTTTAAATTCCATGGTCCACGCCCACAGAGCTTGCGCTTGCCTTGAACAGTGCCTTAACAAAGTTTACACAGCTAATATAACCCTCAAATGGATCTTTACAAAGTGTTCGTCATGCATGCGACATGCATGCGTCGGATTATGTGAGTATTGTATACTGTTATATTGTTTACTTCTGATTTTGAATGAGTTTGATAGTGCTCCGTGGCTAACGGCTAATGCTACACTGTTGGAGAAATTTATAAAGAATGAAGTTGTGTTTATGCATTATACAGACTGCAAGTGTTTAAAAATGAAAATAGCGACGGCTCTCTAACTCTTGTCTCTGTGAATACAGTAATAACCACATTTAACAGTACATTAGCAACATGCTAACGAAACCTTTAGAAAGACAGTTTACAAATATCACTAAAAATATCATGTTATCATGGATCATGTCAGTTATTATTGCTCCATCTGCCATTTTTCGCTATTGTTCTTGCTTGCTTACCTAGTCTGATGATTTGGTTGTGCACATCCAGACGTTAATACTGGCTGCCCTTGTCTAATGCCTTTTATAATATTGGAAACGTGGGCTGGCATATGCAAATATTGGGGGCGTACACCCCGACTGTTACGTAACAGTCGGTGTTATGTTGAGATTTGCCTGTTCTTCGGAGGTCTTTTAAACAAATGAGATTTATATAAAAAGGAGGAAACAATGGAGTTTGAGACTCACTGTATGTCATTTCCATGTACTGAACTCTTGTTATTTAACAATGCCAAGATAATTTCAATTTTTCATTCGAGGGCACCTTTAAGAAATGTTAAAGGGTTAGTTCACCCAAAAATTAAAATCATGTAATTAATTACTCACCCTCATGTTGTTCCACACCCCTAAGACCTTCGTTCATCTTCAGAACACAAATTAAGATATTTTTGATTAAATCCGATGGCTCAGTGAGGCCTGCATAGAATGGTACTTCCTCTGTCAAGATCCATAAAGGTACTAAAAACATATTTAAATCGGTTCATGTGAGTACATTGGTTCTACCTTAATATTATAAAGTGACGAGAATATTTTTTGTGCGCCAAAAAATACTAAATAACGACTTTTTAACAATATCTAGTGATGGCCAATTTCAAAACACTGCTCCATGAAGCTTCTGAGCTTTACGAATCGAATCAGTGGTTCGGAGCGCCAAAGTCACATGATTTCAGCAGTTTGGCTGTTTGACATGCAATCCGAATTACTGAATCGACACAAAAGATTCATAACGCTCTGAAGGAGTGTTTTGAAATCGACCATCACTAGATATTGTTAAAAAGTCGTTATTTTGTTTTTTTGGTGCACAAAAAATATTCTCGTCACTTTATAATATTAAGACACCACTGTACTCACAAAAACTGATTTAAATATATTTTTAGTACCTTTATGGATCTTGAGAGAGGAAGTACTATTGCTGGCAATGCAGGCCTCACTGAGCCATCGGATTTCAACTAAAATATCTTAATTTATGTTCCGAAGATGAACGAAGATCTTAAGGGAGTAGAACAACATAAGGGTGAGTAATAAATGACATTACTTTCATTTTTGGGTGAACTAACACTTTAAGTCATGAAAATGTCATATATAATATTTTAAAAATATACTTTTAAGATTTGAAGTACACTACAAGTTAATTCAATACAATTAAGCACACTTCTTCTTCTTCTTCTTCTTTTTTACAATGGAGGGTAGCATTTCAGTAAGTTTTATTATATTATAATTATAATGCATACTAATTTTCTACACATCATTAAAAGGATAGTTCACCAAAAAGAATTTTATATGCCAATGTACTGGGGTTTTACGAAAATACATAAAAAGAATCATAATTGTCCATATGACTTGTGCTCTATATTGCGTTTTCTCAAGTTGTGGGACAGGTTTGTGAGGAACAGACCAAAATAGAACTCGTTATTCACTGAAAATCTTGACATGTGACCCTAGATCTCCTGGGCACATCTGTAAGTCCTTGAAAGAAGTAGTGATGTCAGATTTGTGAATGAATCACTCGTTTGAGAAGTATCTTTTCAATGAATCAGTTAACCCAGTTAAAAAACCTGACTGATCATCAACCTGACTAATCCCATTCTTGAGTTCAACTCAACAGCTCACTGGAGGGAATTTTCAGTGAATTTTGGTCTGTTCTTAACACAAAGATATCGAATGACTTCAGAAGACTAATATATATATATATAACGCATTCATTGTAATTGAATATAAAAGAGTAGAAATTCTTCTAAATTTCTGTTTTTGTGTTTCACCGAAGAAAGTTGACATGAGGTTGAATTAATGATTAAAGAATTGTAATTTTACAACATATCACATTTGACCATTGCAGGCTTCTTCACTTGATTCAACCTCGATTGCAAAGCAATGCCATGTTATCCGTGCATGACCTTTAATGATCTAATATACTCTAATTCATCTCAGTCACAGAGGGAGTCCATGCAACCGACTAATCCCACAATGCCTTTCATGTCTGAAACACCAATTACAGGGGGCTGATTTGAAGCCACACACACATTTACAGTGTCCCGACTTGCAGTACTGGTGATCACGGCCGGGACTAGCGTGGGAACACTGACATGAAAGAAAGTCTAGAGGTTGGTCATGATTATGGACTTAAATACAAAGTGAATCAGGGGCAAAGATGCTGAAAAAAGCTTGTTCACTGGATATCAGACGCGTTGTCTCATGCACAGAATTACTAAACATCACTGGCAATTAGCCACTGATATCCAGCCAGGAAGAACATCAGACTGTGAGCCAGACAGGCAGGAACGCAGGATAGAGGTGGGGGTGCCGAGGTCTATTGTCAATGGATCTCTCTTACAACTGAGCTGGACACTGAACACTGAGTACTGCTATAAGAGGCTTCAGCTAACAGGCCAGTTACTGATGCCCAGATTTACACATGAGGGGAAATCAGCAGGGACCTGCTGATATGATATTATATCAATATCTGGGACATGATACAAAAATAATGTATATGTATAATGTATAGTTACAAGAATAGTTGAATATATATATTGACTCAATATATATATATATGAACAACCATTGCAGATGATTAGAATCAAAAGCTTGGAGGCTGATAAGAAGAAGAGTTATTGTAGATGATTCAAATGGTGTAATTGGATAATATCTATAAGTCATTAATGTAAAAAAAAAAAAAAAACGGTAAAAAAATTAGGAGGGTTAGGTATGTAGTGCTGATAAGTAAACAGAAAAATTATGTGAATAAAAGAAGTCATTGAAAGGAGGCCCGGAGGAGAGCTCCACAGCTCCAATGACATGCTTATATTTTACAATAGTCTCATGACTGTAACACTCACACACACAGACCAGTGTTTCTCCCACTAAGTCAAAAGTTCAACCAGAAGATTAAATGATTATGAATACAGTAACTGATGACACATTCAAACTAAACAAATGACATCAACAAAATAACTTGAGCATGACAAATAAATATACTTAACCCCCCATTATTTATTCGATTTTAGCCAAAATCTCATGTCACGATAGAGGCAGGGTGGAGTTATGAGGTTTTACTGACAGTTTGAGGATCCAGTGCTCTTTTTAACACTATCATTGGTTAAATATTTGCAAAACCCACAGGCAAATGTAAAAGGTGACCAATAGTAATGATTTATGAAAAAAATTATGAAATATGGAGATATGAGGTTTGAGATTTCCGCCTGACAGTGACAATATTATGTGTGTGTGTGTGTCTGTGTGGTTCAGGTATACCTACATTATGGGGACAACAATCCTGGACCTTGTGGGGACAGTTTTTGGTCTCCATGAGGAAAACAGCTTATAAATCTTAAGTGATGCTTTTTGAAAATCTAAAAATGCAGTATGTTTTCTGTGAGAGGTAGGTTTAGGGTTAGGAGATAGAATCTACAGTATCTACTGTATTAAAAAAAATTATGGAATGTACCAAAAAACATGAAAACCCATTGTATGTATGTATGTACGTACGTATGAATGAATAAATGAACACAGTTTGGGTCAGGAATTTTTTAGATGACCTATTATGGTTTTTTGCTTTAGTGTGTAATGTTACTGTCACTCCAAAGGGAGTTATTCTCTATTTCAAGAAAGCACTGTTTCTCAACTCCCTGAAATGCCAGAGGAGAACTGGCCCCCCGACTAAGCCTGGTTTCTCCCAAGGTTTTTTTTTTCTCCATTTTAACACCTATTTGCCACTTGTTTGCCACCTGATGTCACCTGTTGGAGTTTGGGTTCCTTGCCGCTGTCGCCTTTAGCTTGCTTAGTTGGGGACACTTGACATTTGACTTGACATTTGATATTCAACAGTATTCTTGACATTTATTCAACAGTGCTTTGATCTGCCTGCATTGACACTATTCTTTAAGAGCTGCTGTGCAGCAAAAATGATGAACCAGTTATCAATGTAAAGCTGTTTTGACACAATCTGCATTGTAAAAAGCGCTATATAAATAAAGGTGACTTGACTTGACTTGAAACGCCTCGAATGTAGTCTTGAGTTTTCTTCCGGGAACAAACACGTTACAATATTCCTTATTTAAGTAATTCTCATCCAAAGAATGCGCAAAAAAAGGGGTGAGGACAGGTTGAGTTGCGTTAGTAGTGCGCTAAAAACTCGTGATTATGGTAAGGGGCGTGAAACACACTTGAAGCAGACGACCAATCAAAACACACTGATCCAGCCAACCAATCAGAGCACACTGTGCTTTTTGGAAGGAAGGTCTTCATAGAGATTGGAACTAAACAGAACGTTACAGACAGACTGGGACGAGAGGAGCTGCAACAATGCAAAATATGTGAAAAATACTTTCTTTTTTTAACATAAAAGCATGAAACCTATTCTAGTAGACCCCCAAAACAAAATCAAGACTTTGTAAAAGGGCATAATATGGACTCTTTAAAGGCACAATATGTAATTTTTCACCGCTACAGGTCACCTATTCAAAACAAAGGAATAACTTGATGATGCCGAGATTGAGTGCGGAATCATGGGAGATGTCGTCTTCACCTCACAGCCGGTGGAAATGAATCCAACGGGACAACGGGCAAAAATCATGTTCATGAATGAGATTATTAAAGGGATAGTTCACCTAAAAATGAAAATGTTATGTTTATCTGCTTACCCCTAGCGCATCCAAGATGTAGGTTACTTTTATTCTTCAGTAGAACACAAATGATGATTTTTAACTCCAACCGTTGCCGTCTGTCAGTCAAATGATGGGAGTGAATGGGAACTTGGATCAGTAAGAGTCGAAAAACCTTGCACAGAAAAAAACAAAGTAAACCCTGCAGCTCGTGACGACACATTGATGTCCTAAGACACGAAACGATCGGTTTGTGCGAGAAACCGAACAGTATTTATATTATTTTTTACCTCTAAAACACCACTATGTCCAACTGCGTTCAGCACTCGCTTTAGTGAGGGCAACGGCAGTGATGTCTGGCACTCATTGAAGTATATGCGCGAGACATTACTGCCGTTGTCAGAGCGCGATCAGACCTCACTAAGCGTATGTGGGGTAACACAGCACTGTTTATCATATTAGATACAGTTGAGTGTGTTGAAAATGCTGTTATAATGTTACTCTACACTCTGCGCCTGCTATGAGAGAGCATTCCCAGAGTGAACGCACAGAGTTGCACACTGCAGTAAGCTAGATCGATATTAGAATATCATATTAATAAATGCTGGATGGCTTGTGTTGCTAAATGGCATGCAATTATTTTTAAAACATATTGTATGACGGAGAAAATGCTATATTACTGTTACTAAAAATATAAAGCTACATCTGATTATGCTATGTTAGCCACTTGACAAAATAGTGTTTTCTCTGAGGCATGGTGAAAACATCAAGAAAATGAGATTCAAACAATAAGATTAAACGTGTTGAGCTATATAACAATGATTAGTTTTCTGTCTATAAATGTATCCAAACAGTTGTTTTGTTATAATATATTAAAGCATCTTTGGTGTTTCCATGGTTTCTACAAAATAAAACTGGAAATTGAGGGTAAAACAGGTATGATGTCATTTATAGGTGACCTGGTGTCCTGGTTAAAACTGCTTATTTCTCTGGATTTAAACATTCTTGGAAACATCTGGGATAATGTAAGTACACAAGTCAACAAAATGTATAACACAGTTATTTTTAATCCAAAAATCTTACACATTGTGCCTTTAAAAATGGTGTGACTACAGTTTTAGCCATGACTATAAGCAGAAGGTACGATTGCGCCATATCTCAGAACTTGTGACAGCTGAAATCAAGACTAAGCATGCATCAAAATGAAAGAGAAAGCTCCTCCTGTGCTCCTGGAGCTTGGGGGCCACATCCTGCCTTGGGTGTCCATTAACTCATTAGAGCATCCGATTAAAATATCAGACTGCAAGAGCAGCGAGTCTTCAGTCAATCAGCAGCCAAAGTGAGAAACCTGAGGCTTCCGCATCAGCTCATCAGTCATTGAGAGATGCTGTCATGTGTACGCTATACACATACTCTTCAACGCTTCGGACTGAAGCGTATTTCAGCTGGCAGGACTAATCATGCTCCAGTGCTGAGACAGCACACATTCATCTATTCTTCTTCTTCTTCTGTGCTTTTCAGTGGTTAAAACATATTGAGGCTTCTCATAAAGCATGTAATCTTAGGTTAACACCTTTTTAAACACTGGATAAAGCACTTTTCAACACTCAGTTTAGTGTTGTGTTGTTATCGTTAACTAAATCTGAAACTATGTAAAATCATTTTAAGTATTTGAAGCTTACCTCATTAAAGTATTCATGAGCTTTGTACAGTTGCAGAAACTTTAAAGTGATTCCTTTTAGGAGACGACTTTTGGGAGTCCAGTTAATTTTATTGACCTCATACAGGTACATTTGCAAAGAAGAATGTTAACCCAGTGTTTACAAATACACAGTGTGAAGTCTTGAAACCTGAATAACCAGGATTAATTACTAACTCAGAGACAAATATGAACAGCATGAAAACATGAAACAAGATAACCCAGGATTAAGTTTACCCAGGTTGAATGGCTTCCCCAATAGCGAACAAATAAGCTCTCCATAACAAACAAGACGTTTTCATTGAAGTCAAAAACATGTTCTCCCACCCTTCTCGGTGAGCTTCTGTTGTTCTGAAACAAAAAACAAAAAAACGCAAAAAAAAAAAAAAAAATGTAAGTACACAAACTTTGAAACTTCCCTGCTCTTCTTTTGGGCAACCCTGCTGGAGCAGGTCTGTAGCAGAACCCCCACCGTCTTCTTCAGAACCTTGTCTCATAGGTTATTTGATAAAGTGATGAGGGGGTGCTGTGAGCGACTAGACGGTAACAGGGTCTATTTTTAGAGTGTCAACATGGAACATATTCTAGAACATGCTCCTCAGGGAACGCTGGCCTTCAAGTTCCTGAAGGACATTAAGCTACGGTCACCTGGTGGCCAAGACAGCGTTACTATTGTGAATATGAAGAGTTAAGAAAACCATATTAAAATGCCCAACAAAACGTTTCATTACCTGACCTCTCAGGGTTGCATTTATAGCTGGAAAAAGCAGAGAAGCAAGCAGCATAACCTTTTTCTTTCACTATCTATCTCCTTCTATGATGTGATTAGTTAATGCACTTTAGCATAAAACAGGCAGGAACAGGATAACCAAAGTGTGTATCAAGTTCAAAGAGCTGCTCATAAGCAGCTAACTTCTTCCTGTCTTCTGTAGCACAAGACAGCTGCTGCTGCCCAGCAATGCTGCCACACATGATAGCAGTGACATATCTAATAGCGATTGAGTTTCACTTCGCCTTGTGGTTTGTTATGTTTTAAATACTATCTGGAGTAAATAAATCAGGGCGAGAAGTCACAAATATCAAATCATGTTTAATTAGATTTTATTTAAATACTTTCCAAATCGCATCTACAAGTTTCATCTTTCTGTCAAAAAGTATCAGTTCTCTTTTTGTCATAACTCATTTCATTTGCACGAACTCAAAATAAAAAAGTTAATTAACTAAATATTTTATGTTAATTGCTATCAAAATGTATGAGTTAGCTAACTCAGTACTTCAAGTCATGCAATTAACATGCATGAGTACTACAAACTCAAAACTTGATAGTTCTGCTTACTTAAAATTGTGAACATCATAACTCAAAAAATTTGATGTAAACGATTACCTCAAATTTGATGAGTTAGCCCAACTTATTGGGGTTTACAGTGCACAATCATTTTTAATGTTTTCTTTTGCCAGATAAATGAAAGATAAACGAAAATATTTTTGTCAGGCGAACAAAAGATAAACAAAATAAATCTAACAAACAACCAAACAAAAATGATTTGCCTTTGTTTTTGTTTTGTTCCCTTTATCCTTCATTTATTTAACAAAACAAAAAACAAAACATCTAAGTCAAGATTGTTGTTTTGTGTTGTTTTCATTTTTAGGGCCCAAGCGAAAATTCGCGCAGGGCCCTCTTGTTCTTCTAAGGATTATTATTATTTTTTTTTTTTTTTTTTTTTTATTTTTTTTCCGTCTTCCGGGGCTTTTTGGGGGCCTTAACATGCTCAAAAACTCTTGAAAATTGGCACACACATTGGAATCCGCGGCCATTAGGACGCCGGAGAGGCTGGTACCCGGGCGTGGCAGGGGGGCTCGACAGCGCCCCCTTGAAAAAAGTCTGAAAATTTGGTCCATATATTAAACACGCTTGCACGTATTAGTATGAAACTCAGTACACATATAGACCTCATCGGGCCGAACAACTTTCGTGCTCTAAGTTAAACACCACGCCAACAGGAAGTCAGCTATTAAGGGTTGTTTGAAAAACGCATGCTCTGGAATTTGATATACTCCTCCTAGACGATTAATCCGATCGCCACCAAACTCGGTCAGCATGAAGTCAAGACACTGATGATTAAAAATTGCCAGGGGATTTTTGATATCTCGAACGGTTTGGCCGTGGCGAGGCAACGAATTTATGGCGAGAAAAAGGAAACAGGAAATGTGTTATAACGTCTGCATACATATATTGATCTTTATGAAACTTCACGAGTGTGTTCGTTATAGGAGTCTGATCACATGGATGTGACTATTGTGAGTCAAAGTTATAGCGCCACCAACTGGCAGCAGGAAGTGTATCACTTTTTGAAATGTTTTGAGATCACCCTCTTATTTTTACCTGATTTGCTTCAAACTTCATCAGTGTAATGTCAATACACAGCAGATGTAGACCTATGACAGGATTTTTGATATTTGAAATATTGTTGCCATGGCAACAGGTCAAACTGTAATAATATTCTTGAGTGTTTTTGAGGCTCTTAACATGCTTCAAATTGCATGAAACTCGACACACACATCAATATTGTCAACCAGTAGACATGGACAAAGCCATAGAAATGGGCGTGGTGGAGGGGCTCAGTAGCGCCACCTTTTGACAAAAGTGGGGGGGTTAGTTTTTCCTACAATCACCAAACTCGGTACACATATTGTTCTCATCAAGCCGGACAATTTTCTAATTTACATTCATTAGCTCCGACCAACAGGAAGTCAGCTATTTTGGTTTGAATGTTAATTTTTTGAAAAAACAGGCTATGAATTTTATACTACTGCTCCTACAGGGTTTATCCAATTTACACCAAACTTTTTTTAACTTGTTGCTAACACATTGAAGTTGTTTAATTGCAAACGGATTTTGGATATCTCAAACGGTTTGGCCGTGGCGAGGCAACGAATTTATGGCAAGAAAAGGGAAACAAAGTGTTATAACTTCTGCATACATTAATTGATTTTGATGAAACTTCGGCTTAGTCTTCGTTGTACAAGGCTGATCACATGGATGTGACTATTGTGATTCAAAGTAATAGCGCCACCAACTGGAAGCAGAAAATGTGTCACTTTCAGCATACATTGAGATCACCCTCTTATTTTTACCTGATTTGCTTCAAAATTCATCAGAATAATGTTAAAACTTGGCACATGTAATCCTTTGAAAATGGGCAGGGAGGAGGGGCTCTATAGTGGCACCTTGTAGTGCAGTAAATGTGGAGTGAATTTGACATAGTCCTTTGATGTTTAACCGTTTTAAGTGCCTATTGCCCGCTGTGCACAGTTGCCCTGAAGCCACCGGGGTGGCGGTGCCACCGGGCTTGGGCCCGCCATCGCTGCTCGCAGCTATATTTTTGTTTTGTTTTCATTTGTTCATCTTTTTCAAGATTAACAACTTTTAATCTTTTAATAGGAATGATGCTTGATTTATTGTTCACAGTGAAGGCAAATCAGCAAACTTGGATTATACTGTATAACAACAATACAAGTTACAGTGTGCTATAGTTCACCCTATATGGAAAACTTAGAAAGAAGAGCATTATGCATGCTCCCAAAACAAATCCTTCCAAGACAAATTTCAATCGAGTTAGAAATACATGTGTGGGATTGAATTGTTTGTGTTGAGTTCTCGCGAATCATTGTTTATTGGAAGGAATTTTCTGGCCTTTGATGCTTAACCACGCATCGCTATTTTTACACCAACACTTGTTCTCCTCGAACGAAGAGATATTGTTTTCAACCGGTGCATAAACACACATAAACACTAGTTGGCTTGGAATAGCGAGCTGCTTATCAACAGGAAGTCACAGTTCCTACTTTGGAAATGTCATTGTTTGACTCCTACAATACACATTAAGGGGCTTTCTGTAATCAGCTCTAGGGACTGAGGGGCTGGGAGCCGTTTCTGCGCTCAAACAGAAAAGGAGTGAGTGTACTTCACAAACCAAAGAAAGATTCCTGAACAATGGATTTGACAGGATATTACTTATAGCAGGAAACTCTGAATGGTTACCCACTCTAATGTAATCCTCAATCCATCATACTGACCAGTTATATTGTGCCACCAAACAGACCCTGACACATTTAAGAGCCTTTTATGAAATTAATAAAAGTCTTTAGTTCAATGCTCCACGTCTACTATTTATGTTTAGCAGGACAAAAGAAGTCTATGTTGACCTTGTATTCGAGGCTGAGATGCAAAACAAGAATGTTTTGACAGCATCCAGCGTCCTCTTACCTTTAATCATTAGCCTCATGGTGACAATCAGACAGCCTCGTCAGAACATTAATCTAGTTACTGAGGCCTTTTATGACAGCTTAAGCTCTGCTAAGTCTCATAATTCACGTATCACATTTCCCTATCAGGAGCGATGTTACATCAACTGTGTAATTACTTCCACTCACATGCAAACTTCACATTCCTCCCCTCAAGTATTTTCTCCATGCATTTCCTTTGCTGTCTTGGTATAATTAGGTGAGTCAGAACAACAAGTGGATTTTACAGGCAAGATGGACTTGTCAGAATTCTGGGGGGTTTGATAGCATTTTTTTTCCCAAGGCAGGCTGGATTTATACAGATCCATCTCAGTCTGTCAACTGGTTCACTTTAAGTGAATTATTAAAGCAATGAGCAATGAGAAGAGAATATCTCATTAAAGCTATAGTACACTGAAAATAATTATTCTTTGATTTACGTAACTTAATTCAGTTGTGCACAGTGGTTCCACATATTGGAAATGGGTTCCCTTTCGAAAGGGAACTGGCGCTGCGTCGAAATGCTAGGGGGAATGCCTCCGCATGAAACGATTATCAAATCACGGCAATATCATATTGACCGGCGACAGCCCATGACATCATAATGGTGCGACCTGAAAGTATTTAAGGGGCGCCTAGAGAACATGTCATCCACTTATCGTTTAAAGGGACTGTTCGGCAGGGCCGAAGAAAAGGGCCGGGGGGCTGTAGCTTAAAGGATTACTTCACAAAATGGGCTTCCCAAAATGGGCTTTCAATAAAACTTATGCTGTAGAAAGGTGGATTTTTTTTAAAAACTTTCACACCCATAAGTCTGCAACGGATCATAAATACAGAGAAAACGCCGCGACGGACAATCTGAAAAACATCTGTGTTTGTAGTCAACATGTGATGATCACAAATTAAGTGTTTTAAGCCAAATGGAGGGGAAAAACTGAAAGAAACTGCCGTTCTGTCAGTTCTGCCGTAGTGCCGAATTACGTGACCCATCAAATTATGTGACCCTAGTAAGCTCAATACAGGTATCTATACAATATGCTGTATTGAGCCTACTTTGGTCACGTAATTCAGTGGGCCATAGAATTTGGCACAACAATGCCCAATCCCCCGAAAGCAAAAGTAAAAAAAAGGCTGTTGCCATAGCATTCCATTATTAATATAATGCTAGACAAAGTACGAAACAATTCACCATTCGCAGGCGATCTGACCAATCATGATGCTAAATCCGCCATTTTGTCTGACAAACAAACCAGACAGATGAGTTAATAAATTAACATTGGTGGATTTGAACTTAAAAAATGGTGTATTGACGTCTTTCCGCGGTTGAAACAACATACCTTCTGATGTTCATTCGTGTTTATTACTAGTAGGAAGAGATGATCGGTTCATGTGCCTTTTGAACTGAGATGCTACAGTGATCGGTCATGACACAAGAGCCACAAAACGGTATTTATTGTTTAAATTTCTTTAAAAAAATGGCAAATTTGAAAGCTGAGACCTTTATTTCATACCAAAAGTAACCTGCTCTGTCTTGTCTGTCAGCGTGTTGTTAGTGTCCTCTTTGCTCCGCAATGTTTTTTTCACTTTGTGAGAATGTGATGTGTAACGTGAGAGCGCTCTGGTTTGTCGGACTGTGGGTGGGTCTTTACGAAGGGTCAATTTTCAGTGATAAGCCTACTCTTACAATAACTCTCTGTCGATCCGACTGTCCATAGTCGTGGATATAAAAATGCAGAAGTACAATCTGTAGTTTTCAAAAAAGCCTGGAGCTGTCAAAAGTCCGCCGGATGATGCGTTTTATGTCTTTATTTACACTTTAAATAAAGAGGGTCTGGAATCGTGTTTAAGAAGAATAGTGCAAGTCAGCATACAAAGTGTATCTGTTTTAACATGGCGTTGGTGCAAAACTCTTCACTTACCCCTCATCGACCTAAACACAAACTCCACATGAAAATTCTTCTAAATCCCTAAAGAACCTATAACACCAACAGTATTGTAGGCTTACCCCTCTTTTATCATCATGCTCAAAAACACATCATTCAGGTACCCATACAAACCAACCTTGGCCTAAGCTAACCTGAGCCAATTCTCAACAGAGTTTGATCTCACAGTGTCTTTCACAGAGGTCACACTGTGGGGAGATGCTGCAGCTCTTCTCTGCACGGCTCCTCCCTTAACTCTGCAGCCTGGCTTGACTTGGATTTCTGTCTGATATTCAATACATCAGAAACATCCTCAAACTGCTAAGGCGGAGGGACCAGGATGGCTATTTGCTGACTTAAATAGACCTGGATGGAGGGGAGTTCTGAATGAAGACATGGAGAGAATCTTTACAGTTTGGACACCAATAAAGTAACTGTCAACATCGGTACTTATAATGACAATCTGTCTAAGAATTGTGAGTAAAGGCTGGCCATGGGAGGCACTGCAGCACTGCAGTTGGAAATGAGCAGAGGAAGAATGAGAGACACAGAGAGAGTTGTTGATGTGGAGAGCCCCACACAATGCCCCTGAAATAGATTTATCTTCAGCACCGATCAATAGCCTCCAAATACAGAACAA
Organism: Megalobrama amblycephala; assembly: GCF_018812025.1. Lineage (NCBI taxonomy): Eukaryota > Metazoa > Chordata > Actinopteri > Cypriniformes > Xenocyprididae > Megalobrama > Megalobrama amblycephala. Next base: position 20,501,868 of record NC_063054.1, on the reverse strand, counting down.
GAGTTCAGCCAGTTCAACATACAGAAGCTCTCCCTGTCAAAAAATACACTTAAAGGGCACCTATTATGCAAAATTCACTTTTACATGGTGTTTAGACATAAATGTGTGTTGGCAGTGTGTGAACACAACCACCCTACAATGATAAAAATCCAACCACTCCTTTTTTTAATCCCCATTAAACCAAAGCATTAGACATGCCGTTTTGATTCTCAGTCAGCGGTCACAAGTTGTACGCTGTCCGCCATTTTCTCCCTGCTCAAGCAGCTTTACCGACAACAACAACATCTGGTAAGCAGTCCAGGTGTTCTGTTGTTGGATGTAAGAGTGAAAATAGGAGTCTTCATTTTCTCCCAACATCTGAGCCACCAAGGACGCAGTGGATTAGTTTTATTTTTGAAGGTAATGCACCCCCCAAAAAATATACCTAAATTCATTTATGTCTGCGCAAATAATTTCACTCCACTTTGCGAACGAAGGTCAATGCAAAGGGACAATACAAAACACAGGTTTTGCCTAAAAGTTGCTACTCAAGGATGGATCAGTACCAACTGTTCGTGATCCAGCTTATAGTCTACGGAGCGATACTGGTTACAGAAGGTGGGAGCACGCACTTTATTACAGTTCATCAGAGTTGTTTTACGGATATAAAGTTCACCAGTTTATTAAGCACCCCCATCGAAAAAAAGAATAAGGTCTGTATATATTTGTTTACTGTTAGTTGTAATTTACTGTGTATGTTTATGATAATGCATGGGAGAGAGAGAGTTTATGGCTAAGGCTTTAATGTGCACTTCTTGTACTGTATTTTATTCAGCTCTTTCAGTGATTTTCTGGAGTGAGAATGGATGCCCCATCTTTTGTGTGATGTACAATAAATTTCATAAAACTCATCAGTAAATTTTTGGCCATCCGCGTCCGCCATAACAGGCTTGTACTAATAGTGGATATAAGCAAGATAACAACATAAGTTCAATTCAACTAAACTATACCTGTTCTATCTCCTTGCAGCATATATTTTCTGGCTCTGTAGGCATCAGTGTCCGACTCCGGTTCTGTTACTGACAGTTTCCGACATTTTCAGTGCTTGAGATTGTCCTGTTTGTTTGTTGCATGAGCTCTTGAATCTCCACCCTCTTCTAAAAAGCGGACGGGAGCAGCAGCTCATTTGCATTTAAAGGGACACACACAAAAACAGTGTGTTTTTGCTTACTCCCCAGAACTGGCCATTTTAACATGCTATAAAAATTTTCTGTGGGGTATTTTGAGGTAAAACTTCACATACACACTTGGGGGACATCAGAGACTTATATTACATCTTGTAAAAAGAGGCATAATAGGTGCCCTTTTAAAAAAAAATGGACATTACATACTTTAAAAGAATATACTTAAGTGATAATTGATAATTGAATGTAATTTTTCTGCATGTTAACTGCAATTAAATGAAAATTGTTTTTAATTTACATTTATATTAAATGCAATTAGCTTAACTTTAACTTTGGCCTCATTTTACTGTGCCTTTTTTGACCCATTGAAGTAGCACTTAAGTACATCTTTATATGTAACATATACTTTAATATCATTTCTATTGAAATTTGTGTCATGCATTTAAATATATTTGAATGTTTGTATATATTTTAAACATTTAAAGGTGCCCTAGAATTAAAAATTGAATTTATCTTGGCATAGTTAAATAACAAGAGTTTAGTACATGGAAATGACATACAGTGAGTCTCAAACACCATTGTTTCCTCCTTCTTATTTAAATCTCATTTGTTTAAAAACGACTGTTACGTAACAGTCGGGGTGTACGCCCCCAATATTTGCATATGCCAGCTCATGTTCAAGCATTAGACATGGGCAGGACGTCTGGATGTACACAGCTGAATCATCAGACTAGGTAAGCAAGCAAGGACAATAGCGAAAAATGGCAGATGGAGCAATAATAACTGACATGATCCATGATATCATGATATTTTTAGTGATATTTGTAAATTGTCTTTCTAAATGTTTCGTTAGCATGTTGCTAATGTACTGTTAAATGTGGTAAAAGTTACCATAATTTCTTACTGTATTCACAGAGACAAGACTCTCATTATTTTCATTTTTGAAAATAATACACTTGCATACACACTTGGCAGTCTGTATAATTCATAAACACAACTTCATTCTTTATAAATCTCTCCAACAGTGTGTAATGTTAGCTTTAGCCACGGAGCACTATCAAACTCATTCAGAATCAAATGTAAACATCCAAATAAATACCATACTTACGCGATTAGACATGTTGCATGACGAACACTTTGTAAAGAACAATTTTGAGGGTTATATTAGCTGTCTGAACTTTGTTTATGCTGTTAAAGGCAAGCGCGAGCTCCGTGGGCAGGGAGTGTGAGCATTTAAAGGGGCCGCAGCCTAAATTGGCTCATATTTAATGATGCCCCAAAATAGGCAGTTAAAAAAATTAATAAAAACAAATCTATGGGGTATTTTGAGCTGAAACTTCACAGACACATTCAGGGGACACCTTAGACTTATATTACATCTTTTAAAAAGATATTCTACTGCACCTTTAAATAGAGCCCGACCGATATATCGGCCGGCCGATATTATCGGCCGATATGAGCTAATTGCATTTAAATCGGCATCTGCGTTTATAACGGCCGATGAAACATGAGAAACAGAGTCTCATGATTCACTCATGTTATGAGTGTTGCATAGTTTGCCCACCAGAGGGAGCTCTGCAACTCCCCAGTTGACAACAGCGCCAGAAATCCACTACAGAAGAAAGTATTGTTGTACTCTTTTGACGGTGAGTCTGTCGTTCGTCATGTGAAATGATTGTAGATTTAGTTCATACACTGTATATAAAAACAGTGTGGTAGTTCTAGCTAACGGTCCTATCATTATCACTTATAAATATTCTGTAACATCACTTACAGCCGCTAATGCATTGCTATATTAGATTACCCACAAAGCTAATACCATGTTTATCAGTGGAAGAGCGCGAACGTTAATAAGAGGTCAAACTATAACGTTAGCGTTTAACTTATTCTAAATATATCTGCAGTGTTTCCCATTTAACTTATTTTAATTTTATTTTCAATTCATTGACATGGTTTTGTGGAATATTGAATTTGTTTGGTATAGCTCTTTTACTTTAACTTTAGTATTATAATTTATTTACAGTACACACACAGACTGTTAAAACCAGCTTCAACTGGAAGTAAGTAAAACTGTTAAATTTTTAAAACCAGACTGTTTTTTGATCATTAAAAAATATATACTTTTGATGTGCAATTGTTTAGTCATTGAGACTGTAATCTAAGGCTTTTTTTTAACATAATCCCTTCTGGAAAATGGTATACAGCCCACATACATAGAACAGGCAGATATTTTGCTATTGAATGTTGTGTAAGTGTAGTTTATAGGAAATGGGCTTATAAATTGGCTCTTTTTGAGTTAATATCGGCATCGGCATCGGCCCCCAAAAATCCATATTGGTCGGGCTCTACCTTTAAAACATATTAACTTTAAATGTACTGTAATATTAGATAACATAATATAGTCAAAATCACTTTAAATTAGCTTTTAGTATGTTAGTTAACACATAAAAATAAGTGTACTTTAAAGCATGATAAGATTAAAACATAATTTAAAATGTATAATTTGTCATTTTACAGAGTACACTTTTAAGTGTGCCTCTATTTGTTAAGAAAATGTACCTCTTTAAGTACACTGAAGTACTTTATTATATCATTTGCAACTTAGCAACGGCTAATTTTTTATTCAAAGGATTTTATATAATGTATTTGTTTACAATTGTTTGTTTACAAACTAGACAATGCCTAAATGTACACAACAAGGGTGCAAAATTAACACTCACTAGTAAAGTTAAAAGGAACTGCAACATAATGCATGGCTTATTGACAAACATGTATAAAACTTAATTTACCAAAACAAAATGAGGAATAAAATCTGTATAAATATGAAGAATAAAAATAGTGTTACCACTTTAAGATAGTTATTCTGTAAGACTACTCGTGCATTTGAATAAAGTCATGTGCAAATAAAGATATTTTAATAACAGAGATCCAAGGGGAGTGTATATCACTACAGTCAATATTACAATAAATTCATTTAAGAAAATTTCCTGATTGCTGTCGATTGTTGAATTGTTGAAAAGGAGTCTATGACCGTGCCCTCCTGTGACACACAGAAGCCTATGATATCTGGACAGAAGACAGCAGCAGTGCTTGCCTGGGTTATATCGCAGTGTGTGTGATAAGTTAAGGGCTCGAGGTATCAAATCAGACACCTTGTCAAGAGAGCGCTATCAACCTCTGTTTGAGTGAGACATTGAATGCCAGACCGACTGGACAGACACAGGAAGGAAGGCAGCCGAACTTCATAGTCGATGCTTCTTTCAGCCATACAGGATGACAGAAGCATTTCTCATGACCTCAGCTATCGCAGCACCCCAAAAGCAGCAGGGGATCCTACACTAGTCATGCATGTCTGCTTTAAAAATACAAAGCCACAGCTTGATGACTTTACAGTTCACAGTAAGTCACCCTCCCTTCCCCACTACCTATATTGGCATTCTCTTTGGCAGTGCTGGTCAGATTCTCGCGCTGGCCCCTTTGAGGTAGTAATACGGCCCTTCCGAAACTACTCACATCTCATTGACCCAGTTGGACACGGTAACTGAGAGTTTGTTTTCTATGACATAGTAGGTCTACATCAATAAGTACAAGATATTGTAAAAGGGCGGTCACACAATTTTTGCTCTAATTCCATTCATACGCATGTGTATGCAGTAACTCACAGTAGGGCTGTTTACAACAGTTTATAAGTTATCGTTCAAAATCATTTCCCCTATGGAGAAAATGAATGGGATTCCATTAGGAAATGTGTTTCACTCAGTACAACAGTACCTCCCCCCTTTTTTAGTGGAGTTAGTTCCGAAAGTATTTGTTCCATTCATTTTTCTCATAGGGATTTCAAATAAAGTATTCTTAAAGCCTTATAAGCCATGAACTAAACCAATCAGCTATGAGGTGAATCATAACATTACAAACTTTATAAAAAGTTTTTGAAAATTGGACAAAATTACAAAGATACAACACTGTGTACTTAACGGCTTTATAGATAGAAAGAACTACAATCCCATGAAGCACTGTGATCAGCATAATTTAATTAAAAATTATGCAGAAATATAAAACTACTCATTTAAAAAAACAATATATTTATTGCAAATATATACATAAATTTAAGTATTTTGAGAGCGTAGGGAGATGCGTTTTGGTGCGTTTTGCTTGTTTCGACTCTCTGATTGGTGGAATTTTCTGTATAGCATCATGGGTAATGTAGTTTTTCAGCACAAATTCTGCTGTTAAATATGATTATTTTAAAAATACAGGAAGTTGAAATAATGCAGGCTAAGGAAATATTATCGATTAAGCACCCAATAGCTCACAGTAAGGCTGTCTTTAACTGTTTATAAGTTATCGTTAAAAATCAATTTCCCTATGGAGAAAATGAATGGACTTTTTACTTCCAGAACCCAACTGTTGCGCTATTAGGAAATATCTCACCGCTGAACTTCACAATTGACCAATCAGAATCAAGTATTCCAGAGACCCATGCAATAATCAGATCTAATAAATGGAATACAGTACTCAGACATCATGAGAGAGACAAAGATGAGGTGCAGCGTCCTGTATCAGATGCTAGTCCATATTTCTACCAGCACACAGCATTCTCAGGGGAATTCTGAGTACCATCAACTCCACATGTTGTGCGAAAGATCAAAGAGCAGCATCCGAGCCAGCAGGGCAGCGTGCCAGCATACATGGTGACCTGCCAACCCCAGCTGTTCCTGCCATGCCCACGTCTATCGTGTTCAAACCTGACCTTTTGCATAACAAGCTACAGCTTCGTGGGGAGGTCCCTCCTCTCCCTTATGCCAAAAATCTAAATTACATTATAACCCCAGCATGTCCTTTTAACTAATGCATATGATGAATTAGTGCCTGCTTCCTGTTCAGGCTTGTGAAAAAAATTGGCTAAAGTAATTCTTGGTGGATCTACGTTCCTTAAGACACAACTCCGAATGAGGGCCACCACTCCCCAAGCTTTTGTAGAGGCATCTGTTGAAAAGCATAACATCTGCAGTCCAGAGCAGCAGCAGGACCCAACCCTACTGCGGCATGTGACCAACTCCTTGAGCTTACTTCACCCCACGCAGTTCTGCCCTCTCTAATGGACACGAGACAATAAGGTCTGAGAAAGTGCGTTTATGATTATGACAGTTATTAAACTGAGACACGATATCTCTATACTCAGTCGTCAACATTTTATTCAGTGCCCATTGTTGTTTTCATACCTTTCGATATTCAGTGCTGTGTCAAGTATGTGAAATCATTCTTTTGAAAGTAACTTTACACAAAAGTTGAGGGTGCTTAAGACAAGCCTGAACCCACGTTGGAATGTGATATTACAAAATGATGATGAACAATAAGATTTGTTCATTGAATTAGATCTGGCAGGAAAATATAAAAAAAACAAAAAAAAAAAAAAAAAAACAAGATCCACAGGGAGATAAGAAACAATTCCAAGCACATCTGAAATGATTTATTGTGATTCTATGGAAAATATAGTGTTAGGGGCAAAAAGTGTTATTTTATTAATTTTTTTCATAACACAATAATTTCCACAGAATCACAATAAATCATTTCAGATGTGCAGGGAATTGTAATTTTGGAAATTAAAGGGTTAGTTCACCCAAAAATGAAAATAATGTCATGTTAATATTCACCCTCATGTCGTTCTACACCCGTAAGACTGTTCATCTTCGGAACGCAAATTAAGATATTTTGATTAAATCCGATGGCTCAGTGAGGCCTCTATAGACAGCAATGCCACTAAAAAATCTCAAGATCCAAAAAGGTACTAAAAACATATTTAAAACAGTTCATGTGAATATAGTGGTTCTATCTTAGTATTATAAAGCGAAGAGAATACTTTTTGTGCGCCAAAAACCCCCAAAATAACGACTTTTCAACAATATCTTGTGATGGCCGATTTCAAAACACTGCTTCATGAAGCTTCGGAGCTTTACGAATCAAATCAGCGGTTCAGAGTGCCAAAGTCACATGATTTCAGCAGTTTAGCCATTTGATAGGAGATCCGAATCACTGATTCGAAACAAAACAATCGTAACGCTCCGAAGCAGTGTTTTGAAATCAGCCATCATGAAATATTGTTGAAAAGTCATTATTTTGTTTTTTTGGTGCACAAAAAGTATTCTCGTCGCTTTATAATATTAAGGTAGAACCACTGTACTCACATGAACTGTTTTAAAATATGTTTTAGTACCTTTATGGATCTTGAGAGAGGAAGTAACATTGCTGTCTACGGAGGCCTCACTCACTGAGCCATCAGATTTAATCAAAAATATCTTAATTTGTGTTCCGAAGATGAACGAAGGTCTTACGAGTGTAGAACGACATGAGAGTGAGTAATTAATGACATTATTTTCATTTTTGGGTGAACTAACCCTTTAACTATAGTTAATCACAATGCAAGTATTTGATGTATCTTATTTTTTCATTAACATCAGCAGTGCTAATTTATGTATCCTAAATACACATGCATTATCTGACAATTACAGTTTGATTGAAAATGACACATAAAAATATTGATAACATTTTACAAAGAGGTTCCATTTGTTAACATTAGTTAACAATGAAAATGCTTCTAAATACTTTTAAAGAAAATACGTAGGCAATATATAAGAAAATTTATGATACAATTTCTTTTTTTTTTTTTTAATTGAGACTGCTTTATTTTCAACTTATTCTGCGAGCATTAAAAAAATGCTCATTACCATAACTTTTGTTTATGAGCATCAATTTAGCACCTGCTTAATTTCTAATCTTAATTTGCTAATTTCTGCACTCTAAAAAAATCTGTAAAAATAGGACAGAATTAGTGTATTCATTTGATGGAATTTTCAGTATTTTTTTTTTTTTTTTTTTTGTATTTTGAATTTTGAACTTTATTGCATTGTATTTTAGGGTTAACGGAAATGTCCTGGTAATTTTCTGCCAGTACATTATGGAATTTTCTTTCTTTCTTTTACAGTGTAATGAAAGTATGCATTCTTACCAAGTTAAACGCTTTTGTGGGTACTTTTTAATGAACTTAAATGTTTGTATTTCTTCATTTAAAGGTGCCCTAGATTCAAAAATTGAATTTACCTTGGCATAGTTAAATAACAAGAGTTCAGTACATGGAAATGACATACAGTGAGTCTCAAACTCCATTGTTTCTTCCTTCTTATATAAATCTCATTTGTTTAAAAGACCTCCGAAGAACAGGCGAATCTCAACATAACACCGACTGTTACGTAACAGTTGGGGTGTACGCCCCCAATATTTGCATATGCCGGCCCATGTTCCCAACATTATGAAAGGCATTAGACAAGGGCAGAACGTCTGGATGTGCACAGCTGGATCATCAGACTAGGTAAGCAAGCAAGGACAATAGCAAAAAATGGCAGATGGAGCAATAATAACTGACATGATTCATGATAACATGATATTTTTAGTGATATTTGTAAATTGTCTTTCTAAATGTTTCGTTAGCATGTTGCTAATGTACTGTTAAATGTGGTTAAAGTTAACATCGATTCTTACTGTATTCATGGAGACAAGAGCCATCGCTATTTTCATTTTTAAACACTTGCAGTCTGTATAATTCATAAACACAACTTCATTCTTTATAAATCTCTCCAACAGTGTAGCATTAGCCGTTAGCCACGGAGCATAGCCTCAAACTCATTCAGAATCAATGTAAACATCCAAATAAACACTATACTTACGCGATTAGACATGCTGCATGACGAACACTTTGTAAAGATCCATTTTGAGGGTTATATTAGCTGTTTGAACTTTTTTTATGTTGTTTAAGGCAAGCGCGAGCTCTTGGGGCGTGGAGCACGAGATTTAAAGGGCCACACACCCTGAATCGGCTCATTTGTAATTATGCCCCAAAATAGGCAGTTAAAAAAATGAATTAAAAAAAATATATGGGGTATTTTGAGCTGAAAGTTCACAGACACATTCAGGGGACACCTTAGACTTATATTACATCGTTTAAAAAAAGTTCTAGGGCACCTTTAATCACTATATTAACTTCCAAGGTTATTGAAGTCTATTCAGTGAAGATACTGACAATACAGGCACAAAAACTAAAGGAAAATGGAATCAAGAATGGGAACTTGAACAATGAATAAGTCACATCAGGGTCAGGAAGTCTCTTTCAAGTCTGTTTGATGTCCATGGGCAGCAAAGGCCTGTGGATATTTGAGAGGTGAATCTGTATGAATGTGTATATTTTGGAAGGCCCTCTCTTTGATGTCAGTGGGAATTTTTGGGGTTTCTAGGTCACCAAGACAGTGGTCAACAGTTATTCCATCCAAGCTGAGAAAAGCATTATTTGAATGTCAGCTGACTATGAAAATAGGAAGATCTGGCTTGAGTTTGAGGAAGCAAAGCCGCCCCAAAGTCAACAGATCAACTCAGCATGTTCTCAGGAATAGGGCATTCGGCCTGCACTCTTCTTCCTTTTTAAATTCACCTTCTTCTGCAACAATAACATTTCAGCTGCTCCTTGGCAACATGATGAATTTCCCAGTAGCCTCTAACACTGTGGGACACAAGCAAACTGGGCCAATGATGTCTTATCCAGAGCACGTACACAAGAATTGAGCAGAAAAACAAGATACACAACACAGCCATCTTGAGCTGCACTAGATGAATCTGAACATAGACACATGATGACAGTTCCTGCCATGGGAGTAATTCTTGATCTTGTATGGTAAGGGGTGATGCTTGCATGGGGGCTCATGACCTTTATCGTGCTGCCAAAGCCTTACCCATGAGACCTTGCCGCATAATCCATGCCTCATTGCTGGAATAAAGGCCCCTGGGTGGAGTTCATCTGCTCCATCCTATATCTAGATGGAGGTTATGTGGAATATGCGCACCAATGGATGATACTTGATTATTTGCTTAAATATCATCTCATAATGTCAGTAGTTAGTTTTATTCAAGAACATCTGATCTCAAGAACTTACACAAGAAGTGCATACTGCAATTTGGTATTAAGCAACACTACTTACTTAAAAACACTGCATCAATGGCACTGTTTAAATCCTGTTAAAAAGCGGTACACAAACACAATCCCCCATTAAGGTGTGGTCACAATATTTACAATAGTTCAATGAAATTTCATATCTCTTGTCAATAGCATAGCCATGCATGAAGCACTGCTCACACAGACTTCACTTTCAAACCAAGCAGCTTTCTGTTGGTCAGCGTGGTGAATTCAAGTGACCAACTTGAAACAAGAGAAATCTGTCCAGGGGAACTTTTTCACCCTCATGCAAAACTCCCGATTGTGCAGATTCCTACTGTGAGTGAAACTCCCGATTGCATGGATTCCTAGTGGAATGACTCAATTTCACTAAGCAACAGTAAATGCGACTGCACCTTTACTCTCGTTTGGTTAATTGGCACCACTGGCTTCAGGCCAGAACACGCGTTGTTTGTTGAGCTATAACAGCTCTAGCGCCAGCTCTGCCACAGGTCACAAATGCTGTGAGGAAAGGCAGAAAGATATACAGCTTGTTATACAGCTTTGGCAAAAGTTGTCCCACCAACAAATACATGAATATTCTTTATATCCTGCATGTGCAAGGATACAAGGAGATGTTTTATTGCTGGTGTGAATGATGGTGTGCCTCACAGATGCTACTGTGCCATACACCTACTGTATGTGATGAGCATTTCTTGTTCTCCATGGCTTTGTATTTATATCCCATACCTCATTGCCTTGAGATCCCATTCTAACTCATCTAAAGGCCAAAGCAGTAGCACAAGGATGAGTGACAACCGTAGATTGAATCATAATGACCAGACCCATCAGAAAGAAGTCAAGCAAATGATTCTGTCCATCAGTGGATGAAGGAGTCAGTTGTATAAAGAGCATCAGTGATTGCCTACTTTTAAAGTCTTCCTGGTTTTGGAAGTATTTTTCCCTATTTGTTGTTTTCCATCTGAATTAAATTCAGCACAAAATGAACATTTACCCTATCTATTTTCTACATACTATTGTAAATCTATCGGATACTATTGGATGCATAGGTTTATAATACGACTTGATGTATGCTGGACATATCCAATCGATTCGTTCACTTAAACTCCACTTTTGTACAATCAACTGCAAACTTGCATTCACCCATCCATCCAATCAACAACTGATGGAATAGAATCAATTCCATGCCCAACATTTTTTCTCTTATGTTTCACTCAGATGTATGTCACAATACAGAAGAAAAAAATACAGTCGTTACTTTGGTTGCATCACAACTTATACAAATATTTATCAAAAAGATCAAAGACATAAACCAAAAGTTCTGAGGTGAATTGCAACATTACAAACTTTGATTTAAGGGAAAAAAAGTATTTGAAAATTGGACAAAACTGTACTAAATATATTTACTAAGGGAATGAACTACACTTACATGAAGCACTGGGAATGATGTAATAGAATTAAAAACAATGGAAAAATATCAAAATAATTGACAAAGTTACAAGCATAGAAATTAAATATAAATTGTAATTAGACTTGATTACATCATTCGCATTGATTTGATTGATTTATTTGCTGCTGTTTGGTGATTGGTCCATATTTCTTTGCAGGATCATGGGTAGTGTAGTTCTGCACATTGTTTTTGAAATTGCTGTGTTAAATATATTTTTTAGAAAATATAGACAAAAAAACAGAAGCATATACTATCCATTAAAGATGCAGTAATAAGAGATTACTGAGAAATGATGTTGATATATAATCAACCCAAACAAACCCCCCCACCCCCTTTCATTGCTCCGCCCCCAAAATGCATGACCATGCAATGCAAGAGTGAATGTCTCTTTATTATAGCTGAAGCGAAGCAAGATAATGCTTTGTGAAAAATAAAGCAAAGATGACAAACAAACAATAAGGAAAGAACAAAAAATATTAATATACAGTTACACAAGAGTATATACAAGCAATAGTTGGTTGTTAGTCGCGAGCAGCACACCAGCTCGAGACAAACAATGACTCTCAAAACTGTCCTGTTACTCTAGCTAACATTACAACAACAGCATATCTTGGTTCTGTGAAACATAGCAAAATGTTATTCACGTATGGAACAGAAACAATGCAACCTCAGCATCTGTTTTCTGGCCTTCCCGCTTAGGTCTCTCCAGCACTGGGAAGCTTTTCAAAAATTAAAGGGATAGTTCACCCAAAAATTAAAATTTGATGTTTATCTGCTTACCCCCAGGGCATCCAAGATGTAGGTGACTTTGTTTCTTCTGTAAAACACAAATGATGATTTTTTTTGCGGTCTGTCAGTCGTATAATGCATGTCAGTGGAAACTTTGTCTATAAGAGTCACAGACAAATCCAAATTAAACCATGTGGCTCGTGACGACACATTGATGTCCTAAGACACGAAACGATCGGTTTGTGCGAGAAACCGAACAGTATTTACAAACAAAAACACCACTTTTAGAGGTAAAAAATGCCCTCCAACTGCCCTCCACATCCGGTGTGTGAGGTCTGAACACGCTCTGACAACGGAAGTGATGTCTAGCACTCATTGAAGCAAAGCACGAGAGATCACTTCCGGCATCAGAACGCGTTTTCAGACCTCACACACCGGATGTGCAGGGCAGTTGGACATAGTGGTGTTTTAGAGGTAAAAAATTATATAAATACTGTTCGGTTTCTTGCACAAACCGATCGTTTCGTGTCTAAAGCCTTGTTTACACTGCACACGTGTGCGGCACGTTAAGGCTGCGACGCGGCTACCGGAGCTGATACGCGACCACTCTAGTCAATGCTCGCGTTTGAGAAGCGTCCCAGAAGCGGCTCGCCGCGCCGCTTTGCTAAAGATAGACGCCTCGCCTATTTTTGACGGACGCCGCATCCAAGACGTGCAGCTCAAATACAAAATAAATCACCCTGAGTAAACTCCTGCTCATATTTCACATCACTAGGATGCCAGAAACTGACGACAAGAGATTCGAAGTTGAAAAACTTGAAATTTCTTTGTTTTTATAGTCCATAACTGGACTTTTAAGTGTATTAACTTTATCTGTACGGCTACAGCAAAATAAAGTATGGCATAGCAATAAACACAATCAAACCGGACAAAATATAACCATCTAGCCATTAAAAACACGAAAAAATCTATGAAAAAACGTTGGACAGGCAAATCTAGTGGTCGCGCGAATCCAGCCGCTTTGCTTCTGAAAAGCTTCTGGTGTGAATTGACACCGCTCAGAGAACGGAACAAAACCTTGCTGGAGCTGTAACGCGCCGCAGATGCATGCAGTGTAAACGAGGCTTTAGGACATCAATGTGTCGTCACGAGCCGCAGGGTTTAATTTGGATTTGTCTGTGCATGTTTTTTTTTACTCCTATAGATGAAGTTCCCATTGCTATGCATTATACGACTGACAGACCGCAACGGTTGGAGTTAAAAATCATCATTTGTGTTTTACTGAAGAAACAAAGTCACCTACATCTTGGATGCCCTGGGGGTAAGCAGATAAACTTCAAATTTTAATTTTTGAGTGAACTATCCCTTCAACCCGGGTCCTACAGCTCTTGGCTGATCATAACCCTTCCTTTTCCAATGATATTCCTTTGACCTTTTTTCTTTTGTAATGTCTCCATCATCTCTCTTTCTACAGTCTTTTTTCAAATCTCCCTCTTGCGTTCTCTCTTTCCTCCCCCATCATGAGTGGACACGCCCCCTATACTTCTGATTGTGTTGTGGTGCTTGGTCCAATCCAGTTTTCAACAGCATTTCTCAGAAATTTGCTTACTGCACCTTTAATGATGTTTCATTAACAAAGTTCGGGAGGAGCATGTTCAGATAATTAACCTGATTAACACATGAGGAGCGCATTCAGTTCATCAACTCAATTAACAATAAGAAGTATATATACAGCAGACTTACCTCCGTTCGTTGACAGTTTATCAGCATCCCTCCACAACCCCATCTCCTCACATCTAATTCTCACTATCACACTATCACAACTGGGGGGAATACTCTGGGTTTGAGCCAAAATTCTGAGCATGGAGTCCTCCCCTTGGACAGCACGCCAAAAATGTATAACCTTTACTCTACTTAATTATATGTAAGTGTGAACTTGTGAAACAAATTTAATATATATTTTTTTCATTTCTGAAACTGAAACAACTGTTCACTCTTAAAAATAAAGTGCACTCTATTCATATGACAAAACACTAGCACATAACACACTTGTGGATCCCATCGCAATCGAGCAAAGAATAAAAGAAATGTTTAAATCAAATCCACCTGCATAAATTATTAGACTGGATACTAACAACTGAACCATTTTACATCCAGACAGGAATAATCCTCCAATTCCAATGGGCGCCAAAAAGTTGGCAATCGCAAAAGTAAATAGTCTTTGTTGGCATTTCTCAAGTGTTACCAATTATAACCTTTTTTCTCCCAACAGGGAGATATGAAAAGCCAAGAGGAATTAACTGAAGGCATTGGCTTCAAATTGGCCCACATACTGTTCCTTAATTCTGTAAGCCAAAAGTTTCAGCTTCAGATCAACTCTGTCATCTCCTTTAAGGCTCAACAAAACCACAAGTCAACCCAGATAGTTTTGACTTTCTTAATTTTTTGATTCAGCACATTTGGAAAGATCTTGTAACAATCTGTCAAATTGGCATATACTTTGAGAGGGAAATGCACTATAACTAGTCAAACAGGCCATTTTTGGATGTCTTTGAAAGTCCAAATCGGAAGGAGTTTCTTTTGAAGACCTAACAGCAGAATGACGACTGGATGAGACGGGCGTACCTTTCGTTTCGGGTCATGACAGGCACTAAATGTTTATAAATGTGTGTGGGTCAGACGTCCTTGACTGCTGAGAAACACTCCAGGAATCTGGTATCAGCTTTCAGCCACATGTAGCCGTCTTCTACAAGGAGACGTGGAGTGACTTTATAGACACCATCAAACATGTAGGTCACTCATGCCTGTGAAAAACAGTTTAGAGGTGCTTTACATCAACTATAATATACTACAGTAGGGATATACTACAGTAGAATGATGCACAAAATGTTAATGTATAAGTGTTTCAACAGATGAGATATTTTCAAGATTCTAAAATGTATAACAAAGCGGAATTCTGAAAAATGTTAAAGGTGCCCTAGAACTTTTTTTTAAAAGATGTAATATAAGTCTAAGGTGTCCCCTGAATGTGTCTGTGAAGTTTCAGCTCAAAATACCCCATAGATTTTTTTAAATTAATTTTTTTAACTGCCTATTTTGGGGCATAATTACAAACGAGCCGATTTCAGGTTGCGGCCCCTTTAAATCGCGCGCTGTCCGCCCCCTCCCGAGCATAAACAAAGTTTACACAGCTAATATAACCCTCAAAATGGATCTTTACAAAGTGTTCGTCATGCATACTGAATGCATGCGTCGGATTGTGTGAGTAGGCCTATTGTATTTATTTGGGTGTTTACATTTGATATTGAATGAGTTTGAGGCTATGCTCTGTGGCTAACGGCTAACATTACACACTGTTGGAGAGATTTATAAAGAAGAAAGTTGTGTTTATGCATTATACAGACTGCAAGTGTTTAATAATGAAAATAACGACGGCTCTTGTCTCCGTGAATACAGTAAGAAACGATGGTAACTTTAACCACATTTAACAGTACATTAGCAACATGCTAACGAAACATTTAGAAAGACAGTTTACAAATATCACTAAAAATATCATGTTATCATGGATCATGTCAGTTATTATTGCTCCATCTGCCATTTTTCGCTGTTTTCCTTGCTTGCTTACCTAGTCTGATTATTCAGCAGTGCACATCCAGACGTTCTGCCCTTGTGTAATACTAACTCCCCTTGTGTAATGCCTCAATCATGGGCTGGCATATGCAAATATTGGGGGCGTACACCCCGACTGTTACGTAACAGTTGGTGTTATGTTGAGATTCGCCTGTTTTCCGGAGGTCTTTTAAACAAATGAGATTTATATAAGAAGAAGGAAACAATGGAGTTTGAAACTCACTGTATGTCTTTTCCATGTACTGAACTCTTGTTATTTAACTATGCCAATATAAATTCAATTTTTAATTCTAGGGCACCTTTAAAAATGATCAGGGTTTCCACAAAAATATTAAGCAGCACAACTGTTTTCAATAAGAAATGTTTCTTGAGCATGTTTCTCGTGTTTTACATTTACCTACATTTGACTTTCATTTATACCCTGCGAGTTATTGTCACTTTCTGGCAATAAAATCAAGATAAGCGCAAATAAGTGTTTTTTTATTTATAAAAAATACTTAGTTCAAGTATATTTGAAGAGCGTGCATACAGACTTTGTCAAAGAAATGAGTGTGACTGTATTGTACGTAGCCTAATATTTGGACCATTGCTGTTGTGCAATACCCTTTGAACCAAAAACAAAACTATACTTCAGTTCTAATATTTCTATAAAATAGTACATCAGACTTTCAGAAATATACTTTGGTCAAGCTCAGGACTTACGTGTAATTAATTTGTTGTGTAAATTAATAGGATTCCTAAGTGGATAGAAATAAAAAGCTAATGTTAAACATTGAAGATTATCTTTAAAGAGGGGGTTGAACTGAAGCTAGTTTTGATATTTTTAAAATCATTCACATTTCTGCAAATTCTAACAGGATTTAATGTTCTAGATTCAGACAAACCAACTAATAACTAATAAACATCAGAGAGATTTTTGCTAATACTTACTGATGTTTGTGCCGTTGTTTTCCCTCCAAAATGATGTAACTTCCTGGAGGATGATGTCATTGTGGAACTTTTGTAGTTAAAGGGTTAGTTCACCCAAAAATTTAAATAATGTCATTTATTACTCACCCTCATTCCGTTCCACACCTGTAAGACCTTTGTTAATCTTCGGAACACAAATTAAGATATTTTTGTTGAAATCCGATGGCTCAGTGAGGCCTGCATAGCCAGCAATGACATTTCCTCTCTCAAGATCCATTAATGTACTAAAAATATACTTAAATCAGTTCATGTGAGTACAGTGGTTCAATATTAATATTATAAAGTGACGAGAATAATTTTGGTGCACCAAAAAAACAAATAACGACTTATTTAGTGATGGCCGATTTCAAAACACTGCTTCAGGAAGCCTTGGAGCGTTGTCCAATCAGCGGTTCGGAGCGCCAAAGTCACGTGATTTCAGCAGTTTGGCGGTTTGACACGTGATCCGAATCATGATTCGACACAGAAGAATCATAACACTCCGAAGCTTCCTGAAGCAGTGTTTTGAAATCGGCCATCACTAAATAAGTCGTTATTTGTTTTTTTGGTGCACCAAAATTATTCTCGTCACTTTATAATATTAATATTGAACCACTGTACTCACATGAACCTGATTTAAATATGTTTTTAGTGCATTTATGGATCTTGAGAGAGGAAGTGTCATTGCTCCCTATGCAGGCCACACGGAGCCATCGGATTTCAACAAAACATCTTAATTTGCGTTCTGAAGATTAACGAAGGTCTTACGGGGGTGGAACGCCATGAGGGTGAGTAATAAATGACAGAATTTTCATTTTTGGGTGAACTAACCCTTTAAAGGAATATCAGTACTCAGATAGCAAATTTGAGTTGGGCCGAATCCGGTTGAATTTCGGATGAGAGTTTGGCCCACATACCGAATGGAATTACGGTCTAAGATTGGCCCAAAAGCTACAAAAGGGAGCAGACCCATGCCGGAAGCAAACCAAAGTATCCCTGATGGTTACTGAAAACTACCGGACTTCTAACAAATTAAGAGGAGTAACGTTACATTTTAAGATACTGCATAATATCTATCAAACTAGCTCCCAAATTGAAACGTTGCTTCATTTATGTTATGAGTCCAATCAGATAAATGACCTTCTTCCAAAGGGAATGTATCTCCTTTCATAGAAAGTTAACTTCTCACTGAAAGAAAATAATTATATATATATATCTTTTTTTTAATACTTCCTTAGAAGTAACCACTTCTTAATTCTTAATTTCATCGTTTTGCATTGCAGTTCTTTTATTCACAAGAACAAATTTCTTAACGCTTTGCCTTCAGTCCTTTCTTTTCATCATTTTACATTATTTCTTCGAGAAACGTATTTGTGTGTATGTCTCTCTCTCTCTTTTGTCATTCTCGCAGGTTGCCCCGCCTTACTATTTGTCAGTTTTTGCCAGGGGACCTTTAGATCATCAGATCAAATGCGTTTTTTCCCCTTGTGGTATGACAGTATTCACACAAAAAATTGATAGTATATGGAAGCATTGAATGATAGAAATCTTTTAATAGAACGTATAAAAACAGATTATTTTCTTAAGGGCACAGACTGAATTTGCGGCCTAAAACATTTACCAGACAGTCATTAGTTATGGCTCCCAACAGCACTGGTTTCCTTTTCTTAGGACTTTGTGAGATAAAGAAAACCCAATTTCCCCACTTTACTTCCATGACCAAGTTCAATTACACCATCAGAGACACCTAAACCCAACACTATGGTAATCTGAGTGATGTGAAACATGACTCCAGCCCTCCGTCCTATTAGGGACTGTTACTTATGGGAAAAAAAAAAAAACCATAACAAACTCACTGCATCATCATAAGCATCCTCATAAAACATTCACACCAGATGAAGCCACGAGAAACCCATCGTCCATTGGCCAGCCAGCAGTCAGCCGAGAACAGGAGAGCCGTTACCATTGGCTGCTTCTCGACAGTAGCATCTCAACTGGAAGCAAGAGTTCCTGTATCGATCCAGAGTCGTACTCACCTCTGGCAGGGGAAGGGGGATTTTTTTTGTTGTATTGGTAATACGATATGATGAAAAGACTTACCACAAACTCAGATGTGCACCTTCAGTACTAAACACCAGTAGACAGTGGTTCTCTTGAGCACATTGTTATAAAATGCTTTAATAAATAGTTTGATTTATTTCTAAGAACAAACATAAATTCCACTAAATGAACCAAATAACTTTTTCAGAGCAATTCTTCTGTACAAAAAAAATTACATCTTAAAAAACAAACAAACAAACAAAAAAAAAACTCCTCCAGCTCCACCCCGTTTCCCTTCCATAACGGACACCGAGCTTAACTTAAGCTTAATTATACTTGTTTACTTGCACTTGAACCAATTGTTCAGGAACAGTTTTAAACGTTTGTCGTCTTCCCATAACCAAAAAAAGTCTTATATTTAACATCACGATGAAAGAAATCAAATCATAGCCAGTCGTTTTCTCAAGTACAAATGCTTTACAACATAATTGTTCCCTTCATGAAGTTTTGATCCAAACAAACAAACGAAAAGAAAAGCAGGAGAAAACATTTGGACATTATTTTGACATATCAGCATCTTTACAAGCAACAAGCAGCATGGACCAGCAGGCCTTGCCAAAAACCATGATTTTATGATCAGCAAGAGAGGAAAGGTGTAGAAAGGGAATAGGGGTCTTCAAGGAGGCGAACACACGCCACAATACAGCACACAATCGTATATGTCTCTAGTGAAAACAAAAACCAACAACATAATAGGATGATCTCTGATTATATTTCTGTTCTGACTGTGGGACGCTGTATACATCTTACAAAACCTGCCATATCAACTGGCATAAATAAAAGGAATGGTGTAAAAAAAAAAAAAAAGAAAAAAGGAAAAAAACAATAATCATAATATTTAAATCATAATTATAATAATAAAATAATAATAATAATAATAATAATAATAAAAAAGTGACTTAAGTTACTAAATTCAAATATACACAGCGACTCCTTTATTATATACACATATTTACAGATCTCTTGTCTTTGTTTAAACAAATACCTTGATGGTGATATGGGAGCTGCTCTTAAGACCAGCCTCTCCCCTTTGTCGTGATCTATCGGGTCAGGAGACCCTAAACCGAGGGGCTTGTCTGAAGGCACTTGCGACCGACTCAAAATACTGCAATCCGTTTTTTAAAGAGTGTTCAGCCAAGATGACAGAAAGGACAGAAAAACAAGGCCACTTTATAGGCACTGCAGCCCTCCTCATGGACGACGAGCTCGGTAAGGCAGGCGTGGAAGGAGAGCAGATGAACGTTTGAAGGGGGATCCCCCGAAGCCAGCGTCCCCCCGCACGTGGTCTGCACCGAAATTGGGCCACTCGAAACAAAACCAAAAGCACAACCATTTGTAAACAACAACATAAAAGTCTTTATATGGTTTCTCTCTCACGTTTCTTACGAGTTCCTTAGTCCTGCTCCTATTCCAGCAGTGTTTTTTTCCGAAAACAAAGCGAGGCTTCTCGCCGCCTCTTCATAAAGAAATATAATATGCTTCCTCTGTACATAAAAAAAAAGGAAAGAAAGAAATTTGCCACTTTATCAGCCTCAAAACATCTCGAAGAAGTCGAAAATAAAAATAACACATGGGGAAAAACTCAGTCCGTGTTTCTGAGATGGCCTTGGTCTCCTCGTCCTGCTCGTCGGAGCTCATACGCAATGTTCTTTGTGCTCTTGGCCGGTGGTGGCATTATTGACATTTTTACAGTTGTTGTCCTTTGGGCTGAAGCCTGTCCAGTAGGGTGCTTTGAGGGAAGGGCTGCTGCGGCCGCTGCTGCCGCTGCTCCGCGTGGTGCAGATCAGCCCGTTCTTGGTCCGCGCTTCAGGTTTAGAGTACTTTTGGATGGGACGCTTGCCCCCCTCCATTCCGCACCACTCTTCCACCAGCTCCAGCTCTTCTTCCTCCACCTCCTCCTCATCCTCCCCGCTGTTGCAGGTCCGATCCGGGGAGCCCATGAGCTTGGTGCGCTCATACTGCACGTCCCGGTTATCCTTGTGCTGCGGCCGCGTCACCGGCTTCAGCGGCTCCCACTGGTTGTTGACGCTCTCCTCCACAGGCACACGCTCCCGCCTCTCACGCTCTTTTCGCCGCTTACGGGTCCACCACACGCAGACAATGACGCAGAAGACCCAGAGAACGCACAAGACAACGCAGAGCACGGGCACCAGGTAGTCTGTGTGGAAAGAGATTCAAGTCAGACATGGAAAATCTGGGATTCATGCCAAGGAGGAAAATAATGAAAAAGTAGGGATGTACGGCAAAATTACATTGGTTATTGGCCAATATTCGTCACTAAATTTATCAGTAATGGGCGATACTGTACATTTTGATTGGATATTTGATTGTGGCCACTCATTCAACCAATTTTTCAATATTAAGACAAAATAGTGATTATAATATAATTTAATATAATACTATTAATATAATTTAATTTAATATTATAAATGTTAAACAGAAATAACTGTTATTGGCCAAAATTAAATTAAGTAAGTAAAGTGTTCTGTTTCAATTCCCTTAAAGGTTTAGTTCACCCAAAAATGAAATTTATGTCATTAATTACTCACCCTCATGTCGCTCCACACCCATAAGACCTTCGTTCAACTTCGGAACACAAATTAAGATATTTTTGATGAAATCCGAGAGCTCTCTGACCCCCCCATAGACTGCAACGTACAGTAATTACCACTTTCAAGGCCCAGAAAGGTAGTAAAGACATCGTTAAAATAGTCCATGTGACTACAGTTGTTAAACCTTACACCGTGTCCTAACCAGATGCGACGCAACGCTGCGACAAGCAATAAAAGGTATCTTTTCCATGTTAATCAGAGTTTTTGTCCTAACCAGCCGTGACGACAACATGTGAATATTCTGTTTAAGAAGCGGTTTCTATTTCTCCGCGACATCACGGCTGGAACAGCAACACAAAGTTGGCAATGATAATATCAGGTACTGTTTATGTGCTTTATTTTACATTAAAAGCGTCTAACGTGAGTTTGAATATCGTTCTGTGTTCCCAGCTTTTTAGCTGTAATTAAAACAACACTGACTAATTCACGTCAGATCTTGAAAATAAATAAATGGGCACAAGAATGTTCAAACTGTCAACTCAATGTGAACAAACAAGTGTATTCTATGACAACGATTGGTTCAGTCATTCCGTATGTACTTTAAATAATGTTTTAATTGTGTAATATTTATGAATTTTACTATGTACTTGCCCATTTCATCGTGTCTGCTGTGCTCTTGCCGAGAGAGCCAGCCCACACTCTCTTCTGATTGGCTGTGGGTTTTGATTGATTTTATCGCTTATCATTTTCACGTCGTGTCTAGTGTGGACAGTCAAATTGCTTGTCGCTGGAATCTTATCGCATTGCGTCTGGTTAGGACATGGTGTTATATTATGAAGCGACGAAAACTTTTTGTGAAAAAATAAATAAATTAAAAAAAAAAAATTATTCTCTGACGCTGTTCACACTGACGTGGGAGCCAGACAAAACTGAGCCGGCATTCTGATGTAGAACTGGAAGCGCTGCACTGTGTTTACAACGTGACACAGAAGAAAAGAAACTATTGAATTAAGTCGTTATTTTTATTTATTTATTTTTTTTTGCGCACAAAAAGTATTCTTGTTGCTTCATAACATTAAGGTTAAACCACTGTAGTCACATGGACTATTTTAACAATGTTTTTACTACTTTTATAGGCCTTGAAAGTGGTAATTGCATTGCAGTCTATGGGGGGAGCTCTCAGATTTAATCAAAATGTCTTAATTTGTGTTCCTGTCTTACAGGTGTGGAACGGCATGAGGGTGAGTAATTGATGACAGATTTTTCATTTTTAGTTGAACTAACCCTTTAATTTACAAATACTATAATTATTTTTTTTCAACCCATTTATTATTGCCTCAACCTAAATTTTTTTTTCAGACATCATTAAGTTTGTCCCATCATTCTCTTTAATGTACAGCTGAGGTGATGACTATGTGGAGGAGTTGAATGACTATAGCACAGGTTTATGGCCTCCTGCCCACAACTGTTGGATCCTTTGAGCCTCTCAGTACCCTCTCCTCCTGTGACTCACAAAGACATTTATGCTGCACTAATTGGTGGAGACGGGGAATTGACACTCGGTTGGGAGTTGAAGGCTGGCTTTAGCCTGGCCCCTGCTCTACTCACCCACTGGCTGGGACATGACCGGCATCTCCACTTTGACCTCGATGACGGCAAGCATGACGGTGCTGTTGTGTCGCTTGGACAGCATGCTGACTATGGTACTAGCTGCCTCCTGGATCTGACTGTGGTTAGGCTGTTCGTCCTGCTGGAACGACTGTAGGAGAAATAATGGGGATTTTATAGATATATATATATATATATATATATATATATATATATATATATATATATATATATATATATATATATATATATATATATATATATATATATATATGCCAAACATGTAGATGAAAGTGGAAGTAAAACCACCTTCAAAGAATAATCTGGAATTATTCACTAAAATGTGAGGTTTTGGGGCACTGCTGCAGTGCCACTGAAAATCCTATTTGTTGATAATCTACATCCAATTTTATGTCTTTGATTTTTGGTGATGTTTTCTCCATTGTTGTTGAAAATTCTGCTGAATGTTTTCAAGCTAGCAAACTTAGATTTGTTTTGTCAGATTTGGAAAAATTTGCAAAAGTAAAAAGAACTATAATCCAATCAGTAATATTTTGCAAAACATGCTGCATATGGTCAAAGAGTTCATCTAGTAAAAAATACCAGTGAACAGATAAGACACTACATGCATCTCTAAATAAAAATCGAAACTAAGTTAAAAGTTAAAAAAGCACACTGATGCATCACATGGTACTCAAAAGTTTTAAATTTGCTTACATCATGTGGTATAGAACCCAAAAAACTACAGTTTTAGTATGAGAACACAAAAAGCGACTTACAGTCAATCTATGACAATACGCTCAGTAAAACAATTAGAGCGAGAGCAATCTTTATCAAAAAAGCAGTTGACTAAATTATTTCAACTCCATTCTGTTTTAACATGCAAAAACCTGCAGCTGTTCAAAGTTCCTGTCTACAGGTTCCATTTTAATGAGTCAGGACAGTTAAAAACGGGCCTTCGGTTAGTGACTTGTTACAACACCGCACGGATTTAGTGTAATCTGACCGAGTATAAAGGATGCATTTGTAGGTAACCGCTATTTGTAAGTAACTTCCGTGAGGCAGAATGTTTCATTGAACGCAGGAAATGTGGCTTCAAATTACACAAAAATTACCTGGCAACACAAGGATATTAATTTTCACCAATGTATTGATTTTTTGTTATCTTAAAGATTATTTGGCTGTGCAAGCTTTTTTTGTCTAAAGACAATAGTGTACATCCTAAAGCTATGTGTGAGATGTGCTGGAGCCCGGTTCCAGTGCTCTCTGTGTGGGTGGAGGGAATGCTGCAATGCAGTACGGCCCGCTTCTGGTCAGTCAACTGAATCTCATTACAACATAATGGGCTGGTTTGAAGAGGGGGCCGGTTGGTATTGCTCTGGGCATCCGGGCATTTCGAGGAACCGCACTCGACTGGGTGAGGAAATCAAATTTGCATCCATTAACAGATCTGTGCAACGAGTATCCAGGACCCCCGTGGTTTTGACTTTCTATTCCACTGATAATAGATCTTAGGGGCCCACATAACTCCGCTGTGTGAAGGGTATACATTTGCAGAGGACTCATGAATATAAAATGTGCGAGTATAACAAGTGCTCCCTAGGTGCACAAAGCTTGAGTCTTCAAAATGTACTTACGATTGCCACCTCTACTGCGTCCTGGTTTTTGTAGGAGAGGTCACAAAGAACCAACAGCATGTGATCTTTTGCCAGGCTCCGTGTGGCAGGCATATACCTCAGCTCTGAGCAGACATTCTGCACTGTCGTTCCCTAGAAGGCACAGGGTGTATTTAGATGAATATTTCAGAAACAGCACTATTCTGGATCATAATGTAGTTACAATAAGAGAAGGACCAAATACATCTTTGACTTGTCTGAGAATAAGGTTTTATATAACATTACTGTGTTTTGGACACAGTGCCCTGGTAATACAACTTTTTTATTAGATATTATTTCATGGATTTTGTACAGATTACTGGGGATACCCATGAACTATATTACCACCATTGCTTTGTGCACATGGTACCCTAGTAATACCATGCCACCATCACCGGACATTTGTGTAATGAAACAAAACACTAACTTAAATGTGAATACTTACTGTGGGCAGTTTGTCCTTGTTGAATATAAGGGTGATGCGAGCACAGCTCTTGTCCAGATAGACTGAGTTGGGCTCACATTTGGTTTGGAGGGTTGGGGCGGCTTCAGGGCTTGAACAAAACCCCCACTGGTGGCAAGGGGGAGAGAGGCACGTCAGGAAGTTGTGCTCCAGGCATTCACGACCTCCTGGACAGGAGTGAAGCTCTCGCCCTGGCGTCCCTGGCAACAGGCACGGCCGCCTGCCACACACCACCTGAGAAAGAGGGTCATGAACACCTTCATTTATTTACTTATATAAATAAAGAGAAAAAAGACTTGTTCTTCAGACACTTACCTTGGTGCACTCCACTTTGCCGTTGACACATTGGCAAGTGTTGCATTCTTCCTCCCAGCGGCTGCCATGCGGAAACTGAAGTCCAGCATAGTGACATGTCTTCCCAATGCCAATAACTGCACCACAACACAAACACAAACACCGTAAGACTGGGGCCAATTCTAATTTAGGAGCAGATCTTTTTCCTCTCTGGAATGATCTAAGTCACATGATGCCAGGTCAGTGCTCCTACGCCGCCGCTGCCGCCCGCCCTTCATGACGTTCACACTTTAGGAACCATATTCCCCGTTTATATTTTTGTTAGCTTTTAGCTTATCTATACGCTAGTGTACTAGTTGGCAAATCAGCATATTAGAATGATTTCTGAAGAATCATGTGACACTGAAGACTGGAGTAACAGATGCTGAAAATTCAGCTTTGAATCACAGGAATAAATTATATTTTAAAATATTTCAAATTGTAATATTTCACAATTTTACTATATTTTAGATCAAATAAATGCAGCCTTGGTGAGCAAAAGAGACGACTTTCAAAAACATTTAAAAAAATCTTAACGACATCAAACTTTTGCACAGTTGGAGATATATATATATATATATATATATATATATTTTTTTTTTTCCTCAATGTACAGTCTTTCTTTACCAGGAAAATTGACAAAAAATATTGATGACTCATCCTGCACTAGAGAGATTTTTGTCCAATCAAATGCTCTCTAGAGTGAGAATATCCCTCCCCTAAATTCCACCTGCCTCCAATTAGCAAATATAAATAATGTTCATGGAGTCTTAATGAGCCTTTCAATTTGCCCTTCTCCAACTTCCTATTTTAACAGGATGGAAAGCAAACGTCTATTGATTTCAGGGGGTCTTTAAGGTCCATTTCTCAATATGGACAAGCTGAGAAATGAAAAGAGATTGATTGTTTCAAAGATTACACAATAGCTCTTACACTCTTGGCATTGAGGTCCGGTGCGACCGAGTGGGCAGACACATCGGAAGCCATTGATCTCATCCACACAGGTGGCACCGTAGGCGCAGGGTGACGACTGGCACTCATCAATGTCTGGTGAAGCAAAGAAAACATACCTTCATCAATACAGCCACTGACTTGAAGTCAATACACATTTATAAATCACCGGGACTGACCGCATCCACTTGGCTGCACCTCGGAAAATGAGGCCAAGGAAATGCATGGAATCTTTAAGGAGTATTTTCTATGTAAGAGCCATCAATGGACACAAGGAGAGGAATTTTTCCACTGGCTGAATAATTTATCTCCTGTGTGTTTGTGAGCCAGGGCTAACCTTTAACCCCAGAAGAGGTCAAAGGGCACTGGATGCTCGGTAATCCTCCAACACCCTCTTTCTATACATCCCCATTCTTTCCTCCTTGAGATACTCACTGATACGGCAGTCGGGTCCAGCGAATCCAGGAGCGCATTCACAACGGAACCAGTTCACCCCATCCACACAGATTCCTCCATTGTAGCTGCAAGGAGATGTGAGGACAATGAGGTTATTGGCCAAAAGAGACACCTTCACCCATCTGATTGACACAATACTTCCAGCATACATGCGTGGAAGAGGAAAGGCAGGAAAAAGGGGGGAAGAGAAGAGTGGAAGAGACATGAACGAAGAGGGATGTGCGAGCTCCTCATTGCGTTTATCAATACCAGCACCTTTCAGATGCAAATGCCCCCAGTGGCTCCTTGCTGGGATCCTCACCCCCTACTCCCGCCCCAACTCCCAAATCCCTTGCTCCCAGGTCAGCGATGAAGAAAGGCAAGAGGACAGAGCGGACTGGGAGAAAAAGAGCCTGTCTATCCCCTCCTCCCCTCACCGCTGGGGGTGCTCTTTTAGGGCCATCGGTTCTATTGTGGTCCCCATTAAAACCAGCCCAGGGTCTCCTGAGCTGTCGGATTTAGGGGTGATTTAGGGACATCTTCTCCCGTCTTTACAACCAGCGTCCCCCCTCAAACCCCCCCTCGGTGCATCCGCTCAGAGAATGGGGGTTATCAGGGCAGGAATAACATGGTGGAATCGGGCAGAAAGCCATGTTAGAAGGGTTATTCCTAGCCTTCTATGTTGTACAGGGAAGGGGAGGGTCGGCACAAACAGAGGCGGCCCCAGGCAGCATTGAGTAAATAAGAGGGGGAACAACTGCAGAGCCACATAGGTCTTCTTACCAGGGGTGAGGGTTGCAGTCGTTGATGTCTGCAAAGAATCAAAAGAGAGGAAGAAAAAGTCAATGCGAGACATTTGCGCACTGATCGAAAGTAATTTAACGCTTTTGTGGATTGTAATGTTTGCTTTCAATGGTATGCAGACATGCACTGGCAGCTAAATTGTGAATGGGGGAATTCACTCACTCTGAGCGCAGGTGGGCCCCTCCCAGCCGTCTTTGCAGATGCAGGTGAACGTGTCACCACCACCCACGCATGTTCCTCCATTTAGGCAGGGGCTGGACGCGCAAGTGCTGTTCTTTGCTAAAGTAGAAACGCGAAATGGAAAAGTTACAGAAAGTGAGCCACTCTTCAGACCTAGTTATCATATCTTATCCCCCAGGGGTCTATCGCCAATTGCTAGGGGTCTGCAGAAAATATCAGAATATGTTTCTAAATAAATACATAAATTATTTTACATTCATTTTCTGTATAGACATTTTTAAAAAAAATTGATTTTCAACTAAAATTCCATTTTTAATTACATTTCAATTTCAAGCCTAGAACCAAATTAACCAGCTCCAGACTGAACCACAATATTTGATTTTAAGCAAAATAAATAAAATAAAATAAAATAAAAACAGAAAGAGACAAAGATACAATACTGTGTACTTTTATATAAATGGACGTTCATTCATTCTGTTTAAATAAGTAACCAAGATACAATATAAAAACTGAAAATAAGTATAAAATATATTAAAATAAAATAATATTAGAAGTTTATAAAATCTTATGTTTAGAATGCAGTATAGCAAAGTTTAAATATTTGGAGACACACATTTATTTATTTGGAGAAATATTTTGGATTAATTTCTCTATAGGCATTTAAAAAAATTCAATTAAATTTATAAAACAAAAAAAGAAGATACTGAAAAAACTGTTTAAATAGAATAAATGGATGACCATATATAAATTAAAATACAATATAACACTGAATATATAAAGAGGATTGCAAGGATAATTGAGTATTAAGAGAGACTAATTTGATTATATAATTTGTGAGGGGAGTCAATGAATAGTTTGGAGCAATGAAAAGCATTTTTTGGTTCAGAATGGTTTGAGAAACGCTGCTGTGAATGAAGTGAGTATGAAAACTGGACTCTGACTCACCTGTGTTGCATGTACTCCCTCCCCATCCAGGAGGGCAGGCGCAGCGGAAAGTGTCTCCGTGGTCATAGCAGGTCCCTCCATTACTGCATGTGGTGGCATCACACTGACTTTCACCTAAAAGACACAAAATAACTCAAAATATTACCAGTCACTTTACATATACAGTTCAGCTTTGGCATAAAACAGGGAGCTGTAACTCACGTGAATGACAGGTCTTTCCTTTCCAGTCATTGGCACATTCACAGTAGAAGTCATTGACCAGGTCCACACAGTGACCGCCATTCTTACAAGGGCTCCGACTGCACTCGTTCACATCTGAGCGCAGAAACACAAGTGACAAAGGTAAGATACTGAATGTAAAGAAGGTCAAGATGAGGAGGAAGATGAAGAAAGACACTCACTGAGGTTACAGAGATCACCTTCCCAGCCATCCGGACAGAAACACTGGAAAGAGCTGATCCCATCGATACAGGTGCCTCCGTTTCGACACGGGTTGCTCACGCAGTCATTTATATCTGGGTTGTCGATATATAACATTTTTATGAACATCAAGATTTTAGGATAAAATGGTATTCAAAAGACTACACCAAACATCAGGAGTTCAAAATGTAATTTAATCATGGAAATAAAGCATTTTAGGGTTTAAATAAAATGAAATGAAACCTTATGATGTAAAATAAACCAAAAAATATTCTGTACCAAATTTAGGCCCTATTTTTGTGTGATTGTCAGGACTTCATGCAGTTTAAGAGCTGCTGTCATTACAACAACATTCTCAAATTAATGTACATTTTTCAGTTACATTTTCATTCAAATACTGATAATATAATTTGTAATTAACATAAAAGTTTTACATAAATTAGTATTTTCACAAGTGATCTTTTGAATCTCACTGTAAGTATCTCCATTTCTTTTTAAGCATTTTTTAAAATAATATTTATAATATTATGACATAATATATTTTATAACATATTTATGTTTAATTGGCCCAGAAGTACCTATGACATTGACAAATGACTTATAATTGTATTAAATTAATAATTATTGTTATAACTATTATTTATTTTATAATTGTCTTAATTTTTGGGAAAGTTTGGCTTAAAATAGTAGCATGTCACATCACATGACACTGCTGAGACTGCTTAACTGTCATGTCAATTACCCATCTACTATGTAAAGCTAAACTAAACTGATAAGAAGTGAACAAAAGAGGAGGAATGGGAGTCACAGGAACATAATTAAAAAGTGGAAAACTATGAAAGTGTAAGGATGACTCACTCTCGTGGCAGTAGGCTCCTGTAAAGCCAAGCTCACAGGTGCAGGTGAAGTTGCCGCCCGGCAGGCTGATACAGCGGCCACGAGGACCACACACATTAGAGTTGATGTGTCTCACGCCCCCATCCGAGCTGTTACTCGCCACAGCTATCGTACAGCTGTCAATCACTGAGAATGGCGGGAATAAGATCAAATGGTGAACTATTGTGCACTATTTTTCAATTGATGATCAATGTACACATGCAGATAGACATCTTTGGTCGTTGCATTTTGGTCAGCAGGAGAACAGCAAGGGCAGTACCTTGGCAAGGGGTTGTCCTGCAGTGGTCCCTGCGGTTTTCACAAGTCTTGCCCTCATAGTCTTCAGGACAGGCACAGTAGAAGTCACCCGGCAGGCTGTAGCACGAAGCCTTATTCTCACAGGGGTTCGGCTCACAGAGGTTTAGGTGAGGCAGACTCTCCAGCTTCAAACGAGACAGGGAGTTTGAGTTAGTTTGCAAGTCCAGTCCTCTTAAGCTAGATAAACAGTCAGGTAAGCTATGGAAGGCTCCCATAAGCCTACAGCTAAAGGAGACAGCACCATTACAATCACACAAGAGACCAATCAAAACAAACTCTGCAGCTAAATTTAGACATCCTTCCGCTCTTACCGAGCATATTCAACTGGGACGAGGAACACTTTTGCACATCTAGTTCTCCGTCTACCTCGACTTGGCCTTGTTCTGGTAAATATTCTTAGAAGTTAATCTTCCACACAGAAACTCATAATGCTTAAT
Source organism: Megalobrama amblycephala (assembly GCF_018812025.1). NCBI lineage: Eukaryota > Metazoa > Chordata > Actinopteri > Cypriniformes > Xenocyprididae > Megalobrama > Megalobrama amblycephala. Next base: position 20,470,873 of record NC_063054.1, on the reverse strand, counting down.
ATATTCTATTGATATGTTAAAATTTAATATAAACTGCACATTATTTAATATATTTACAAAAAAATTTTTGTAATACATGTAATACAACATTTTGTAATATATGGTCCTGTAGTATGACAAACACATTTCCAAATATACCATTATAAAATTATGAAACCAATTATTTTTATGAATAATAAAACAATTATTATTACACACACCTATATTAATTGTTTTATTACTTGTGGTAATAATTATTGATTTAATAATTTATAATTAAGCTCATGAGTCAAAACGTGGCTTTAGAAATTTGCTTTTTTGAACCCCAAGGCTATCACAGGCCTACAAGCAATCCATCATTTTGCAATTGAGTTTGTCAATCTGTCTGAGGTAGACTTAGGACACGTTCACATGTTCTGTCTGTGCTATTTGTTAACTACGGGCTAGATGACATGCAGACGGATGTCTTTGCCCATTGCTTCACGTCTCTCGCCATGAGTGCCACATTTTTAGGATGCTGTGTTGAATTCGCTATCGGTCAAGGGGCATGAATAAATGCATTGATTTTTTTAAAATTTAAATTGTAATAGTAATAATATAATATAACATAATATAAACTCAACTACAACTGTTCCCATATGACCCCCTTAATGTCCTCAGTTCCCATTTTTTCTCAAAAAAGCCTTTTCTAGGGAGATGAACCTCTGGGGAATTCAAACAACCTCTCTAAAGTACACATCATGCCATCTGCCATGTAAGGTGTTAGTTCAGACTATAACGCTGTCCTCCCAAGCTCCGAGTCTGCTGAATTTATTTTAGTAGGGATATACATTGTATATAATGGAAGCTGACGGCCTGCACAGAGCACTTTTTCACAGGCAGTGATGTAAGAGGAGTGTCTGCAAACCAGACTGTATCCAACAGAGCTACATAAAACTGCTAGAGCAGACAGATGTAAGAGATAATCATCCATCTGTACTGGATCCCAGGAACAACCCTGTTGGACACGTTTCAAACAGTGGTATGTTGGCGGGCAAAAATCGGTTGACATATAATTAAAAAAAAAAAGTATTAATCTGTAGGCATATATTAGAAGCAAACAGGTCAATTTTGGATAGTAGTTTGTTTATTTCATCTAAAATGTAGAGTAAATCACAGATTTATTGTAATGATTTTTTCAGTTCAATTAAACGGATCTGATCCCATATCCAAACATGTCTGATTCTGGATCAAGGACCAAGGCTTTATATGAAGCCTCATGTGCACCTGCACTGTAAACAGCCCTACCAGATCAAAACCTTCCCTAGTATAGGCTCGCTTCTCAGTCTGCAGACGGTATGGTCTAATGTGAGCGCATGGCACGCTAGGCATGAATATAACGTAAAAATCAAGGCCTTCTCTTTCCCGGGCTGATTGTGGGCAGACGGCCAGGAGGCCAAGAGAAGAGTTGCCTCATTCACTACAACTTATTTTTAGTCTGCACGGTAAGATGAGACTGGCTCAGGACCAGCTTCCAGCACCTCTATGGAAGTCCATCTTTAGCCTGCCACTAGACTAACACTGGCTCCAAAACAGAGCTCTCCACCACCAACAGTGATAATGGCCACATGAAGGCAAGAAAAAATACTCCCGCCCTCCACCCAAACCCTGCTCTAGTTACCCTGGCGCACCTGTGGCCAAATAGCAGGCTTGATCTGCCTTACACCGAGGCTTTAAATTCACACACGCATTGGCGGGGGGTGCCGACCAATTTAGCCGTGCCGAACGAGATTGTGAGCAAAGTATGAATGGAGAAGTGACACCATCTGCATTACTAAATGTCATCAATTAAGCAAGACCAAGCCCCACAATTTCCATTTATTGATCATTGAAAGAGATATGATGTAGATCTCTTAAACCTAACTAAAATCACTCATTTCCTATCAGCTGTTCTACTCTAAATAAATAAATATTTAATATATATATATATATATATATATATATATATATATATATATATATATATATATATATATATATATATATATATATATATATATATATATATATATATATATATATATATATATATATATATATATATATATATATATATATATATATACACTGCCCTCCAAAAGTTTGGAAACACCCCTAGCAAAGTGTGGTTTTGGATAATATCGGCATAAATCCTTATAATTTTTTGGTCCAAATCGGGTGTGCCTCATACGTCCTGAAAAGTGAAGCTGCGGGCTCTTTGATCGCCCCCTGGAGGCTGGTTGCAGTACAGGTCATAAACCCCGCCCGCTCAATGCAGACGGAATGAGACTTAAGTTAAAACATTAAAAAAAATTATGCTTCAAATAAAATTGGAAAGATGGTTTTGGTCATTTAAGGTAGTTGTTATCATGCTGATTTATATTCAATTGTTCGTTTTTGTGATAAGTTTGATTTTAGCAAGCAATTTGGCACTAGAAACGGGGCGTGTCGTCGTGACTCACAGTTGATTGACAGCTTCTCTGAGGACTGTCAGCAGTAAACTGTACTAAATGACCTACAGGATCTGACGGATATCTGAGCTTTTCTCTGTAACGTTAAATGTGGACTTCATAAGATAATTAATAAACGTTATTAGTTAAGATAACACGCCTAACGTTAGCCATGATGGACAAAAAGCAGGTGATCGTTATCTGGCAGTTATAATTATTTTTATGGGTATAAAATAATAATTAGCAGGAAAAAAAAAAATGATAGCCTGCTCTAATTAATTATAGAGAACTATCTACAGCAATCGATCTCCTGTAACGTTAGTTTAAACATTTTATTTAAAATAGCAGGACCGTTTCTGACATTTTAGAGTTTCTAGAGACATATTATATTGAGTTCATCTACTGAATTTGCTGTTTCAAAAATATTATTGCTCTAGAAACAGAATAGCCTATTATTTTATAGGTAGAATTTTAAATTACGTATAATTTATATAGCCTATCTAAAATACATCAATGATGACGCAGCCGTCTGGGCGGAAGTTTGATACAGCGACTCCGCCTCCGGGCTCTGACGAGTCTTTCTGCGCATGCCCAGGTTCCAAACTTTTTTTTTTTTGGCATTTTTGCGTAACGTGTCAGTGCCCAGTGGCGTCCGTTTTGGCTTCAGTTCAATACAATGGAAGGAAGCGGCGTCGCGTTGTCCATCTTTTTTTACAGTCTATGGTCCAAATTCATTAAAGTAACTTGACATTATCATTGAAGACCAGCAATAATAATTTTCATTTTGATTACATAATAATGGCAATATATACATGTCAAAGTCAGACATGCCCCTTTGCCAGCTGTGCTGCCTGGTTACTGGTTTATACTTGGCCCAGGTTTGTAAAAGATTTTTGGGTCAGCACACCTTAATAGCTTCAACAATTGATTGCCAATTAAGTTTAGAATACAATGAACCAATTAGAATCCAGTTTAGGTCAGATAGCTGCTAATGGTGGATATTTTGATGAATCGAAAATGTAAGTTTTTTTTCTATGTATAAACTGCTTATGTAATAAAATATGTTTTCGTTGTTTGTGTTGTCCCTTATCAGTGCAAAATTATCACAAATTAAAAAGGATTCATGCCAATATTGTCCAAAACCCCACTTTTCTAGGGCGTTTGCAAACTTTTGGAGGGCAGTGTATATATATTTAAAATGCACTTCATTACGCAGCGCTCTTTATGTTGTTAGGATGACAAAAAGGTTTAAAAGTTACATTTTTAGTGTGGTGACTGGTCTGCCTCAGCGTTCTAACAGCACTTAATGTCAAAATGATTGAGATGGCCAATCAAATCAAAGTAGGCGGGGTTTACTGTTCACAGAAGCAGAGCGTGTTTTCCAGCACAAAGCGTCATTTTAACGTCTAAAGAGAGTGAGGTAAGATGTAAATAGCGAAACATTTAATACATGTTTTGCAATAGAAATGTAAAAAGACCGACAGTAATATTCAGTGATGCAAACTCCTCGACTTTTTTCTCAAATATGGCCATTTTGATCTGAAAATATGCATTACGTGATTCATGTAATTCCTAACTGAGTGTGATGAGACACTTTTACATTTTCGACACATTAGGCATACAAATGAAAGTAGCCTACATGTGTGCATTCAAATTCAAATTAATGCAAATATTATTTTCAAATAGTTCAACTAGAATTAGACCTAGAATTTCCTGCACTGTTCTGTTTATTTATGCTTTATAAAAAATTTGGTCCCCCCAATGTTCAAGACATACGGCCTTGCTATAAACGGTAAAGATTCTCACCTCACACAGCAGCCCTGCATAGTTTGGCGGGCATTCACAAACAAAGCCGTCCAAAACGACATGGCAGCGGCCACCGTTTTGACACGGACCGCTGGCACATTTGTTCCTTGAGACTTCACAGTGCAAGCCCACAAAGCCTGAAGGGCACTGACAGTGGTAACCTCCATGAACCAGCTCCTGCACAGACACAAATAAAAGGGACACTTAATAACAAACACAATTAACTGAGATGCTAAAATAAACCAAGAATTGTTTTGAATCTTAAAGGTTATACCTTGCAAGTTGCTCCATTCTGGCACTGTCCATGGCAGCCATTGAGATCTGCAGTCAGGGGCAAAGTAAATCAAGCAATTAATCAATGGCTAAGTGGAGGAAATCAGGACAGTAGTTAGGAACGGCTGAAGACGTGCAATTAACTCGAATTAGATGAGCTCTGTAAGTGCGCTGAATATGGAAATGTTAGTTCAATCACCACAAACGTGAGGTACAGACAATGACCCAGCATGCAACAGTAGGTGAAGCCTAAGACAAAATATACAGTGTGCAGAACCCCACAGAGTATCAAGTGTCCGAAGAGGAAACCCTGGCCGCCACTATAGAGTAGTGTTCAAAGAAGGGGGAAAGGAGAGGAGAGGAGCATTAGGAGATACTGACTGATGTCACAGTTCTGTCCGGCCCATCCTTGAAAGCAGTCACAGTGATATCCACCAATCATGTTTTTGCAAGAGTGAGCATTTACACAAGGCTTCCCCATACATTCATTTGCATCTGCAAAATTGAGGGACAGAAAGAGTTGGGAAATTTTGAAGACAATTGGTAGATTGAGAAATTGGGAAGTGAGATGGGAAGTGTAGAGCAGTAAGAGAGAGGCAGAGAAATCTGAGATCTTGTTGTGTAACCCCACCACCATTAAGCCCATTGGCTTGAAACTCTAACAGTAACAACGATGCCAGTCTGCTTGACTTCCTGATCAATGACCATTACACAGCAAAAAAATAAAAATAAAAATAAAAATAAAAATACACTACAGTAATCAGTATATGTAGCTTGTGTTCTAGATCTAAACATCCTTAAAACAAGACAATTTTACTCAAAAAACTCAAATAAACATTATGATTCACTTTCAAAAGATATATCATAATTATAGCATTTGTATAGCATTGTATTATTTCACATTTACTATTATTGTACATTTACTGTGAAATATTTCAATTTATATTTTTATATTTAATTGTTATATTGAAATATAATTTATTCCTGTGATGACAAAGCTGAATTTTCAGCATCATTACTCTTCAGTGCCACATGATCCTTCAGAAATTATTCTAATATGCTGATTTAGTGCTCAAGAAACATTTCTTATTATCAATGTTGAAAACAATTCATACAGAAACCATGATACATTTTTTCATGATTCTTTGACATATAGAAAGTTCAAAAGAGCATCACTTATCTGAAATAATTTGTAACATTATAAATGTCTTAACTATCATTTTTGATCAATTTAATACATCCTTGCTGAATAAAATGAATCATTTTTGACTGACATCAAACTTTTGAAAGATAGCAGAATATTCTCTGAAAACATTTAAGCATTATCAACAATTTTCCTCTCTCTCTCTCTCTATTTACTTTCTGTCTTGTAAAAAAAAATTGTGAAATAAGGGTCCACTCGTAATCACCCCTCCTTCTGCTCGTCTCTCCCCAATTAGCCTACAGCAGGTGACCAGCCGGTTCAGGGGGCTGTGACTCTTTTGACTTTGCCATGAAAAAACTAGCGCTTATTAGGTGTTTAAATATTCATCAGGGGCCCCTAGTGAGGTGCGCTCCGCTCCCCTGCGCACCTGTCCTCTGAGAAACACGACTCCCCACCGTGCTCAGGCCAGGCTCTTGTGAGCGAAACCCAAGCTGGAGGCTAAGGTTCGAAGCGTAAGACGAGCAGACCGACTCCTGTTCCCACCCCACGCTTGTTTACAGGTCACAATCCACTTCCTTTCACATTCATCACTTCCCCTGACAAGGGCTGCACACTATTGTGAGCAGAAGGATGATGGAAAATCCTGTGGCGCCTACGATGTCGGAGATGGGCCATCTGATCTAGCCTTAGATCCAGGTCTAAGGCTGGCCCTCCTTGTAACAAATGCATATATGGCTGTCTTACAGGCAACAAGGATCAGGTTGCCGCTATTACCAGTTCATCATGCAGATTAATCAAATCACTTCTCTTGCTTTGCCTAAAATCATGCTGGTTTGTCACAAAGTGCATGCAATTTAGATCTAACACACCATATTCAACCATTTGGATGCAAAATGTATAATATTTTTCAACAAATGGCAAAGCACAAATAATATGGCATGGTCCATCGAACAGTGAATATATTAAAAACTGAAACGTGCCTGAATGCTGTAGTTCAAAACACGCTTGCAATAAAGGGGGATCTCAATCTTACCGATTTGACAGGTCTTCCCAACCCACTGAGGAGGGCAGACACACTCAAAGCCATTTTCCAGGTCGATACATGTTCCGCCTTGCGCACATGGGCCGGAGGCACATTCATCCATGTCTGCAACATCAACACAAAATCATGTTATGTTCCGAAGATATCAAAAATACACAACTGAAACTGTGATTTAAAAACATCTTGTGAGACCATCCTGATATATTATGGGATATACATCACATAATATTATGGGATGTTTTCAGTTTTATGCATATAAACATTCAAACCGGGCAATTTTAAACCCAGCAAGGTTGTGTGGGTTATTCAATGCCCACTACACACACACACATTCTACAGAATGGATCGGTCCTGCTGTGTCAACCTATCTTTATTAAATTCCAACAGCAAGCTGAAAACTATAGCATGCACTCTAAAGTGAATATTATGTGAAACATTTTGATGATGTGTCATGTTACTTGGTGTAACTGTAGGTTCCAATTTGGTGCAATAATAAAGAATTCAACTGATATACAGTCACATGAGTGCAAGTGTATTTTACAATAGCTTCACACAGTCATATTTTTCAAATATTATTGTTTTTTTTTAAACTTATGTTAATGTTAATACTAGACATGTAATTATTTTGTTATTATTAATGTTATCTTCTGATTTGCATACAATATATGCAATAATATGCAATAATATGCAATAATATGCTATGCTATAATATGCTATGCTATAATATGCTATGCTATAATATGCTATAATATAATATAATATAATATAATATAATATAATATAATATAATATAATATAATATAATATAATATAATATAATATAATATAATATAATATAATATAATATAATATAATATAATATAATATAATATAATATAAAATAATAAATAATGGGAAGAAAACAAATATGTAGGTGGCAGGGTGAGGCTTGTTTTCTACCCATCAAAGTAAAATAAAATAAATAAAATACTATTCTAGTAAACATAACATAACATAACATAACATAACATAACATAACATAACATAACATAACATAACATAACATAACATAACATAACATAACATAACATAACATAACATAACATAACATAACGATGGTAGAGTTGGAGAAAAGGTGGGAGAGAGTAGGGCTGGACGATTAATCGAGAAGTAATCGAACCGAAATTCAGAACCTCTAACCCAACCTCTAATTTTCCCATGTCGGTTATTTCGTTTTTTTTAATCCTGTTAATACTTTCCCCTTAAAGGTGCTCTAAGCGATCCTGGGTGGAGTAACTTCCTGTTGACGTTCGAAGTGTTTCAAACAAAACAGAGGCTAGCTAGACCCTCCCTCCTCCTCCTCCCCTCCTTCTCCTCCTCCTTCCCCTCCCCCTCCCCCTCCCTCCCCTCCGTGCTTCCTGAAACAGTCATGAACGCGCATTTAAAATCATTCTTGTCGGTTATTGGCTGGAGCATGTTTATTATGTTTCGCGGTCCAGGCTGCACCAGTTTGTTTTTATTGCCGTTTTTGGAGCTTATGGCGACTACAGAGACCGCGTTTTTTTTTTTACAGTGTGTTCAAAGGACAGGCAGCTAGCGGATAGTGAGGAGATGTTTGCTGTATGTGACAAAAAATGTTTTGTCCTAAAAAGGCGCGACATCGCTTAGAGCACCTTTAAAAACATACTACCACGTGTGTAGCCACGTGACTCTGCCCTGTCCAGTCAGTGGCATAAATGCAACATGGAGGTAAACGCCGGTTCAACACATAGTGATGGAGCGCGAGCGGTGAGCCTTGCGTCTTCACTAAACTTTGTCAGTTATATGTCTATTAAGGTTTGCCAGTTTGGACATTAAAGTGAATTTAGACGATCGGATGTGTATTATTATATCGAGCTACCGTGCTCGCGCAGCTGCATTGTGGCACGAACACTCATACAAACAGTAGCTGCGCAAAACGTGAAGATCGCGTGCACCGTGAGGAATGCAGAAACTAGTTGTCAGTGCTGTCCTGTGATTTACCACTAAAGTAGCTTAGAAACTCAAAACTTATTCTAGCATATATTTTTCTACTTCAGCTTCACAATTAATAGAGAGACGGTATGACTAATTTAACACATGCAAATACTCTCATTACGTACTGGTACTGTGCTAATTTATCTTTATCTGATATACAACGAGCAGAAATCTGTAAGAAATGTTACAAACCATAGACAAAATCACTGCAGATAGTGAGCTGTTATGTCAGATCACTCTTTCAATAGAAAAAAAATATCCCACCTTTAATAGTCAATCATATTTACAGTACAAACCTTGTCAGTGAACTATGAGGGCAAAACAAACAAACAAACAAAATAATCGTTCATTAATCGTAATCGAGGTAAAATGTTCAATTAATCCAGGTTCTTGATTTTAGGCCATAATCGTCCAGCCCTAGGAGAGAGTGTCAGTGCGTTCATCAGAGAGAGCTTTTCTTTATGCAAGACAGTAAAGCGATTACAGCTTGATATAATCCAGGTCGCCAGATTAGCTACTATTAGAGCACAAATCATTACAGTTTTAATACGGGCACAAAGGCACAAAGAACTGAGCAGCAGCCATTCGAAATTTGGAAGAAAATGGGAGGAAACAAAAACAAGAGAAATTCCTCCCTCCTTTCTTCTCCCTTTAGCCTTATACATATATTGTGGTGAATGGGGTGGAGCAGGGGTGTGTAAAAGGGTCAGACAGGCAAGTGAAGAGGGAAAAGGTGGGGGAAAAACCTTTATGGGTAAAATGGTGGGGGGGGCGAATGTCCAAATTCCAGCAGGGGACCCTGCTGTTGCTATGACAATGGAAACACAGCCCCATATGTGCGGTGGAGGAGACCGAGGAGGTAGGACGTGGAGGGAGTGATGAAGAGTGTGAGAAATGCCAAAAATTAAAACACTGGGCATCCTAGAAGTGATAAACACATTTGCAACTGATCAAATTTGAGCTCTGTGGCGCTAAAAGAGGGATGCTTTGTGGAGCCGGAGGGGTGGAGAAGGAAGGGAAGACCATGACACACTGCGTTCCCAATTTGTGAAGCCAAATGCTGGTTCAAAGTGAAGACAGATTATGCAAATCCCCCCTGTCTCAGTGATGGGTATCACCAGGCTCTAATCCGGGACCCGTAAGAGCTCAAGCTCTGCTCGCCATGCGAAGGGACCCCGCTGTGCTGCCAAGATCCAGGACCGGCTTCACCCTGCCATGTACCTGACACATCCCAGCATGACAAGGCAGCCAAGCGGCACTCTGGCCACAGCATCTGGACACATGTTGGGGAGGGGGCGGGTGTCTGTGCTCTAGTCTAGGTCTATAACTAGGTCTCCAGACAGAACAGATCAAGCCATGGAGAAAGTCAGAGAGGAAGGTGCACGAAAGATTTAAGTACCTTTAGCACAAGTGGGTCCCTCCCAGCCTGGTGGACACTGGCATTCAAATCCGGTCGGGACTTCATGACATGTGCCTCCGTTCGCACAGGGGTTGGATACACAAGCATGTTCGGCTGCAAAAACACAATGGTTTATGTCATAAATATAGACAGACATCATAAATATAGACACAAAATTCCCCATCTATCTATCCATCCTTCCATCCATTTATATATTTATCTATTCATCCATTATCCATCCAACCTTCCTTCCATCCTTTCATCCCTTTATCATCCATTTATCCATCCATCTATTCACCCATCCATCCCTTTATCTACCAATCCATTTATCCATCCATCCATCAATCATCAATCCATCCATCCATCCATCCATCATCCCTTTATCTACCAATCTATTTATCCATCTAATCAATGTATCTATCCCTTCTTTTATCATCCATCCATCTATATATTTATCTATTCATCCATCTATCTATCTATCCATCCTTCCATCCATTTATCCATCCATCTATTCATCCATCCACCCATCCATTCCTTTATCTACCCATCCATTCATCCATCCAAACAATTTATCTATCCCTTCTTTCATCCATCCATCCATCCATATATTTATCTATTCATCCATCTATCCATCATCCATCTTCTTTTACCCACCCAACCATCCATCCATCCCTTCTTTTACCCACCCAACCATCCATCCATCCCTTCTTTTACCCATCCATCCATCCATCCATCCATCCATCCACCCATCCACCCATCCATTCCTTTATCTACCCATCCATTCATCCATCCAAACAATTTATCTATCCCTTCTTTCATCCATCCATCCATCCATATATTTATCTATTCATCCATCTATCCATCATCCATCTTCTTTTACCCACCCAACCATCCATCCATCCCTTCTTTTACCCACCCAACCATCCATCCATCCCTTCTTTTACCCACCCAACCATCCATCCATCCCTTCTTTTACCCATCCATCCATCCATCCATCCACCCATCCATTCCTTTATCTACCCATCCATTCATCCATCCAAACAATTTATCTATCCCTTCTTTCATCCATCCACCCATCCATCCATCCATCCATCCATCCATCCATTTATCTATTCATCCATCTATCCATCATTCATCTTCTTTTACCCACCCAACCATCCATCCATCCCTTCTTTTACCCACCCAACCATCCATCCATCCCTTCTTTTACACATCCATCCATCCATCCATCCATCCACCCATCCATTCCTTTATCTACCCATCCATTCATCCATCCAAACAATTTATCTATCCCTTCTTTCATCCATCCACCATCCATCCATCCATCCATTTATCTATTCATCCATCTATCCATCATCCATCTTCTTTTACCCACCCAACCATCCATCCATCCCTTCTTTTACCCATCCATCCATCCATCCATCCAGCCCTTCTTTTATCCACATCCATCCATCCATCCATCCATCCATCCATCCATCCATCCATCCATCCCTTCTTTTACCCATCCATCCATCCATCCATCCATCCATCCATCCATCCGCACAACATCATGCAATAAAATCTTCCATGTAGCACTTTCATTTACCAAATTCCCCATCCATCTGTAGAGACTTACCAATTTCACAGTTCTTGCCAGAGTACCCTTCAGGACAGGCACAGTTATATTCATCTGGTTCAGAGTTCATGCAGGTCCCGCCATTGACGCAGGGATGGTGTGTGCCGCAGTAGTTCAGATCTTTAAGGACATAAAAACAATGAACTAGGGTACTTCTTCAGGCTATGGGGGAAGAAATACTAACAATGTATTCAGATTTTTTTAAGCCTGGTAATGCTCTTTGAATGACTACAGTTGGCAAACTATTGCTGGACTCCCAGCAGACCTTCTAAGGCAAGGCTGTACACATAAAAGTCCGGTAAATAAATAAAGAGAACTGTAGGCACATCTCAGCTGCTTCTCATTCCTAACCACCTTCCAGGACGCACGCTGCCCAACAGATCAGATATCCGAGCGCCACTCCAGTCACAACCACAATATCCAGAGTGTGTGTTTGTGCGTGTGTTGTCACATGATGCACAGCCTGTGCTGACATCGCAGCCAACAAACCAGCTCAGTGTAAGATGCTGTAGTTCTATTTAACACCATGATATGAATTTGCTGCCCTGGCACCTCCGTGGCTGGATACTCGCAGGCTTAAACTCATTCTCATCTACTGCTGACCATTTTATGGGTCAATTCCAGGTTGACCTCAATTTCTCAAAACTAACTAGGTCAATTCATCAGCGTGTGTGATGCACTTAGGACCCTTACCTTTGTCGCACAGGAGGCCACCCCAGTTCTTTTCGCAAGTGCACTGCCAGGGCATAACACAGGTCCCATGCAAGCAGCCAGGGTAAGGCAGACACTCGTCACAGAACTGGCCCTGCCAGCCATAGTTGCACCTGAAAACCACATATACATGTTAACACTTAAAATGCCACTGAGGTTAAAACATCTTAATGACAGACAGGAACAAACATACAGCTGCACATCACTGCGCTGACACCTAATCTTAGGACAAGGCGACATTCCGGGTGACAAAGGTTATGAACACTTTCACAACTGCGCACAGACGCACACTCCCCACCTCGGGCGGTTTGGTCGCAGCCGGGGGCACATAGGGAAATGCTGCAGAGGGGTTAACTAATCATTGGTTTACAGCAACACTCCGCTATTCCAAGGACTGTGGTGCGCTCTCTTCATGCCCCACCACACCCCTCACCCAGCTGTCTTGTCATTTCTGAGCAGGCTATTTTAAGACAGCTCTCCTGCAGAAGAGGTACGGCCTAACTCCAGCTGCCGAGTGGAGAGACACTGTCTGCATATCTCAACCCCAGAGCTAACGCTTACTAGCCTTACAAATAAGTACTGTGGTGATACCATGGTACAGTGATGGGTTCAGATTGAAATACCACAGTACTTTGAGAAGTAGACAGCACTGAATCTTATTCATTTAGCATGGGATTAACATGGTACTCCAGATAAAAACATTTATATAATAACATGTTAATATTTTCATCATACATAAAAACCATGGGTAACAGTTTACAATAAAGTTTAGTCAGTCAACATAAGTTATTGCATAACATACAATGAACAACACAATCTTGGGTAGTCATAACTTCTACATGTTAATAAAATATTTGTACTTTTTAATATTCAAATTGTATAAATGAACATTTAGTGTGTTAAAATGCTGTAAAATGCTAAATCTAAATCTAGGTTAATTCATAAATATACTATTTTTCATTATTAATTAAAGTTTACAAAAATTGACGTTAATTTATACAATTTGAAAATTAAAAATGTTAAATATTAACATTACCATGTGGAAATGAACACTACCCAAGATTAATAATACTGTAAATGTATTGTTCATTGTTTGTTTATGATGCTTAATACATTAACTAAATGTAAACAAAATGAACCTTACTTTTTTTTTTTTTTGCTCTGTTAAAGGTGCCCTAAAATTAAAAATTGAATTTATCTTGGCATAGTTGAATAACAAGAGTTCAGTACATGGAAATGACATACAGTGAGTCTCAAACTCCATTGTTTCCTCCTTCTTATATAAATCTCATTTGTTTAAAAGATCTCCGAAGAACAGGCGAATCTCAAATAACACCGACTGTTTCGTAACAGTCGGGATCATTAATATGTACGCCCCCAATATTTGCATATGCCAGCCCATGTTCCCAACATTATGAAAGGCATTAGACAAGGGCAGCCAGTATTAATGTCTGGATCTGTGCACAGCTGAATCATCAGACTAGGTAAGCAAGCAAGGACAATAGCGAAAAATGGCAGATGGAGCAATAATAACTGACATGATCCATGATAGTTTTAGTGATATTTGTAAATTGTCTTTCTAAATGTTTTGTTAGCATGTTGCTAATGTACTGTTAAATGTGGTTAAAGTTACCATCGTTTCTTACTGTATTCACAGAGACAAGACTGTCGTTATTTTAATTTTTTAAACACTTGCAGTCTGTATAATTCATAAACACAACTTCATTCTTTATAAATCTCTCCAACAGTGTGTAATGTTAGCTTTAGCCACGGAGCATACTATCAAATTCATTCAGAATCAAATGTAAACATCCAAATAAATACCATACTTACACGATTAGACATGCTGCATGACAAACACTTTGTAAAGATCCATTTTGAGGGTTATATTAGCTGTGTGAAATTTGTTTATGCTGTTTAAGGCAAGCGCGAGCTCCGGGGCCGGGGAGCACGAGAATTTAAAGGGGCCGCAGCCTGAATCGACGCATATTTAATGATGCCCCAAAATAGGCAGTTAAAAAAAATGAATAAAAAAAAATGTATAGGGTATTTTGAGCTGAAACTTCACAGACACATTCAGGGGACACCTTAGACTTATATTACATCTTTTGAAAACACGTTCTACGGCACCTTTAAACTAAGTGTGATATCAGTGCAGTGCATTAATAAATAAAATTCAGGCCCACAATCGCATTGGGCTCACATCAGCTTACAATAACTCCAAAATCATTTAATCTGAATAAACAATGGCGTTTGCTAACTAAATAAGGCAAATGTGCTCTTCGAAGAGGTACACACCTGGCACATTCTCTGCGTGGAGGCCTTGATCCAAATCCACTTATAACATCTCCAGTGAGGTCTCTGAAATAGCCCCCTAGATCTGTGCCCAAGGGGCAGGCCAGAGGCTGAATTACTTACACCAGAGCACACACAGCCTTGCGCTGCCCAGTAACAACCTTACTAGTATTGTATGAAAGAGCATGTAGGCAGCAGAGTGTGTGGGGAGAGTGTGAACCCTGCCTGTGCACGGGGGCGTTCAGCTCTGCTAAGCACTGCCAAACATAAGCTTGCTAACTAACTCACTCCAAAGAGAAAGTTGCATTACATTTACTTTATGTGTCAGGACATGTCCACTATAGCTATGAAAGATACCTTAAACTTAAATCAAAAACGTTATTTTTCTTCCACTTTTGATTCGCAACATGGGTTTGCAGTGGCTTGAAAATGTATTTGGACAATTAAAGAGAGAGTTCACCCAAAAAGATTGATCGAAACCTATAGAGTAGTGCTGGGATGACATATGTTTGTAGGCTAAAACCCTGAAATGAGTTAGCATTTTAACACTTCTGGTTACAATGTCCTAAAGTCAATGGGTTTTTGATTAAATGCTTGAAATAAGGTCTGTGGTGAACTCAATCTCAATATATTTTCATGTTTTATTCTATGATATAAAATACTAAATTATAAATCAAACTTTCAAGGAAAAAGTTTTTAAACAGAAACTGAGAGAGTTGTCAGAAGCTTATTGACGATGACTATGTTTAGCTTTTGAATTCTGCCGATTTACGCTTCAAAATTCATAAATAGTTGTATTAATTTGTGAAGATTATCACGATGAACAAAACATGTAAGAATCATAAGCTTTTGTAAGTCACAGACATTATTTTTGCAATACTCCAAAAGCCAATTGAAAAATCCTACTGGGTTTTTGTCGAGGGAACCAGGGTGATGCTAAATTCCGGGTTGGCCAACAAAAAATACGTCATCCATGGACTACTCGAAAACAACTGAAACAATCTTAAAAATAATTTTCTTGGTGTTGATTTTTTGGATGAACTATCCCTTTATTACAAAACAAAAAAAAAAAAAAAAAATTACTGGACGTAATGAAATGTACAAATTTAAGTGTGGCAAAAAATTGTGGCCCACTAATGCAACTACTGGTTAATTAAAATGTCTGTGGCAACCTCGTTCCTCTAGTCTCCACCTTCTTCCTTCCCAGGACTATCAAGCTAGTGACGGCAGGGAAGCGAGTCACCGTATCCTGCAGGGACTCACAGAACTTCCCAAATATTCAAACTCTTAAATAACATATTGGCCTCTGTTTCCTAGCCCGGTTCCAGAAGCTCTTTCGTCCAGGCCATCAAGAAGCTTGGTACATGATGTCCCAAAGAATGTTTTTGGCCCCCCATTTCCCTTGAGGCACAACTCTTGGCCTTTCTGTTGCCTGAGGCAGAAAATACCCATGTCCTTTTTAAACTACTCAAGTCTAGGAGCAGGTAAAGGAGAGCAGAAGAACTAGGGCATGTCTCTGTGCTCAGCTTGTAGCGAGGGCTGAAAAATTGAAGCATGAGAATGTCCGAATAATTTGTTGTCAAATGATTCCAGTATGTCATCATCATCTAGAGAGACTTCCTGGTTTACCTCTGGATCTACTCATTCCCTGCCCTTAGACAGAGTGGGGTTGTAGGTGGAATGGACAAAAAAAGGCTTTCCTCATGGCAAAGACTAAGAGCTTTTCCTGTGGCAAAGGAAGAAGGCAGAGCTAAGCTACAGGAAGATAACTAAAGGAGAACATGATGCGGGACGGTGAGGTGGATTTCATGCTGAGCTCCACAGGAAGCGTCAGAGCTTCCTGTGGCAGAAAGAGCAAAATACCACCATTTGACTTAATTATTATTTGATGATAAGGTCTGAAACATAAGGAATGTGGGGACACTGATTTGATGAGTCCAATTTTTGCCCATGAAAAAACTAAAGCGTTCTGAGAGTTTTAAGAGCACTGCTATGTGGTTGCTACAGTGTTCCAGGTGGTTTAAAAGATCTCAACTCAAAAGACCCCAATCGAAAGGTCCCTATATGAATTGGGTCCCTCCAACAGTCTAGTTTTATCATCTTCCAGGCAAAAATTCATACATTGGACGGATTAATGTAACAGGTGTGACGGGTTTCCAAACCCTTAGTTCACCCAAAAATGAAAATTCTGTTATCAATTACACAATCATGTTGTCTTACATGACTCTCGTTCATCTTGTAAACACAAATAAAGATATTTTTAATAAAACCTGAGAGGTTTCTGTCACTCTATTGAAAGTCCATGCAATTTTGTGCTTTCAAAAAGTTAATAAAAAGATTGTAAAAGTAATCACGATGTTAAATCCAAATTTTCTGAAGAGACATGATTGCTTTATATGATGAAAAGATTTGTTTACTTAAAAACATTGATCAATACACAGATGTCATCAAATATGGTAAACGAAAGCTAATTGCGTGACATGAGAAAACAAAGCTCAAACCTCAATGGAAGCTCAGAAATGCTTGCTTGTTTTGGGTGAATGTACTATCAATTGAGGAAATTACTCAGGTTTCATTAATAACATCTTCATTTGTGTTTCAAAGATGAACGAAAGTCTTATGGTTTTGAGGCGACATGGGCACGAGTAAATTATCAAATGACAATTTTCATATTTGGGTGAACTATCCCTTTGAATATAATAGTGAAGCCTTAAAGCTTCTCAATCAAAAAAATGATAATTGATCACAACTGTTAAACACACTTGAGAAAGTATAGCGTGATTAAAAAAGCATATTAAACAAAAATGGTTTGCACAAACAATGGCTTCACTGCACTAATTAATTAATGGTAAGGTAAACAAATGAAAAGACCTTATCAGCATGAGCACATATGGCCCTGCTGAAATTAAGGAGCCAGATTAGCCCGACCAACCGAGCATGAAATGATGCTCAAACACTTACTTGCATTCTCCAGGCACCGTACAGCCCCCGTGAATCAGATTACAGCCCTGCTTGCAGATTGCTGAGAGAGGAGAGGGAGAGAGGGAGGGAGGAGAGTAAGTCTTGTTCGTTTGTGTTGCCTTACAAGTGCGACAAGATAAATTAATCATGCTCGCTGTGACAGAAGACAACTTTATGGCCTGAACACACACATACGCTTGCCCCTATCCACCCCCATTACGGCCACCTACTCGTACCCATGCTCATTAGGACGGTGATTGGTGATTTACTGCCTTTCTTTAGTGCATTACATACACACACACGCACTCACAGCTTCGGGAACAGAGGTGTTTAGGTTGTTTGCAGAGGTGGGTAAAAGACATCAAAAACCCCAGCATCACCCAAATTAATTGAGCTAATGGAAAGTGTGACTCCAGGGCTGCAGAGGTGTTGTTTACAACATAATCTCACCTCCAGGCAGAGGAGCAAAGATCGCAGGGCTGTGAAAACACTGATAGCAGCAGGTCTCTTTACAGGGTGGTAAAGGGCAAGATTTAACAGGGTTCCTCTCTATATGCTTCAAGACATCTGTCAGCCCAAGTTCATCCTTCATCAAGGGTAATGTGGCTAATAATACTTGGCTACATATTGGGGATGCATGATATATGGCTACTTTTGAATGTCTATTTTTATATAGTGTATGTCGTGAAGTGTATGTTGTGATGCCTAAATTGTATCTTTTGAAACAATTAAGTTTAGTGCAGTGTTGTAATTGTTAACTAAAACTAAAGAAGTTGACAAAAGCACATTACAAAACTACTAAATTTTAAACAAATCAAATCAATACTAATAAATAGCTAATAAATAATACAATAGTTGACAAATAATACTAAAATAACACTGTTTTATGTCTATTTTTTTATCCAAACTAGTATAGAATTTTAAAATCGGCCATTTATTGGTCATAACATTAAACTGAAACGCTAAGTACAAAAAACAGATGATGGTCAACAGCACTAACCCGTCCGGCAGTCCATTCCCATCCAGCCATCTAGACATACAATATTTCCCGATGGATCGCAGCGGTAGTGGCCGAAGTAGTCGTCGCGGGGCCGGCACTGTTTGTTGCACTTACTCCCATAGTAGTTCTCGTCACACCTGACCCGAATGCGGTACTCAATGTGGGCCGTGGTGCCGGGGTGCCGGATGGACTGCCAGTGGTCACCGGGATTCAACATGCTGGCATGAATGGTGCGTTCAATTAAATTCTCCTCACCGGCTGGAGAAAACAGAAGAGTAGAAACAGAGATCATGTGCTTTGTTAATAATCAGAATTAAAAACAATGTTATACTGTTACTGGGGACAATTATGACTATTTAACTGGACAATATATTAATAACTTGTAAGGCCTATATATTTCAGTCTGCTATTTTGCATTAAATAATAATGAATAATAATACATAATATATAATATTCAAGACCTCAAAACAATCACAGAATTTAAGAAATCAAATTTCTACAATACAACTTATTGTACAATGTGATAACAAATGGGTGCGTAGATCAGCTGTAAGTCAAAAGACAGGACAGACCCCGATTTAAAACTATAAACTCGCTAGTGACTCAGACTATCCAGTCTCTGCCAACTTCCTGCCTCGCAAATCCATTCAGACAAATCACTGCACAACAAAGACACTCACACATGAATGACACCATTGCCAAAACAAAGGGTTTTGAATCGGCTCTCAGTTAACAATCCAAAATCAAGTACTGTATTGGTGATTATTACGGCTCATATTCATTTGAACACATCCCTTAACTCTAAGTGTCCTTTGTTCCATGGACATGATGATAACTCGAACTGCAGCTTATGTGGGAGAGGTGTGATCACACTTTTTAGTGAGCAGACAATAAAACACACATAAAAAGAGCTGAGTCATATCTAGGGACCAGAATTTTATATAGACTTAGGGTTGGGCCGGTAACCACTAAGCAATCCAGAAAACCCTAGCAACAGCATCACAATCCCCTAGAATCATTCACATTTTTAGTGAGTTTTAGTTAAAATCTAGTTTTTCCAATGAAAACGTTGATGTCTGGCCAGAGGGAGGGGTGTGAGTTTGACTGCTGTTACCAGGGAGATCTGGGCAAGAGCGGCAAGCGACTTTCAGCTTAGCCCTAACCGTCCTTGAAGGACCTGGATCCCACCCTAGTCCTAATCATCAAGCACATTGTCCAGGTCCACCAGGACATGGACCCTCAATACGATTCCCTCCTCCTAGCGAGAGTGGTTAGCACTCACATTAAGAGCTCCATTTTCCCAAGCTTTCCCAGCCTCTCTGCAAAGAAAGCAATCTTTATCGCAGTGGGATCGGAGACAGCAAACAATCACGGTGGAAACAGGGGGCCTGCGATTTCCTCTTTCCCGACGCGCAGAGCGCGTCCGCGTCTTTCTCCTCTTGCAAACACACATGCGGGGCGCACATACACATACCTTCCTCTCTGTCCCCTGACAATGTCGACCGAATTAAGCAACAAAAACAGAAATAGCCCTGGCGCTTCCAGATAAAGAACAATGGAGCGAGCTTTTGCTGGCCCATTCTGCCCAATGTCTAAACACTGGGCAGTCCAGAGCCCTTCCTGCAGTGTAAACACAACGCTACAGAACTTTTCCTGAGACCTACAAGGCCCTACATTGAACACGTACACAATCAAACCGTTCTGACAGATAAAACAGAATTGTTTAAAGCATCTATAAAAGATGCATGTTGGCTAATTCCGTCAGTTGGACTAGAACAATGTCCCACCGCCACTGGAACAAAGTCCTGATTCCTGAGATGACATGACGCATTGTGAAAGCTAAACTTTATTCACCCGAGCAAAGAGTCAGAGACACATTTTTGCCCTTGGTTTTCTGACAGACAGACGAGGCGGTGTTGGGACGTGTCCGGTTTAAGAAAAGAGGTGCGGCAGCTCAGAGCGTTCACACTGCATACTAAACGAGTAGCATCAAACAGCATTGGAGAGAGGAGGATGCACTGGCGCTTTTGTTGCCAAGCCTTGCGTGAGTACAGACTGCAGATAGTCACATCAGACAGACCTTGGCAGAGTTCTCTCTCTATGACAAGATCATTAATGTCTGGCACGCCTCTCTACTATGGGCTTGTGTGATAAATGAAGCCACTGTCTCAAACAGAGCCCTGCCAAGTCATTGAGAGTGCTCCAGATCATCAAAGAGAGCAGGTCAATTTCAAGCATTTCTAATCAATGGTCACTAGAGCTTACAGGTGGTCTGGTGAACACTTCTAGGGTCATTTTTTCAAACTCTAATGCTAATTTCATACTTAGCATTTTACGTGTCCTAAATAATTTATATAATATTTATATAAAATTATAGTCATCACCAAAAAAAGTCTGAAAAAGTCTTTTTTGGTAATGAGGCACACAAATAGAGTTTTTTGTACACATCATGTCTCACATATTTAATTTCAAACACTTTACACCGCTGTAGTAAAAAAGCACAATAACGTCTGTGTGGTGGAAATTATGGCACGGCTGCGGAAGCATATTGAAATGCATATTTCAATCTTTCTTTAGATTAGCTTTAAAAGTAATAATGCATATTTTATGATGGGTTTTTATAGTGGTATAAAGGCCTGTACACACCGGGACGAATATCGCACACGTTTATCGCCAGTGTTTTTCGAGATGTTTTTTGTGTTCATACCTAAGCGATTTTCACTGGCGTTTCGCAGAGTGAATGTGCAAATTCTCTCCCTGACAGTATATGGCGCTTGTGCTTAACGGTAGTGCAAATAAACATATTTATGAAATAGACATTCTCAACTATATTTCTTGAATGTAAAGAAAAAAAAAAAAACACATCTATTGGTGTGGCCAAGAACTGGCAGAGCACCCATAGCATGCATCTCAATCAGCTCCCTAATTCAGTATTCAGGGCACTGATCAGGGAGTCGGCCACATTAATTTACACGGTATACTGATACACGACCTAGGAAGCTAGGGAGCTGTTTGAGACGCAGGGATAGTTTTTAGGGGTCTTCCTTGTCTACTTACTTTCTCTTTGTCGTCTTGGTATCAATGTGTGCTCGGAAAGACCGTTTTGTGCTTGAGGGCCACCAAGTTGTGTTTTACTGTAACTTCAGCATCTCCAGGCACATGAACAAAAGCACCACTCTCATTGGTCTGCCAGTTTTTAACGCGGCGTGTCAAATCAAAAAAACGAACCCAAGGAGTTTTTTTTTTTTTTTAAATGACGCTTTTACGCCTGGCGTTTTTCGCGTTGGTGTGCACACTCACATTGGCACCCTTCGTTTAGTCACGAGGCATTAAACGTCGGCGATAATCGCGTGCGATATTCGTCCCGGTGTGTACAGGCATTAAGGGTAAAACAATAAAATCTATAATAAAATAATAAAAGGAAAAACAAAACACAAAACACAAATCGTAAGCCTAAGTTAATCGTAGAACAATTGCCACCAATGGTCTCTATGATCAACTTAGACTTACGATGCTTTTCGGAAAGTAGCCCTGGTCAGTATAGCTCAGTCACAGATTAACTCTTTCCCCAGAAAAAAGTTGGCAGCCACCGGCAGCATTTTTGATCATTTTTACAAAACTTTGGCCGCCAGAATATTTTGTTGCATGAATATCTGAACATGCAATATATCAAAAGAATGAACAGAGCCTCTGCTTTAAAAAATGAAAAAAAATTGTTATCAACAGTTGAATGCGTTTCATAAAAAAAGCAACATTTTGAACAAAAAGACTACAATGTGCATAAGCAATGCTTTTATCACTTGTTTCTACTCCTTTTTTGGCTGTGTTTTGATCCTGAGATTCTCTACTCTTTCAGAAGTTGCTTAATAGTGCCCCCTACCATATAACCATATAAGCCAGAAAATTCCGTCAATGGCAAAGAAAGCGTTGTCTCATAAAATGGAAATTCCGTCAATGGCGGAGAAAGAGTTAAACAAAACCAGACCTGTACTCCGTCTCTCTGAAGTCATGCTCAACGTACAGTTCTACTGATGGGCAAACTCCATGGAGAAGTGGCCTACAAGATGCTTGACTCACTGCAGTGAGTCAAACGAGCGTCCTCTGGGCCATTGTTTCAGGCTGAAGTGCATGCAAAGTGCAAGAAAACGAAAAACAGGACATAATGACTTCAAGCAGAGGGAGAGGCGCGTGTTTGTATTTTGACTTTTACAGACGCTGGGATATACAGTGATTCTACAGATCACATCCGCAGATCAAAGTCATGCCCCCCTCTGTCTCTCCTATTTTACCAGTGTTCACCTTTCTTTCGCATACGTCAAATTCCTCCGCCTGACCCTTCCCTACCGACAATTCCTCAAGCCAGACAAAGGCGGTGGGAGAAAACAGGATACAGCTGTGGAATTATGGTACCCATGTTGATTCCCCAAAATCCATACATACTGGAAGCCCCCAAGAACCAGGCTTAGGGGGATTACAACCCAAGATCTCACATTCAAATGAGATTTTTATTCAAGCATAAAAACAAATATGTTGTTGCTGCAACTTATGTGTATGTGTATGACTCAATACTCAAGATCCTCAGGACATTTCACCCAGCGGTTACAGTCAGCAGAGGTCTTCAGATGATCAGATTTATTGGGAAATCTTGGTGGACTTGTGTGCACTACTGAAGCATGTGTGGAAGATGGAAGATTGTACTTGTTTGAGTTTTTAACTACACAAGATTATGATGCCCCCTCCCTCTAGAATGCTTTGCAAGCTCAGGTAATGATTCTTGGGTAAGCAACACATCCAGTCAATATATCTGTCAAAAATTATGAGCCCCTGCTTAGTGCAGTTAAAAATATCAAACTCAATGCATAATTCCAAACCCTCAGTGATGAAAATGGACAACTTTCACACTTAATGCACACCACAAAGTCCTTAAATAACCCAATAAAACCCTGACACACCCCAACGAATTCCCCCGCGCTAAAATTACAACACATCAGCGGTGCAGCTTTAACACTTTCATCTCATCATCAAGGATCAGACTCAATCTCCACAAATGAAGTCATCCCTTACAGCACCAAACTACAGACTAACAATGCTCAACGGCCATTATGAGCAACAAACCCAACCCAGAGAGGCTTCAGCAGCCTGCAGCAGTGAATCATATTGGGATTACAGAGGAATACTCACTGTTTTGAGTGGAGTTATCCCAGTCCCAGGCTTCCAGGATGAGTGTGTAGGATCGCTGAGGGAGAAAGAGAGAAAATACCATTATGAGATGAAATATTAAAATGCTATTGAAGAAGAAACAACAAAAAACAAACAGATTTTTATGTTTTCTTAATCAAATATCAGTGGTGCAAAAGTAGCTGCACTGATATGGTAGGTATAGGAAGTATGCTGATACTATAATTCAAGGAATTCACCAACTTTTTTGACAGCCGACCCTTTTGACCCAAAATATTTAGTTGAAGTGCCCTGAGATTTTGACTTAATACATTTGACACATTTACATTTGATTGTATTTGAAATTATTTATTCCAATTTATCATTTTTGATGACTTATTAGCTTTTCAGCAACTCACAAACCCCTTTCAGATCCCTCATGAAACCCTACCATAAGTAAAAAAAAAAAAAAAAAAAAAAAAAAAAAAATCTAATATTGCCTGATAACCAATGGATGGGGTGTTGTGGGAGGATATAAGTTTGTGTCTAGTACTTCTAACTGATGTACAGTGCATTGTTATGTGGTTAATAAGGTATTCTAGGTGGTTTCTAACTGACCCAGGTCAAAAGACATGCGTCAGGTACCTCTTCCAAATATAAATGACCTGTTTTATATCCTCCAGGTGAAAATCAAAAAAGAAATAGCACAACTCTAAGGAAACAGAAAAATCTGAGGTAGCAGAAACAGTGCCAGATGATTTACACAGTTTTAATGCGCTCTGGATTAAAAGCGTCTGCTAAATGTTAAATGTAAAATGTAACAGAGGGTTAGAGGTTTATTCAAATTCCTAACCTCAAGCATGAGCAATAGAAATAGTGATGTTTGCCTTAGCAAGCAGTGCTAATGAAATGACATAGATACTAAAGCTCCATTACAGTCCTCTCTCATGACAGCGGGCAGCATTTATAAAACTTGAGTTAGGTTACACACGAGATGGAGGGAGGGAGAGATTTTCAGCCACACCTTGGATGTTCCAACTAAAATTGGAAACATTCTTGATGCTCCTCTAATATCTGACAGTCTATCTTCTAGAATGTCGCCTATAGTCCCCACCTGATCACAATTATCATCTTTCATGAAATCAAAAACAGGCCATTGAAGCAGGGCAAAAAGAAACATTTAACTGATGTTTCCATCAGCAACAAGTTTATTCACACCATGTTCTCATTCCTGATTCATGACACCACTTTTAGCACTTTTATAACTTCAGGAATTCTCCTGAAAAGGTATCTTTTCTGTCTCCAATTGTCTAGGTCACAGCATTTGAAATTCTGTGAACATAAATAATTCTTATGGTCATGCATAAAGGCAAGCGATAAGGTGCTGGAGATCTGTTTTAAAGGGTTAGTTCACCCAGAGATGAAAATAATGTCACTTATTACTCACCCTCATGTTGTTCTACACCCGTAAGGAACACAAATTAAGATATTTTGATTAAATCCAATGGCTCAGTGAGGCCTGCATTCAAAGCAATGACCCTTCTTCTCTCAAGATCCATAAAAGTACTAAAAACATATTTAAAAAGAGTTCACTTTTTTGTGCGCCAAAAAACAAAAATAACGACTTTTCAACAATATAGTGATGGGCCGATTTCAAAACACTGCTTCGAAGCTTTACGAATCGAATCAGTGACTCAGATCTCTATCAAATGGCTAAACTGCTGAAATCATGTGACTTTGGTGCTACAAGTCACTGATTCGATTCGTAAAGCTCTGAAGCAGTGTTTTGAAAGCGGCCCATCACTATATTGTTGAAAAGTCGTTATTTTGTTTTTTTGGCACAAAATATCTTAATTTGTGTTCCGAAGATGAATGAAGGCCTTATGGGTGTATTAACAACATGAGGGCGAGTAATAAATGGCATTATTTTCACTTTTGGTTGAACTAACCCTTTAAGAGATGAGCCAAAGATTTAAAACGGCACTATGATTCGCTATCATTAATAAACTGAATGCTTGCGCACATGCACAAACAAAAACAACCTCAATGATGAGCCATATACTATGCTGAAAGTGTTTTTGGTCTATTATACCACTTATATTGACATAAAAATGAAGGAAAATAATGGGAAGAAAAAAGGTCATGCATCAACCGCTAGGCTACATATCCAGTCAAAATACAGACTGAAAAGTGCTATTTTCTTAGAGTAAGAACAATTACTAGAACTTTGTAGTCACAGCTTACGCTATAGTTATCGTACTTCGTGCAAACACTTAATCATTCTAGTGTATTCAAATATTTCCTTGCTAGAAATTCCCAGAATGTACTTTGAAAACAAGTGAGAATTGGCTGTTCACTATATTCACTTATCGACTTTTAACAGCTACAACAAAGATACATGTTCACATGTCAAACAACAAAGTTATTGAAAAATAGGTTAAGTTGAATTGATAGAACCATTATGCTGGATCACAATGGATATGGACATCACAATATCTAGCTCTGTTAGTCCAAATGCACAAAAAGCAGACTAAAGCATTTTTATGCTTTAGTCCGACTGAAATCAGACTCTCAAATTACACGTAAACACACCGAGCGATGCGACCTGCTAGATTTACACACACATCTTGTTCATCTCCAGAGGTGGAGTGAGAGGGGCGGAGCCAGATGGCATGGACGTGTGTTGGAGAGGCTGGGGGCTGTGGGCTGGTCTGGTGGATGCAGTCAGGGATTAGCGGCAGCACCAGGTCTGTCTGGATGGGTTGGAGTGGGTGGGCCACATATCCATGCAGACGTACAACAGATGCGTCTTAAAAAGATGGATTATTTGACATGAACGTGGATCATCCCACGACATGCTGCAGGGCTTCTGACCCCTCCTCCCATCCCCCAACACAGGGGGCGGCCGGCGTGAGAGAGCGTATTAGTGGGGTCTCGTGGTAGCGAGCATCTGTGTGGACATGAAATGCGTGTGTTTGTGTGTGCACTCTTATCTGTAAATGTGGATTTGGTCCAAAGCTCCATCAGTAAATGAATATGCTGGATTGATCTGGTTGGCCGCGCACATGCGGTCATGCGTAGTGGAGCATTGCATGCACGTACCCAAGGAGAAAGGTCAGAATGTCAGGGTGTGTGCGTGTGTGTGTGTGTGAGAGAGAGAGACACGGTAACACGGGGACAGTCCTGTTCCCACACACTTGGTCTCTGATTAGCTGGATTATGTGACAGCTGCCCAAAGGGCTAGATGCGGATAAAGACTAGTGGGGGAGGTGACCAGTGAACAAAGACCTCTATCTAAAACCCATCACTGCGAGACACCATCAACCTGAGTCTCGTGACACTCCGAGAACATTCCTCTGGCCACACACACACACACACACCCTCCGACCTCTAGAAGTGGCCCAACATACAATGGCGGCACAGGCGCACCCAAACAAGCTCCCTTGGAGATGCATGCTGCAGTAATTCTTCCCTCCTTATCGTGGACTACTTTCGCTGATAGCGAGGATATTTATAGCAGGCTGTGAACAAGCTAACGCAGAACGCCTGGCATGGACGTACTTGAGCCGGTACGCATCACAAGCAAACCTTTGGGCAATCGCATACTTGCAGTTGTGTTGGGACGTTAAGCCTGTACGCACCCTGAGTGTGTGTGTGTTTGTTTGTGTGTAAGTAGGTGGGTGGCTAGTGGGGTGGTGGTGGAGGGAGCCACAGGTGCAGGTTCCCACAGTCAGTGGATGGGGCAGTTTAACCAGGGGCAGGGCTGAAATTAGAGGGGGCTGAAGTGAGAGAGGCTAAGCATGACCCTGGAGACCTTTCATCAGGCTTCTCATCAGCTTCAAAAGGCTCCCACGCCACAGTTTCAATTGGCAGCAGCACACACACACACACACACACACACACAATCGGCTGCAACGCTCTGACATACTCACACACAAGGTCCTACTGAGTGCAAGCCATATGATTATTACATTAAACAATGTTAAGTTTAATCATCTGATGATCACATGACAAGATGATATCGGGATTTTCTTGCTAAGAGGGTAAAGTGTTTTCCACCGGCAGTCACGAACAAGTGACGTCCAGCTGACACAGAGTGCAAGGCGAGGCAGTCTGAGAGCTTTCACACGCCTTATCTAAAGTACCAAAGCCTTCAGTGTCGCTGAATATCCTACAAAGAGATTGAACGAGAGAAGAAAGAATATTATAGAACCAAGTCTGGTCTGCGGAGAAGACACTGAAAGAGTCCAAAAGAGATCAACACAGAAACCTTGAAAAAAAAAAAATGGGTCTCCGCTCCTCTGTGACCTCGGTGAGAAAACGAGTACTTCATTTCCTCATCTGCTTTTGGAAGAGGAACTGCCAAGAGAGGCAAACTTCCCTTGTCTGACCTGCCAGGAAGATACAATCCCCACCCTCTCTGCTGACAGACACGTTACTAGGTTCACAGCAGTTTAACAACCAAATATTTAACTTATGGATATCCATTTTATTAGATATTGCAATTAGCATTAGCAAAAATTGCACTGCAAGACACTTGGAAAAGCTGCGTCTTTTGCTACATCCATTCATATTCAGATGGACATCTTTAGCATCATGCCCCACACTTTTTATTTTTTTAAGTTTCAGTTTTGTTTTTAAGATTTAATATTAAGTTATCAATAGTCCAACTTTTAAAGCACTTCATCCACCTTGTTCATTTGGGCTCCATCCAACTGTTTTTGAATGCAAATACTTGTCTTATGTAAACGCCTCAAAGAAAAGCAAAGATCAAGGTCAGGGTTATTTAACTGAACAAGTTACCCAAGACTGGTCATTTTTGAAAATGTCATTTTGCACATCCCTACAAGTTATTAAACAAAATATTTAATACACCGTATTCAACTACACATTCACAAACAAACAAACCCCTAAGTCTGAGCGCCAATCGCACCAGTTCCAGACTTTGATTGATTGTCCTTAGGGGACCCGCGGGTCATTTATTCATTCCATGGCAAACGACTGCAGCATATAATCTCCATTAATCTGGGATGTCAATCCCATCTTTTTTGCTGAACTGTTGACTGACACAGAGATTTGGGCCAAACTGAGGGTGGAGAGGCAGTGGACAAAACGGACCACAACCTTCAATTACCACAAAATGTAAGACACCACCAGGCCAATTAAAGGCCACTGAAAGGCTTTTTTTTTTGTATCATCAGACTGAAACAAGAGGAGACTGTTTCTCATCTGTTAGTTTTGGAGCAGAAAGTATCCTTAAGATTTTTGACGCAATAAAAAAAATATATAATAAAAAAAATAAAAAAAAAATGACTGAATGATTGAGTTAGCTAACATGATGCTGAAATAAATTTTCAAAATATTTCATCCTAAATGCATTTCATTTCCTAATCACAATATGGGCCATGGCAAAGATATTCAGCTTTGCATAAATCAGAATAATAGATCAATATTAAAAATGTATTCACTGGTTTCAAATGATATAAATAATGACATATATATATATATATATATATATATATTAAATAAAAGGCTCACTTAAAGTTAACCGAAACACCGTTAAATATTGTGATGCCTAAATTCACCTGTAGCATTTAAATGATTGATTTTAGTTTTTGTGGTTTTATTTGTAATTTCTTTAGAGAACACAGTACATAATAGATGCTTCATATCCTTTTAATCAACAATTTATGCATTCATCTATACAATTTTCTCACAATTGAAGAGTTGTTGGAAATTGTACAACTGAAGAACCGGGGCATCTAAATAAGCATAAACTCTGAAACCAATGTTAATCAGTGCAGCCACCATTGACTATTGTATTGTGAGGTAGCCGGTATCGGAGGAATAATGGTGGACATAAAACCTTTGACAAATTCAGCACATTTGAGCCCAAGAACGCCCATCCCCTTTTTGGAAGTACAGTGCAATCTCACAGTATAGATCAATTTATTAAGATTATTAATTTATTAAGCGATTCGTGTTCATCCCCAGGGTCTTGCAGCCCAGATCTGATCACATATGAGACCCACAAATTCTCACCAGCACTCTAGAGCAGGCGATGAGCGATGTGATGGCTGTCACGCACCCCAGCATGACAAGGTCATGTTTGTGTCAACCAAGTCTAGACTTGGTCGGGGAGTATTCGGGGGTGTTAGGGAGGTCCAGTCACCTCGCAGGGTCCACATCACGCCCTCAACGGTGGGAAGTTGAGGTTGAAAAGCCAGCTCTGTAATCAATCACCCACAAGAGAAAGGTGTCCCCTACTCAATCACCAGTACACAGGAGTCTCGGCCACACTGCCGACAGGGGGTGACCAGGTCGTTTCATTTGCGCTCTTTCCCTCGCCCTCTCCTTTTCTGTCAACCATATATCGATCACACATCCATCTTAAATTCCAAACACAAACCCATTTATTTGTCGCAAGTATCCAGCTTTCTCACAAGACCAGCCACAACAACTCTCTGAGGAAAACAACGTTGAGCTTGCAGTCTAATTAAACTAAAGGAAACAGCTCCTTGGATCTGGGTAATGACAGGAGAGCAGGGTGGGGAGGGGACGGGATCAAAGAAAACGGCTAGCAAAAATTGCTGGGGAAGAACCTGGAGGAACACACTAACACAACCTGTAGCTCAAGAGGGATTCTGGGTGGCTTTGATGGTCTCTCATTCCGAGAACAATGTGCAAAGTCTTTCCCATCCACCCTCGTCGGCAACCCTACCTTCAGCCCCAAACAAAAAGGTTTAGCTGAAAAGGGATTTCTAGGTGGCTTTGTTAGTCCCTCTTCCAGAGACCAGCGTGAAAGGTCTTTCCCACCCATCCTCATCAACATCCCAACCAACATCCCAGGGACAAGCAATCCCTGGCTATTCCAACCCAGAAATCCCTCTTCCACTGCAGCAGTGACCTCTCCACATAACAAAGTACATATGACACGACTTGTTTCAACTCAGACAATTGTCATTTTCCGCCAGGCTTCCAGAGCACAAAAGCAGACAACAGCTTTGTTTAAGCGTCATTATGGCCCTGGGAGAACAGGAAGATGCAGCACGACGTGCACTCTGGGCCCTGGAGCCAGTAAATGATATTCTGCGTTCGGTAACCTCCCCTCTTTCAGCAAACTCCTACACGGGGGTTGAGTTCCTACAGACACAATAATAAAGCACCATCATCGACTACAATGCGACTAGTTAACCTTGCATACCCATGAGACACTGTCATCAATAAAGCGAGTCGGATGGTGAGTCTGAAAGGCAAGGAACACTAAGCGAGATGCAGATATATGCTTGTGTAGACTTGGCCAATGCAGTGGACTTGGCCAACACAGGGCACGCTCTGGGTGAGTGTGTACACACACGGCCCATTTAGCATTCCGCTGCTATGCCAACAAGATCATTAGCAATGACAATACAACAAACCCCTCCCCTCTGGGTGCTAATTAAGCCGAAAGGGACGGCAGTGGCCACGAACACACACACACACACACAGTCAGAGTTACAGTACATACAGTAACAAGCAAAAGTTGGCACGGGTTATCACACTCCTGATAACAAGGTTTCCTAACGAGATATACTATATAAATGAGCCAGAACTAAAACATTAAACTGCTTACAAAATATTATATTATGAAATATTTATATAACATATTTATATGAAATATAAAATATAAGATCATATGCAAAAGTATTTTAAAAACCATTAAACCTGTAAAGTAATAATTAAAACAAAGAAGTGATTGACATTTGGGGGGGGGGGGATTCACAGATCGTATTGCACATCTTAAAATATAGATTAATAATATGAATATATATATATATATATATATATATTTTTTTCCCCCATATTAATAAATTAATATAATTTAAGCTCTACTTCCAACATTCTTCAGGGATGTCACTTAACCACAAAGATATGCATATAACTAACTGTTTAAAATGTAGGCTACAATATGTCACACCTTGTAGTTGCTCATTTCATAGACAAAATCAATTGAAATTACAGGAAAACTTACTTTTATGTCCATAAAACATGTATAAACATTTAAAAATTATAATTTTTTTCTGATAGGGATGTCCCGATCAAATTTGTGTGCCCCCGAAGACAATGTTAGAGATAGTAAACAAACTGTCAACATGTAAACATGGGACTTCTGATATAAACTTCTTGTATTTAGGTACAATAAGTAGAATAATTGCAGCAAAAAGAAAAAAAGTGGAGAAATGCAACAATGTCTCAGTTTGATTATAAAAATAAGCAGTAAATAAATGACTTTCAGGTGATTTATTACAGCCCAGCCCAGACCAGCCCAGACCCAGACCAGTTCTCGCACATCAAACATACACATTCAAGCTTCTTTTTATTAATGGTGGATGGCAAAGGTGATTTTCTGCCACCTACTGCATGACAGCTGACGTAAAATAAAGGGTCGGGCTTAGGATAGTCAATACAGATCAGATTTTTTTTTTTTTTTTTTAATCCTAATCAGCCCCAATACTGATCCTATAGATCAACTTGGGACATCCCTATTTTATGATGTTATCCAAGAGCAAGCCAATCGTGTAACCTGATAATGTTTGACTCAAAATTTTGGATAAAAAGATTTAAGCATGAAATTTCAATATACTCATAAATGTACTTGACCATAAAAAAGTATAAACATATATATTTTAAGATGTATAGTATAGTATAGTAGTGAATAGTGATACAAAAAAAGGCAAGTTAGATCAATCACCAGTATGCACATCAGTGACCATTCAGATCTTCTCAATTTCAGATACGGTTTAACTGCAGCATTTGTAGAGACTGAGACTAGTATGGCTGCTTGGCAGCAACAGAAACAGGCTGTGAGGTTGGAAGCTGCCATATCCCAGTGGGCACAGCTCACAGATCTCCCAAAGATGCCGGCCTGGATCGATTCTCACAGCTCTCAGTCCTTCCAAAAAGTGTATTACACAGTGGTCCAGCCATACTAATCTAAAGTAGGCTTCCAAAAAATGACTCTGAACACATCAACCACATCTGTGAATCTATTACACCTGATAGCTGCTCTTACACTAATGTTATGAGCCCAATATGGAATAACACCATTCCATATCCAACTGCACATGGGCATCCACCCATTTGGCAAACAGCCCTTCGGTTACTACAGTGAGGCGGCCATTTGACACCCTAGACTGCTAGCTCATCATCAAACCATCTGACAAGCCAGTTGTCTCTCTGTCTGTCTTGTCCAGTTACTGTACTGCCTATTACTCCAGTTTCAGCATCTAGTTAAAATGGCAAAGCCATTGCTAAGTAGCTTCATATCTCAGTGAAAAGACCTAGCGGTATAGCAAGCTAGCATAGCGCCGGTCTCTCCAGCGAGGTTACAGCCACATGAGCTCCAACTCCATTACAATCATTATCATTTTGAACAAGGTCAGGGGTCAAGCGGGAATTAAACTTGCTGTGTGGTAATGCACTTTAATCACTGCAGCACACCTGCTCGCAATTCATTAGCCCACTGGCTCCCTCAGGAAGGCGCACATGCATTAGTCAGACACAATCGCACATGCACCACATCCACGTACACCAACACAGCAAAAACAATCAGGCTCTCCCTGAACAAATTCATATAGGCGCAAAGAAAAAACAGGCATACACTTCATATAGTTGTGAATTGTGAAAGACAGCATCTCCTCCACAGTGCAAGGGAGGTAGAGCATCATGGGTAGTTGAAAACAATTAGTTGAGCACAAGGATCTAACAATAGAAACAGCTCTCTCTCACACACACACTAGCTTCCAGTGTTATTAGAAAGGGACATCAGGGTTAAGCTCGCTAACTCCCACCTCTTCCCACTGAAAGGACCCCATGTTTTCTATGACCCTTCTCAGGGGAGACAGAAAGTCCATTATAATTGCACTGCCTAATACAATCACATCCACCACTGTTGGCTTGGTACATTCAACCTAATGGAAGCTCTTCTGTTGGGGAACCCGTTTATCTTGCACTCTTCATGAGGGCGACGTTCAAGATCTCAACATAGCCTAAAAGCACCCACATGATTTCTTGGGTACTCAGCTGAAGTACTGCACAAAAGAAGAGTG
Source organism: Megalobrama amblycephala (assembly GCF_018812025.1). Taxonomy (NCBI): domain Eukaryota; kingdom Metazoa; phylum Chordata; class Actinopteri; order Cypriniformes; family Xenocyprididae; genus Megalobrama; species Megalobrama amblycephala. The sequence continues at coordinate 20,436,940 of NC_063054.1, read as the reverse complement.
CTTTTTCTTCAGCTCTCCCTCCTGATGCCAGGCCTAAAGACGTGTTCACACGAAGAATGATAATGATAACTGTCATCTGCCAACTTAAAGTTGTGTGGATTTTCATTGGCTGTCACTGAAAGTGTTTCCAACTATGTCATTTCTCGCAATTATTGAAACTTTTTAGTCATAGTTATCTTTATAGATATCAACCTTGGTGTGAATGGGCCTTAATCCTTGTCAGAACCGCTGCAGTCATGTTAACGAAGTGCATTTTCAGTTCAAGCGTTTTATTCATTAATAGATTGGCAGCATTTTGGAGGAGGCACTTCTGCAATCTCTACTCTAAGTAGACTGTTTTTATAGTTTTAAAAGAGTCCATCGTGTGGGAGTGATGGAGTAGGAAGTGCCTGGTCTATATGCTTTACAAAGAATCCAAGCATTCTCACTTTGTATGCTTTATCACGATTAAAAGTCTGGTCAAAACTAGGCAGAAAAAGTCTGTGTTAACAGAAAACAACATTTCCGAAGACAAACTCTTCCAAACCACGTTGTACCATAAGAGGTTGCTTCATAAAGTCACCTCAGGCACATCGCCTCTTAATTGGTCCGGTCTCTCTGCTGCTAAAAATACCTCTACCATGACTGCTGCATTCAAGAGAGGGAAAATGCAGCCTTTCCTTTCATTTAATGGGAAGACATTGGTACAAAAAGCCCTGCTCTGCCCCAGGTCACAAGAAAGAAAATGTTTATTGTGGTGACAGAACAAAAAGCTATTTCAGGGTCAGGAAGGGAGAGAGAGAGAGAGAGAGAAAGAGCATCTCACATCCAGCTAGAGATTCCTCATGATCTTAAACTTCCTGGTGAATCACCACAGCGGGTCTCCATGGAGAAAGAGGAATCAATACTGGCTCTTCCTGTAAAATCACAAACCACTGCAGATGACTGCGAATAGTGCAGCCAGTTAAAACAAAAGCTACTCTGCCTTGACCCATTTATTTGATCTCGGGATGTGTCACAGCGGTCAACCAGCCATCCAATAACTGACTAGTCTACTAGTGAGGTTTTATATACATGTTGGTGACAGTATGGTAAATGTTTTTGGTAATATATGTGACCCTGGACCACAAAACCAGTCATAAGTCGCAAATAAGGTATATTTGTAGCAATAGCCAACAATACATTGTATGAGTCAAAATTATCGATTTTTCTTTTATGCCAAAAATCATTAGATATTAAGTAAAGATCATGTTCCATGAAGATATTTTGTAAATTTCCTACCATAAGTATGGACTTCATTTGGACAACTTTAACCCTTAAGCGCATCTTAATTGTACCAACGTTTTAGTCCTTTGGGGTCAGATTGACCACAAACTTTTACAGAGCGATTGCATAAGGAAATATACATTTTTTATAATATAAACTATATATCATTTTTTTTATTTACTTCTCAATTATGCATTTATGATGTGTTTTTGTGGGTATTTTGTAGTTTTTTTTTTTACCTATTTACTGCACAATTACTTAAAGGCGATTTTCTCAATATTTTGATTGTTTTGCACCCTCAGACTCCAGATTATCAAATAGTTATATCTCGGCCAAATATTGTCCAATCCTAACAAACCATAAATCGATGGAAAGCTTATTAATTCAGATGATGTATTAATCTCAATTTCAAAAAAATGACTGGTTTTGTGGTCCAGGGTCACATACACCTAAAAAATGCTGGGTTGTTTCAACCAAAATTTGTGTCAAATATGGACAATCCCAGCCGTTGGGTTAAATTTTTAAATTAAATTTTTAACCCAACGGTTGGGTTTGTCCATATTTGACCCAAATTTGGGTTGAAACAACCCAGCATTTTTTAGAGTGTATATGTTTTTGGTATAACATTTATTAATTAGATCAATGTTTTTTTTTATTGTTCATGTTAGCTTTTACATTAACCAGTGTTATTGAATAAACCTTATTGTAAAGTGTTTCCATAGTTTTGATATTTTAGCAGTGATACATCAATTAGCATGCTAATAGCTAGCTGTTAAACAGTTTGCCACAAAAAGATGCTATCTACTTATCAATCACACTCTTTCTAGTTGAACTTATTTTACGTAAATGCTCCCTAAAAACATCCAACTGCATATATCTAATTGGTACCTGTAATTTCCTTCTTTATTTGTTACTAATTTGGTATAGTTTTTACAACACAGCATGTTAAAATGTGAAACCCACCCACAACTTTACTGGTTTCTGGTCAACCCCCATAAAAGACAACAACAACAACAACAAAAGATGGACATTGCTTACTTGGACATTTTGAGGCCTTGGGGGAGCAGCGATCTATAATCAGTCCCAATCAGAAGCCACCTGCTCTGATGCTGAACTGGACAATTACTGCTTTTTGTTGACCGGAGACGCAGCCAGCTGTGACTGGCTAATTACACAGTCAATAGTGTAATCAGTTGTAAGGCTCTAGCACTTCTTTCCCAGGTGAGACGAGAACGAGTGGCTCCACTGAAAGATCAGTTAAGGGGGAAGGGAACTCGAAGGGCAATAGATAATTGTTTACTAAAGGCCCATGTAACCGTTTCCTAGCAACTGCCCAGCAAGCTCCCAATCAGGTGTGGCTGATGCTGCCGTTTAGCCTTGAAGCGCAGTGGTCCTCCACTCTGACGGATGGATACAGCTGCCGTCTCTATCGTCAACATTCACTGTGCCACCAGAGAGGCTCTTGTGGGTAGCGCCTGTCAAACTCTTGAGCTTTGGAGTTACACATCCACTAAAACTGCTTTCTATTAACTTCTAAAAATAAGAAGAAGATAAAAGCACCTAATAAAGTAGGGCTGGGATTAATCACAATCTACATCAGTACAATTTTGATAAGGATTTCTTAAAAGATTGACCATTAAGTTAAGTGTTTCCTGCATCCCCACCACTGAATCTCCAGCCCCACAGCAAAAGAAGGCATTTTACCCTAGTTTGCAGGCTGAATTAAATGCGATATGGCAAAAAAAGCCAAGTACAACAAAATAATTGCTAAAAATGTGTTGCATGCCGCAGCGTGGACAGTGTGGTCTGATTCGCAAACAAACAACTCTTATGAACTACTACTTTTTAGTGATCAAAACAAACAACGTATCTAGAGCAGTCTGATTCAAAAAAAAAAAATTATTCTTTTGAATGGATCTTTCAGATCCATAATCAACCATAATCCAAAATCAACACGACTTTTCATACTCTTTCACAGGAGTTTAAAACTGAAGTGTCATTTTATAATAATTTTACTTGAATTTGACACAAATGGAATCAAAAGCTTTTATCAAATCAAATCAGGAAATCTGTATAGATACTTTAAAGCAAACTACTGAGGCAAAAAGCTGTAACGAGACCAATCTCTAACATCAGCTAACGAACAAAAGACATTAATTAAATAATAATTTCACTGAAAGATGGTGGACTCAATCTCCAAGACTCTGGGTGAGGTGCTAAATATCTTTATACAATGCACCCTAGATGAGGTTACACCGAGCACATCAAACAGATGTCCGGATGCAGAGGCATTCAGGAACACATTCCTCTAGCAATTTCATTAGCTTCCATGGGACACTAAGGAACTACAAACACACGGCATTGGAAATTCAAACTCAATCGCAGGCTTTCAGATGCGAGTCTAGAGCCACAGATCATGTGATCAGAGTTATATAGGGACATATCTAGGTGAAATTTCAAGCGGGGGTCAGAAGAGAAGCAGGTGTAGCATCAAAGCCGGCCCTGAAAAGGTCTGTTTGATAGCATGTTACACATTAACCTAAACGGTTGAGTGTCTGCGTACTGTTTGGTGGGGTAGTAAATGAAAGATGTTTCATCCCTACAGAAGGGCAGTTTGCCATCAAACACAGGTGAGTGTGTACCTAACTGGGCTGCCATCCAAAGCTGACAGTCAACACTACGCAGCATCTCTTTTTTGTTGTTGCTGTTGTTTGCGGGTGTGACACTGAACTGCATAAAACATTGCAGCGATTTGCCACCTGATATCAGCATCAGTAATGTACCTGCGTGTCTGGAAAGACACTTGATAAGTTTTTCACATATCAACACAAGAGAAACAACCAGAACACAGCCACCCTTACAACAAATTTCCATGCTAACTATATTTTCCACTAAAATCCCACAGTTAGTGTTGCTAAACTACTATAAAAGTGTGATTTAAGCCAACACTGACAAAAATAAACAAAAAAATCTAGAAGCTTCTTACACTGTTTGAAGGAGATTTCATATTGATTAGCGTTGTACAGTTGGGAAACAGCAAGGAGGGTTTATGAACGTTGTTAGTTAAACATTAAAATTATGGCGTTTGTTTTTAAATTGTTTTAGAACTTAAAAATATATAATTTCACAACTGCATTTGTGATTATTTATAGGCCAATAAACGTTTCAACTAAGTTAGCAAAACAAGAATGAAAAAAATACTACGTTTTTAATAAAACCAATGCGTAGCAGACGTCGAAACGCGTGTTACAACACTCCCTGTTTTCCCCCAACAACAAGAGTAGAAACTATGGTATTTTAGCGGAAACTTTTTTTACCGTGGTAAATTTTTGCAGGGGTAGGCCTAATAAGCTGGTTTGTGCGTCACATTTGAATAACAAGTACACTAGAAGCTTTGGGAAAGATTCGCATCACTCGCAACAGAAAGCCAACTAAAACCAAGGCAGAAGCTGTGTCAGAACCTAGTGAGCTCCCTACCAAGTCAAGACATCGTTCTGCACGCGCCTTCGGTTTCCAAAACGTATGTCTAGGTAGGCAGCTCGCTACGTTTTGAGACACAGCCAGCTAATATTCACTCATGTCGTTTCAAAACTTATTGGTTTACCTTCCCCCGTTAGGCAGAATGACAGACTCAGTCACCATTCACTCACATCGAATCTTTTCTCCATTCAATGCAAGCGAATGGTGACTGTAAATCTCGTGCTCCACGGAAAAAAAATAAGACATACAGGGTGAAATAGATTTATTTATTTATTTATGAGTGAACTATCTCTTTAAGTAGAGTATGTATGTGTGTTTTACCTTGTACGCACCCAGTTTCAAACACGCACAGCAAAGTAAATCTACTACAGATGACCGTTCTACATCATTATAACAAATAACTATTTTTTTCTAAACAAAAATCGTTAGGACACAGCAAACTACACACCCACGATTAAAAAAAGAGACCCTGTCATCACTGTAACAATATAGTGCACTCAACTTCCGAGCAGTGACAGCTCACCGCGGCGCATTATTATTATAGCTCATGAAAAAGACGCGCACTTACCGGCCAGGCGAAGTGAAAAGGAATGATGATCTTTCCCACATCGTTCGTTTTGCTGGGGTTGTTGTTCTTTGCAGTCTTAAAAGAAAATATATTTCCACCGAGAACGTCTGTAGATCCAGAGCCAAATGTGCACTGGCCAGTGGTGGTGACTTCAGACTGGTACTCCTTCAGACACACTTTAAAGTAAGTATCGCACTCGTCCCGAACGCAGCGCTGGTCTTGAGAGTTCCGCGTGCCGTCGCAACATTCCCCGTCCCACAACTCGCCGTTTACATTTTCTACAGCAATCAGCTGCAGCTCAAAATAGCCAGAGGAATGGGACACCTAGAAAAATAAAATTGGAATAAAAAATACATAAATAAATAAACAGATAATGCTGGTTGTTTATTATAGAAATGCAGATCGTGCTTGCAAAACTGAGGTAATATTATTTAAGGGAATGTGTAGCGTGCGCTTGTGCATTCAACTCTCCAGAGAATAAGTCTACAATTTTGCTAACCTGTTAGTGCGTATTAGAGGGGGAAAACAGCTATGTTCATTTTAAAAGACCATCTAATTGATCCACCCTTCCTTTTATCTGGAATCATGGTGCAAGTTAACATTTCTTAAATCATGACATTTCCAATTGCATGAGCACATGTGGCTGCGTAATTCAAATATCGATTGCATTGAGCAGAATTGATTGAAATCATCAGCCCACACCCATCAACTTTTGCCCGCTGATCACTGCTATGGCAATTAAATCGATCTGCAATACTAGAAACAATCAGCGCTCTCACCTTCGTCCATATCGTTAACAGCAGGCACGCGATTGGGAGCCAATTCCTAATCCTGATACAATTCCACATGCCGCTGATTTATGCGTTATGAATATAAGATGGAAAACGGCCGTTGACCGGCGACAGGATCCTCCGTTCCTGACATGCAAAAAATCACAAGCGTGGTGTGTTTGCGCGGTGATGGTCTAAGCTGATCTCTCCCTCGGTCTGATCACTTCACAGCAAATGATATGTTTCACAGCTACCACACGCCTGAGGAGATCTGGCGTGATTGACAGCTGGTTGAACCAATCGCAAAGCCTCCTGCTGATTCGCTTAGCCAACCGCCGCTCACGGGCGGAGCATTGCCAAAACTTACGCTGTCTATTCCCGTTTCACAACGAGCAATAAAACGCATGTTCTTTTTTTCCGTCAAGAATTTTGACATTTTTGTTATGCAAAAAATGCTGAATTTGTAACATGTTAGCTACATGAATGGTTCCTAATTAAATGTACTGAGAATCGCACCTCAAATGTAACAGAGTGCTAACACATGTGATAGATACACTGTATCTATTTAACCATAGCTATTCAGTTCAACTACTGTGGTATGTTCTTTCAATTAAATTGACATAGTACGTCTAAGTTAACGTTTGATTATTCGTATTCCTTATCTTGTTTTAATTCATATTCGCATTATCATATTACTATCACTTTATTTTATTATTATTGTGTGTACTGGGAATGTCATAAGCCAAACAACCAAGTCAATGAAGTGCTTTAAAACTGAACTTAAATTCAAAATTCAATTTAGTATGCGAAATCCACAAAACCACGAAAAGTAGTCCGAGCCTCAGGAAACCTGTATATCCTCGCTGCAGCTTCATGCGTGCTCAGCCTGCTAGTGTGATTTGACACAGGTGAGAGCGCCCTCTACTGTTCATGCGTGCTTTAAATCTGAAAAGAGAGACCCCAAAATGAAAGAAGACAAACGTTGAAAAACATTTTAATGATCTGAATATGAACATATAAACATTTTAAAATATATATCGAACGAATTTATAGATATAACCTGGTAATTTAAAGATTTAATTACCTCAAATGCAGTGGTTTTCAGTCCTCCTTGCTGGAAAGAAAGAATAAAAAACATCTTAAACCAGCCTAAGCTGGTATATGGGCTGGTTTTAGAGGAGCTTTGAACACCTTGGTCTAAGTGGGAGACCAGCTCGCCAACCAGCTAAACCAGCTGAACACCAGCTTGGCCAGGCTGACAGACCAGCTAGACCAGCTGGTCCTGGATAATACCCCAGCACATTTTGTATGTCTCCCATATTTATATCATCAGCAGCTCATTAATAAAGGCTCCAAGACCTGAATTGTGTGTGTCAGATAAAGGAGATGTACAAATGAGCAGTACTGAACACCTCCATCATTTAAATTATGCTATATTGTGTGTCTGCAGCCTATTTCTTGCATGCTTTTGTGAGTATGTGGAGTAACACAGACAGACAGTGTGGCTCTGGTTTCCTTACAGCACCCATGCAACGCCCTCTCACCTGGCAATTGTCGTGTCACTAGGTACGCTGTGAATAAATGCAACGATTACTTAAACAGCAACCTCACTTTAACTAGGATATTTCACACGCTGTCAGTAGAAGAAGAAGAAGGTATGGCTGGGTAATAACAGTTTTGTGGTGGAGATGATGGGGGAAGGGGGAGTGGCGGACTGACGGACAGGGATGCTGGCGGTATGGTGGTGCTGGTAGGCGTGTTTTGGTGGTTCCCCTCATCCATATTTAATGACTTTTCCTTTGAGGCCTTGCACATAAACCTATAGCCAATGCATTGATTCCCTTTTATCTCAAATCATGGCCTTGACCCACTTTAATGGCTTTCACGATTGTTAGTTGCTCATTTCCTCCTAAAAAGCAGCTGTGACTGGGATATCAGAAAATAATGAATCCCTTGTTGTGCTTCTGACAAGACAAAACCATATGTTAAAGTGACAGCATGATTCAGCCATGCAGAAACAAAAACAGGGCATCAAATAGCAACGTTTGTACTGGCTGACAGGTTATAAATCAATTGTGGGATCGTTTTGCTTTTTGAATTGCTGTGCTCAATTCTCATCCCTATATTTGATGCATGACCTTATTACTGAAGCTTGTTTCCATAGCGATAGGCTTACAATTTTACTGTAAAGCAAGCACAGGAAATTAAATGTGATATAAGGAGATTTCCCAAAGGTGAGAAATTATTGATAGGAAAATCACACAGATTTATGGCTGCTAGACGCTGCACATCTTACTGTCTTTTTTGTAGAATTGATCTTCACAAAATATTATGGATGCCTCCTCCAACTACTATTTTATTTCTGCCTTATAGTTTGAGGTTAAACAACATCTTATGTCTATACATAATCATAAGGTAAAGCAAAAAAGTGTACTGTCACAAGAGTGTCAAAATATCATGGGCATGATTATCAGAATATATTTTCATTAGATCTGAAGTAGAAAAACATATTGCTAACTTTTGTCATCCATACAACTGTTTTCCCATATAAAAAAGTGTAAAGTAACTGCGTCTCTCAGTAACTGAATTACAGGTGCTGGTCATATAATTAGAATATCATCAAAAAGTTGATTTATTTTACTAATTCCATTCAAAAAGTGAAACTTGTATATTATATTCATTCATTACACACAGACTGATATATTTCAAATGTTTATTTCTTTTAATTTTGATGATTATAACTGACAACTAAGGAAAATCCCAAATTCAGTATCTCAGAAAATTAGAATATTACTTAAGACCAATACAAAGAAAGGATTTTTAGAAATCTTGGCCAACTGAAAAGTATGAACATGAAAAGTATGAGCATGTACAGCACTCAATACTTAGTTGGGGCTCCTTTTGCCTGAATTACTGCAGCAATGTGGCGTGACATGGAGTCGATCAGTCTGTGGCACTGCTCAGGTGTTATGAGAACCCAGTTTGCTCTGATAGTGGTCTTCAGCTCTTCTGCATTGTTGGGTCTGGCATATCGCATCTTCCTCTTCACAATACCCCATAGATTTTCTATGGGGTTAAGGTCAGGCGAGTTTGCTGGCCAATTAAGAACAGGGATACCATGGTCCTTAAACCAGGTACTGGTAGCTTTGGCACTGTGTGCAGGTGCCAAGTCCTGTTGGAAAATGAAATCTGCATCTCCATAAAGTTGGTCAGCAGCAGGAAGCATGAAGTGCTCTAAAACTTCCTGGTATATGGCTGTGTTGACCTTGGACCTCAGAAAACACAGTGGACCAACACCAGCAGATGACATGGCACCCCAAACTATCACTGACTGTGGAAACTTTACACTGGACCTCAAGCAACGTGGATTGTGTGCCTCTCCTCTCTTCCTCCAGACTCTGGGACCCTGATTTCCAAAGGAAATGCAAAATTTACTTTCATCAGAGAACATAACTTTGGACCACTCAGCAGCAGTCCAGTCCTTTTTGTCTTTAGCCCAGGCGAGACGCTTCTGACGCTGTCTGTTGTTCAAGAGTGGCTTGACACAAGGAATGCGACAGCTGAAACCCATGTCTTGTATACGTCTGTGCGTAGTGGTTCTTGAAGCACTGACTCCAGCTGCAGTCCACTCTTTGTGAATCTCCCCCACATTTTTGAATGGGTTTTGTTTCACAATCCTCTCCAGTGTGCGGTTATCCCTATTGCTTGTACACTTTTATCTATCACATCTTTTCCTTCCCTTCGCCTCTCTATTAATGTGCTTGGACACAGAGCTCTGTGAACAGCCGGCCTCTTTTGCAATAACCTTTTGTGTCTTGCCCTCCTTGTGCAAGGTGTCAATGGTCATCTTTTGGACAACTGTCAAGTCAGCAGTCATCCCCATGATTGTGTAGCCTACAGAACTAGACTGAGAGACCATTTAAAGGCCTTTGCAGGTGTTTTGAGTTAATTAGCTGATTAGAGTGTGGCACCAGGTGTCTTCAATATTGAACCTTTTCACAATATTCTAATTTTCTGAGATACTGAATTTGGGATTTTCCTTAGTTGTCAGTTATAATCATCAAAATTAAAGAAATAAACATTTGAAATATATCAGTCTAATATATCAGTGTGTATATATCAGTGTGTAATGAATGAATATAATATACAAGTTTCACTTTTTGAATGGAATTAGCGAAATAAATCAACTTTTTGATGATATTCTAATTATATGACCAGCACCTGTATAATTGCTCCTTGAAAAGTTTTTGAATAATTATGAGATCTAGTGGGCAGATTATTTTTGCACATTTGAACTTGATTGCATTTGTAAAGCAATTTTATAGACACCCAAATACTTGCCATTAAAGGATTAGTTCACTTTGAAATGAAAATGACCCCCAGTTTTACTCACCCTCAAGCCATTGACCTTCTTCTTTCTGATGAACACAATCGGAGTTATATTTATGAATATCCTGAGGCTTCCAGGCTTTATGATGGCAGTGAATGGGACCAACGTGTTTGAAGCTCAAGAAAGTACATTCATCCACCATAAATGTATTCCCAAATTTCTATATATCCTAATTATTGTTAATATGTAATTCATTTTTCCAGGAGCTCATTGCTTCTACCTTCAGTTAAACTTGCTAACAGTGATTGTAAATTGATTGCCTAAATGATTACATTATTTGCTAACTGCATTCTTTAAATTGTAATGTTGACATCCATTCTCTGTAAAGCTGCTTTGAAACGATATGTATCGTGAAAAGCGCTATACAAATAAATGTGAATTGAATTGAATTAAAATGTACTCCACATGGCTCCAGGGGTTAATAAAGGCCTTCTAAAGCATAGCAATGCGTTTGTGTAAGAAAAATTTCCATATTTAACAAGTTATAAAGTAAAATATCTTGCTTCCACCAGACCGTCTTCCGTATTCGAGTCACGACAGGTACGCTTTTTTCATAAGTTGAATATGGAAGGTGTAGGACGTATCGTAAGCGTTTTGAACTGCGAGAGGCATTACAATTTCTTCGTAAATTGAATACAGAAGGCGATCTGGCGGAAGCTAGATATTTTACTTTATAACTTGTTAAATATGGATATTTTTCTTACACACTTGGAGGTGTCAGGATATTTATTAATATAGCTCAGATTTTGTTCATCAGAAAGAAGAAAGTCATATATACCGAGGATGGCTTGAGGGTGAGTAAAGCTTGGGGTAATTTATAAGAAAAAAAGAAAGAAAGAAAAAGGTTATGCCTCTATTTTTTGCAGAAAGAAAAAGAAAAAAGATAAGTACAGGTTATGCTTCTATTTTTTTTACCTTTGTTCATACCTGCCCGATACCCTGAGGCAACTCACTTTCGCCCCAGCATAATCCTTACAAAGCATGACTCATATATAATTTCATGTAAATCTACCTAGCCACGACATTAACTAATATCATCAATGGAGGTGTGACACCCAGCATGAGGCTGGTCATTTGGAGTTTATTTTAGCCCATGTCCACAATAACAGATAATGTTATCTAAATAACATCATTATTCGGCACAGATGGCCTTCAATAGGGCATTACAGCAGAAAGGTAGCAAAGGAAAAAAACAAGTGATATTTGGCCATAACACATCCAAAAATAAACTACTTTTCCTCCATAACTTAAAGGAGCAAACAGAAGAATGAGGAAATGGCATTGGTTGTCCTCAATGGAATCTCACTCTTCACGTTCCAGAAACGATTCTCCTAAAAAAAGTCGTTGGCCACAAAAGCCTCATTCATGAAGACATGATAGACAACTCTGGTAGTGAAATATGTCACCTTACATAATGAGAATGGCTTCATGTTATAAAATATAAGTGTTTTAAAGTATTTTTCTCATTTGCATCTTTCTGAATTATAATGTTGGCTGAGAAATATATCATATGTACTGATGGGAATTACAGTGTATATATAAAAAGTAAACTGTAAAATAATATCTATTTTCAGGGGTCACATCCATGTCAAGCACTCTGTGACCTCTTGTATGGTAAAAGTGGTGTGCATATTTGCAGTAGGTGCAGAACATGAGGGCATCCGACACCTGAGAGAGCTGCAACTCCCCACACCCTGATCACTGATCCCTGCTTAGTCTTCTTATCTCTGAGGAAACATTACTTCCCCCTTCCCTGTAACCTAAACAAGAGCCAGGGATACTGTACATCTTAGGATGGAGCTCATCTTTTCTGTCAGTGTGTGCTTGTGTACAAAGTATGTGAAGATCTACATGGTGACTACTCCTGAAACAACAAAACTGTACATTGAGTGAAATACTGACTGTAAAAAAAAAAAAAAAAAAAAAAAATCTAAAATTACATATTAGGCAGTGGGAATTTGATGCAATACTCAATTTACTCAAATTAAAAGTAAGTTATAAACAAAAAGAATACTTCAGATATGTCTCATGATGATGGAACAAATAGGTTTTCCAGAAAAAAAGGGTTGTCTTTAATTTTCAGAGAATGAGCACGATAAGTTGCAGTAAGCTTCTTGTGTCTGCCCTTGAGAATGACCTGACACACCCCCGACTGATTCCCTCTTTTCGAGCAGGTGCAGATTGCTCTGCTCAATAATCTTTACAATTAGACCTTATACAATGGGCCCAATCAACCTTGACAATGTGTCAGGAAAAGAGAACTCCTGGACTCACTGCAGAATTCAAATACTACACCACAGTTCTAACTAGATAGATAGATAGATAGATAGATAGATAGATAGATAGATAGATAGATAGATAGATAGATAGATAGATAGATAGATAGATAGATAGATAGATAGATAGATAGATAGATAGATAGATAGATAGATAGATAGATAGATAGATAGATAGATAGATAGATAGACAAAATACTATGCATAACCAAATATAATACTCTACATTACTACTGATATACAATATTATATACTGTAGATATATAGATAGACAGACAGATGGACAGATGGATGGATGGATGGATGGATGGATGGATGGATGGATGGCCAATATACTATGCATAACCAAATATATAATCTACATTACCACTTATATACAATTTTCTATATACCGTGGTTGGATGAATGGATAGATAGATAGATAGATAGATAGATAGATAGATAGATAGATAGATAGATAGATAGATAGATAGATAGATAGATAGATAGATAGATAGATAGATAGACAAAATACTATGCATAACCAAATATAATACTCTACATTACTACTGATATACAGTATTCTATATACTGTAGATAGACATACAGATGGATGGAATGGATGGACAATATACTGCATAACCAAATATATAATCTACTTCACCACTGATATACAATTTTCTACACCGCGTTCCAAATTATTATGCAAGTGACATATCAGTAAGGTTTCAGTACAATAAACATTCAGATTTTAGTGTTTCTAAGAAAATGTTTGTTCGTTTATTTATCCATGTCTTTTTAGATAACTGGTATCAATCTCAGACAAAATATTTGCCAGGTCTATGGAAACCCTACTTAGAGTTTGTTCCACATTATTAAGCAAGTCACAGTTCTCATGCAATATGGGGAGGAAGAAAGATCTTTCTGAAGATGAAAAACATAAAATGGTGAAATGTTGTGCAAAAGGCATGAAAACAACTAATATTGTGTGAAAACTCAATGGAGATTAGGGTTAGCACAGCAGAACTCGGTCAGATAAAGGCTTATTAATGAAAGTTCCTGTCAAAAAAATTAATTGTATTAAAAGGGCAGATATAAAAAAGCCAGTGTTGGCCATCAAACACATCAATCTCCATTGAGTTTTCACACAATATTAGTTGTTTTCATGCCTTTTGCACAACATTGCACCATTTCATGCTTTTCATCTTCAGAAAGATCTTTCTTCCTCCCCATATTGCATGAGAACTGTGACTTGCTTAATAATGTGGAACAAACTCTAAGTAGGGTTTCCATTGACCTGGCAAATTATTTTGTCTGAGATTGATACCAGTTATCTAAAAAGACATGGATAAATAAACAAACAAACATTTTCTTAGAAAAACTAAAATCTGAATGTTTATTGTACTGAAACCTTACTGATATGTCACTTGCATAATAATTTGGAACGCAGTGTATATACCGTGGATGGATGGATGGATGGATGGATGGATGGATGGATGGATGGATGAATGGACGGACGGACAGATGGACAGACAGACAGACAGATAGATAGATAGATAGGTAGGTAGGTAGATATTGTAATGTATGTTGTAGATAATAATGTGCATAATGTAGCTACACATTTGTTTCAAAACATGAGGATCAGCAGCAATTGATGATAAATTATGTTAACAATATATAATTAGACCCCACTTGAGAATGTTGATGAGTTGTGTGTAATCAAGAGACTCTTCACCCTCGTTTCATGTGGGTCTCTGAAGAGGGCCGAGTGCAGGGACATGCCTATGCTATTTGTGTCATTAAAGACGTAATACATCTGCGCAGAGGGCTGAGCGAGGATTCTTTTGTTGTCAAATTAATTCAAGGGGGACACGTTTCTGTTTATTATCCACATCCCCCATTTAGGAGTATTTTGAATATCCCATTTTCAACCCATATTTACCACTTGCATTCATTTTTATCTACTATATCATTAAATTTTTTATCTACTATATCATATCATTTTTATCTACTATATTTCAGCAGTGCTACAACTGCATCCTCCTAAACAAATTATTTCTGAGGTTGTTATATAATCACATCTGGAATTCTTAATTTCTTAATCTTAATAATTTCAGTCTTATGTACTAAAACGTAATATCAACCTCCACTTGAGAAGGGTATTTTTTCCATATGCGAAATGGTTATATTTGGTCTAGAAAAGACCAGGATGTCCGTCCTGTTTATGACATCACACTCTGGCCTAGAGTGGCTTCTGAATCTCATGAGAGCTGAGTATATCAAGCTCTACATGCTTTGGCTGCCCAAAAACAGCAGTGACATGCACTCATCCAGGATATCCTACAACAGAGTCGGAATGGTGACTCCCCTGTTTGCTTGTTTTTATTCTGCTCCATTCCAAGCCCCACATCCGTCCACTTGGTTCAAAGAGGGTTCACCGAGTGTAAGAGTATGAAGACTGTAGAATCAAAACTCCTTTCTTAACTAT
Organism: Megalobrama amblycephala; assembly: GCF_018812025.1. Classification (NCBI taxonomy): domain Eukaryota; kingdom Metazoa; phylum Chordata; class Actinopteri; order Cypriniformes; family Xenocyprididae; genus Megalobrama; species Megalobrama amblycephala. The sequence continues at coordinate 20,421,744 of NC_063054.1, read as the reverse complement.
CTCCACAGAAAAAGACAGGGAGAGAAAGAGAGAAAAAGAAGCAGACTTTGCAGGAGACAGCGCAACAGGGGAGTGTAGTCATTGAAGCCTCATAAATATCTACAATGTCTACAGATAAGCAGAGGACCTTGTGTTCTCACGGCTGGTACTCTGCCTCACTCTAAATCAAAATCTACATAATTTCTGTCACCCTAAATGTGGTGATGAATGACCCCTTCACGAACTACAACGACCAGGACGTGACAGTATCTGAGTGGTAAAATGATGAGACAATAAAAATTTGATGCATTAGAGGCTATAGAATATATATATATATATATATATATATATATATATATATATATACACATCTGTGTATATATACACAAATATGTCTTATGATGAAAAATTTATATACCTTCAACTAAAAAAATGAAGGAAACTACTTAAAGGGTTAGTTCACCCAAAAATGAAGTACTCACCCTCATGTCGTTCCAAACCTGTAAGACCTTTGTTCATCTTCGAAACACAAATTAAGATATTTTTGATGGAATCCAAGGTTGTTTTTTTTTCCCTCATAGAAAGCAACATCATTACCACATTCAACGTCCAGAAAGATATTGTTAAAATAGTTAACGTGACTACAGTCGTGCAAACTTAATGTTATAAAGTGACGAGAACACTTTTTGTGCGCAAAAACAAAACAAAAATAACAGCTTTATTCAACAAATTTGTCTTTCCCCTATCATTCTATTTATGTTCAGCACTTCCAGGTTCTACGTCAGGAGCAGGACACAGGAGCCAGCCAATACTGAGTCAACGTTCTGACGGAGAACCTGGAAGCGCTGAACGTAAATAGTGTTGGAGAATGACAGGGGAGAGATTAATTTGTTGAATAAAGCCGTTATTTTTGTTTTTGCGCACAAAAAGTGTTCTCGTCACTTCATAACATTAAGGTTGAACCACTGTAGTCACGTTGACTATTTTAACAATGTCTTTCTGGACGGTGAATGTGGTAATTACGTTGCCTTCTATGGGGGATAAAAAAAACCTTCTCGGATTCCATCAAAAATATCTCAATTTGTGTTTCAAAGATGAACGAAGGTCTTACGGGTTTGGAACGACATGAGGGTGAGTACTTAAAGGGATAGTTCACCCAAAAATGAAAATTTGATGTTTATCTGCTTACCCCCAGAGCATCCAAGATGTAGGTGTCTTTGTTTCTTCAGTAGAACACAAATGATGATTTTTAACTCCAACCGTTGCTGTCTGTCAGTCAAATAATGCTAGTGGATGGGAACTTCTACAATAACAGTAAATAAAACTTGCTTAGACAAGTCCAAATTAAACCCTGCGGCTCGTGACGACACATTGATGTCCTAAGACACGAAACGATCGGTTTGTGTGAGAAACCGAACAGTATTTATATCATTTTTTACCTCTAATACACCACTATGTCCAACTGCATTCATCACTCGATTCGTTTGGTCTGATCGCGCTCTGACAGCGGCAGTGATGTCTAGCACTCATTGAAGTATATGCGCGAGACATCACTGCCGCTGTCAGAGCGCGATCAGACCAAACGAATCGAGTGATGAATGCAGTTGGACATAGTGGTGTATTAGAGGTAAAAAATGATATAAATACTGTTCGGTTTCTCACACAAACCGATCGTTTCGTGTCTTAAGACATCAATGTGTCGTCACGAGCCGCAGGGTTTAATTTGGATTTGTCTGTCGTGTTTTATTTACTCTTATAGTCCAAGTTCCCGCTGACTTGCATTATACCACTGACAGACGGCAGCGGTTGCAGTTAAAAATCATCATTTGTGTTCTACTGAAGAAACAAAGACACCTACATCTTGGATGCGCTGGGGGTAAGCAGATAAACATCAAATTTTCATTTTTGGGTGAACTATCCCTTTAATGACAGAAATTTCATTTTTTGGGTGAACTAACCCTTTAAGTGTATTACGATTCCACCATCGATGAGATTCCTCTACAGGGATCTGCTTAAATTTCTCATTCAGGGCCTGAAACCACAAAAAATACGACACCAGTTGACCAGTCATGTTTGGTGACCACCATTTCCAAGCCAAATGGCTCTCAGGACATGGAGTGGGCAGCCATATCCAGTTTCTCTGCCCCCGTGTGCACACCATTTCTCATTAGCATACAGATGGACAGTGTGCTGGAATCATATTGTGTGTCCTCCTGCTCTTTGTTTGCCAGTCATAACTCCAGAGGTGGGCACAATGCTCCCTGCTCTTCAAAGGGCCGGTCACACCTGGGAGTGTTCTGAGAAAGGGAGTAGGCACCCATAGCCAGCTGCACAGATGGCCTCTCACGCTAAAGCACAATGGGCGAGCTGTAAGAGGTCCATGTGTCGGGTTACATATGAAAGTGCTCGCAAAACTCTGGACGAATTTGGGAGCTATGACGCGTAAGAGGACCTCATTACTATTTCATCATCAGTAGTGACATAGTGGAAACATCATGTTGTGATGGTGCATGGTAGGGTTTCACATTACCTGCAAACAGTAATTTACACTAACTAACGCACTCTTTATGGCTTTCTCAGATATTAGGGTCAATGTCAAATAAAAGTGTTCATCATAAAAAAGGAAAAATCTTTTAAAAAGTTCTTAGAAATACATTTTTGTTCATTCTTGTTGGTTTCATATGGCTTTTATACCTTTTTCCAAGAAAAAAATGTCATGGTGTAACCATCAAGAAATATATTTTATTTAATATATGCACATTTAAATAATAATATAATAATATACCCATCTTAATCAATATTATATATATATATATATATATATATATATATATATATATATATAGAGAGAGAGAGAGAGAGAGAGAGAGAGAGAGACTAAGATGGGTATATTATTATACCCATGTGTGTGTGTGTGTGTGAGTGTGTGATTTGTCAAAAATTCTCTACCTTTATCTTTAAAAAGGTAAAACTTTTTAAATACTTTAAATTAATTCATTGTTGTAGGGAATTTTAGGGAGTCACACCACATTGGGCCCTATTTTAACAATCTAAGCACATGGTCTGAAGTGTATGGTGCAGGTAAGGGAATGTCTGAATCCACTTTTGTTAGTTTAACTATGAAAAAAATGGTGGGTTGTACCTTGTCTCTTAATGATGTTTTATTAACGTAGTTCAGGAGGAACAAAGTCAAATAAGTTATCCAACTATCACATCATCTCAACCAGCTGTCAACAATCAGTAATCAACATATCTACCCAATCAGAATGAGTACAGGCATATATATAACCACAGTCAACTCACCCATGAATCCTCAACAATTTTCAGCATCCCTCCACCACCCCGTCTCCTCACACTCACTTGGTTACTTCCTAACCTAAATAGGGGGGGTGGGGGTACTCTGTGTTCGGGCCAAATAAAAAAGCTCGGAGCCCTCTCCCCGGACAGCATGCCAAAAACAATTACCATTTATTTTATCTGACTTATTTGTAAGTGTGAACTCGTGAAATGAGTCATGGGTGTGTTTTGGGCAATAAACCAGAGTATCATCTCCCATTCTCTTTAAAAGCCAGGTGCGCTTGCACCATGGCAAATTGCTATTTACATGGCAGAATATAGACACCCCCAACCTGACAAGTCAGTTTAAATACATGTGTGTATTGCCCCGACTGGTCAAATAATTAGCCAATTTCATTCGTCATTACTGCAAAAATTACTGCACCACTGACTTTGGACCAGTTTTTTTTTTTTTGGGCAATGCCACAGTCGTTTTCAGTTGCCTCAAAATAGCAACATGCCAACAATGCACCTGAACACACCTTTATGATAAAATATCATATAATTTAGTACAATTACATAAAGTAGTATAATGTTTATATGATATTTTAAGAAACTTAAGTCAGTCAGCAGGGATCATCTCTATAATATTTCCTGTTTTATTTATTTTTTTCTGCATGTTGGTTGGATCACATGACTTGTTTTTTTCATTTAAAAGAAATAATAATAAAAGATCAAGCCAAATTACTTCTACGACTATATACACTTTCTTTTCAAGAATTTTATTCTTTTAATAAGACTTCATTACAGTATCATGTCAGTCATCAACCTGACTTTTTTTTTACTTTATGCCCCATAAAACTGTTAAAATAAATTCCTATTTAGAAATTAAAAGCATGCTCATCGTTGCATTTATAATTTTAAAGTTAATAAATGTGTATCATGCTATTGACATAACGTGATTTGATAAAACTGAGTAAAAATGTGCTCGGAAAGTGCAATAACAGATGTTCAGTTGATGAAGAATACTACCATATCCCTTTTATAGCTGAAGGTTAGCATATGCTCTGAGAGGCAAACAGACAGACAGGATGACTTGCATCTCATTGAACAAAACCCTGAGGGGGTGTTCCATGACCTGTTACCATCTCGTTCCCCGGCAACAAGTTCTTCAAGCAGTGCTGGTTGTACTATTTAATTTTTTTTTTTTTCTTTAAATGCTGTAGGTGGATTGGAAGTCAAGTCACAATTCATCCACCCCTTCCAAGAAACTCAGCCTTCGGGTCTGCAATGATAACATCTGTATGTATACCTCCGTCCAGGAACTCACAGCATCCTTTTCATTGCAATGCACCCCAAGGAACTTTGCATATACAGTGAGGAGATAACACAACATACTTTAGGAATATTTTAACAGAAGCACGTCAGTGCGGGTGATCCATAGCCACAGGCAGTGTAAAAAGAAGCCCTTATCTGTAACACAAACCCACATGCTGATCATGCAATGCTCATGAAGCTGGTGTAGCTTGAAAGAGAAAACAAATGATCACTTACATGTCAGATTCAGAGTGCCCTGCCCTGAGGCTTTGGAAGCAGAGTGAAAGTGAAAGCAAGACTTACTGGAAGCCAGGTAGTCTCAGCAGAACAATTTGGGAAATGACTCCATAACAGGCAAAGAAGTGATGATGCCATGAAAACTGAAAATGAAATATGATTATTAGTCCAAAGGTCCAAATACAACTAATATTAAAGAAATAAAATAGCAGTTCTGATGCACAGATGCAAAAATACTCTGATGATTATATGATTGGAGAATAATTCTTTAGACACTGACAGATGGTAATTGGTGCTATAACTATAAAAAGACTACCTGCAGATTTCTTGCCACAGGCTATGTTTGAGCGGTGAGCCTTGGGAGGAAATGACAGGAAGGTGGCACAGTCCCTTGACTCCTGCAAATCTCAATTTGTGTACTGTTTACAAGTATTTTGCTCTGGCAGCTCAGCTTGGCTTTATAGACTCATCTAACACAGTCATCCTCCATTAAGTGCCTTATTCAGCCAGTCAAATCATATTTTACTGACATTTTATGCAATTTATAAGCAAGAAAAGGAATGCTGGACTGTTGCCATAAAGTTTATATTTCCTTAGGAGCGACGCAACGAGATTCCAGCGGAAGCAATTTGTCTGTCCGCACCGCACCAAACGCCAGAATAGGGCGTGGTGCAACGCAAAAACACACTCAATCAGAACAGGGCTGCGTTCAGCCCCGACAAAACGTTGCAACACGTTTTTAAACGGAAACGGTGGTGCGTTGAACACCCTGTTCTGATGACGCAAGAGTTGCAACTATGGCCTAGTCCACATGTACATGGGTATTTTTATAAACTGAGTCTTTCCTCCTTAGCTTTAAAAAAAAAATCGTGTCCACACAAGCACGTTTAAAAAAAAAAAAAAAAAAAAAAAAAAAAAACGTCCACATGAAAACGCAAAAACAAGCCATGCTGGCCAATCAGAAGCCTGGAAAGAAGTTTATTACTGGTTCTGGTAGGCTATAACGTTGTCATTTTATTAAGCATTTTATTACTATAATTATTATTATTAATTACATAAACCAGAACAATGCAATGCAACACATTCATTCAAAGAAAAACAAAACAAAACAAAACAAAACAAAAAATATTGTCATATGCCATGACTGGGATATTATAAAACGCTTAACGTGAAAAACGCTTAACATGGCTTAATACTAAAACAGTGATATTAAAAGACCAAACTCAGTAAACATCATACTTTGTACAGCAAAGCAGATGAGCCCAGAATATGAACGCAATGTGTTTAAAGGGTTAGCTCACCCAAAAATGAAAATAATGTCATTTATTACTCACCCTCATGCCGTTCCACACCCATAAGACCTTCGTTAGTCTTCGGAACGCAAATTAAGATATTTTTGTTGAAATCCGATGGCTCAGTGAGGCCTGCATAGCCAGCAATGACATTTTCTCTCTCAAGATCCATTAATGTACTAAAAACATATTTAAATCAGTTCATGTGAGTACAGTGGTTTAATATTAATATTATAAAGCGACGAGAATATTTTTTGTGCACCAAAAAAACAAAATAACTTATATAGTGATGGCCAATTTCAAAACACTGCTTCATGAAGCTTCGGAGCGTTATGAATCTTTTGTGTCGAATCAGCGGTCGACATAAAGGATCGACACAAAAGACTTATAACACTCCGAAGCTTAATGAAGCAGTGTTTTGAAATCGGCCATCACTATATAAGTTATTTTGTTTTTTGGCGCACCAAAAATATTCTCGTCGATTTATAATATTAATATTGAACCACTGTACTCACATGAACTGATTTAAATATGTACAAAATAAATAGGTAAAAATAAACCTCTGGAATATGTTGTCAATTTTTATATTCTATAGGTTTTATATTTTTTATATTCTATATAAATGTTTTATTTATAGGTAAAAGTTTTCAAATTGAATCCCATCTTTTAAAAAAATCTTTTTCAAAATTAAATTAAGACTCTTCTCTTCTAAAATATATTTGCTTTATAAAGAACAAAAAAAAAAAAAAACTAAATTGAATATTATGATTTTTTGATCGTGAATTATGTTTTTGTTTTCTTATTTCTTGTAACTTTTCATGAAATTGTTGTAAGATATGCCATTTTTTTTTTTTTAAAGATTGTTTGCTATTGAAGGGGTGAGTTTTTCCTCTCTTTTTTCCCCTTTATTTGAGGAGAGCAAAAGTGGTTACATGTGGTTCTTGCATTGGCAAGAAAATTACAAGTCAAAAGTGATAATGTATCAGAACTAAATCTGATTAGCTTGATTCACACCAAATGTTAAAAATGTTTCAGTTTACGTACTTTCCCACAGTAAATGTTCCATGGTGGTTCTTAAAAAGGATACGTTTAACTATGAAACATTATGCAGCTAAAGATCACATCATCTGCAAATAAACTCAGGGGGCTGTAAGTTATTAAAACATAACTGTGGCTTGCATATAAGAACAATATGGACTACCTTTAAAGCCCAAAACAGAAAACAACAGGCCTTAATTAATCAGCCTCCTGCCTGGCGTGACAGAGCTCCCGGAGGATGTCTGAATATTCCCTACTGAAGCTCAGCCCTGTCAAACCACACAGCAAATCAGTCCTGCCGTACTGCTAGAAGCAAGATCGGCACATTACAGAGTCTGTAGCTGACATCAAGATGGGGCAAGTTCACATAAACACTCAACTGTGCCATTAATGCATTAAGCTTGTATTATCTACAGTGAATCTTATCAGCTGCACTTGGTTTGTGGAGCAGGATGGGGGAGTGATGACAGATCAGGAGTTCATGGAAATGGAAGTGCCCTTTCCTTCAGGGGAGGGAAAGATCGGAACCTGCATGAAATTTAGAAGCTGCCGCTCAATGTGAGCTGAAATGTTGACCTCACCTCCTCATCAAGAACATTGTTGTTACATTTACTTCCACGTAGATGATTTATGAATGCACTGACAGTGAAGAATAACATTAAGAGTGAACAACTCCTTAAAAGTCAACGCATGTGTTAAGAAGTGGAAAAACGAAAGGTTTTTGTTAGGAAATGTAACTGGTTGAAATGGAAAACAAAACCCACACCTTCCTGGATACGAGAATCTCTTGAACGGCATGCCCACATGTAACAGAGCTTTCAGCAGATTTTCATTTACTGTTACTGGAAGCTCAGCAAATTAACAGGTGGAGTCAATCTTATATGCAAATTATGCGAAACTATAAAAAAAACAACTGACTGAAGAAATTGGTAGCCTTAAGATATACCGGTTAGTAAAGATTGTTCACAACAAAGATATTTTGGAAGCCAGTTTCTGCCTGTTACACTGTGAGGGAGGGGGGGATGCACTTCAAAATTACTATTAATTTTTTTAGGGGTACATCTTTTTAAACCCTATAAAGCCTACTGTATTTGATATGCAACTTTCTAAGGCCTCTAAATGATCAACATGCTAAGGCCCCGTTTACAATAGTGCGTTTACTTTTTAAAACGCACAAGTTTAGCTACGGTTACGCCTGTCATTTACACTATGCCGGAGTTTACGAACCTCGAAAACGGAGACTTCCGAAAACGCTGCTGACCCTGTTTTAGTTTGAAAACGCCGGGGTTGTGTTTCAGTATAAACAGACCAAAACGGACTTTTGAAAACGATGGCATGGCTGCCACGTTTGCTCTGCATATATGGATATATCCTTGACGACCGTGTAAACAATAACATGGAAACTGAATTGCAATCTTTGCTGGCTTTGTTGTAATTTTTAGCAGCCATTGTGCAGTTAAACTCTGCATTTTTTTTTCAAATACTGCGGCTGAGTACATGCGCAAGAAGCAACTGTTTACACTTGTACGCGCATGCCCAGTGTACATGAACGGTCATGTGACATGCGTTTTTGGCTGTGTAGTGTAGACGGAGTTTGTTTCTGAAACGCTGTGGAAACGCTGCTGCTCCCGGCCACTTTCCAGAAGAAGGGGGAGCTTTAACAGCACGCACTTTAGTTGCTCAACAACAACAAAGCTGGAGAATCTCACACAGCCAAAATGACGATTGTTAGTAACTTATTGCTCAGCCTTACATTGGTCAAACTGGAGTCAGACACTGATGGAGAGACTCAGGAAAAAGTTACAACTTTTAGAATGCATCTGGATGTTTCTGAATGGTTAGTGGATACATTTATGTGTTACTGTGGAGTTGATTCAACTCATCAACTAGCATGTGCCGCCATGTTAATCTTTGTGTAAATCCAGAGTTGAAATGACTCTCGTTTGTGAAGCGGTCTGGTGTAAAATAACAGCATGGCAACGACACTACTACAACTCTTCCTCTTCTCTAAAGCAGCCCAAAATGGCCTCACCTGCTTTGTTGCGTGTTCTCGGGGGCAGGGTTTATATAAATTTTAGGGTTAGTGAGGGTTAGTTAGCCATTTTTTGTAGTCCTTTAAAAGTGATTTCTGTAAAAGAAAATGCCATTTGCATTAAACTTTGAGCGTTGTAACTTTGCAGATGTTGTTTATGCTCAAACAGCAACATTACACACTAACCAAAGTTAAAAAAGTGAAATCATAATTTTATCTTATTTGAACTACATTACAAGCTATTTCTTTTCTCTTTTTTTTTGGCCATATAAATATCAGCAATTGAACCAAATTTATTAGTTCCATGATCTCTTATATCACACTATATGAGCCATACAATCCTGGTTTAATATTCAACAAAAAACAAATGCATAATTTTAAATATTGTTTTTTTAATATACAAACCCAATTCCAAAAAAGCTGGGACACTGTACAAATTGTGAATAAAAACCGAATGCAATGATGTGGAAGTTTCAAATTTCAATATTTTATTCAGAATACAACATGGATGACATATCAAATGTTTAAACTGAGAAAATGTATCATTTTAAGGGAAAAATAAGTTGATTTTAAATTTCATGGCATCAACACATCTCAAAAAAGTTAGGACAAGGCCATGTTTACCACTGTGTGGCATCCCCTCTTTTTATAACAGTATGCAAACTTCTGGGGACTGAGGAGACAAGTTGCTCAAGTTTAGGAATAGGAATGTTGTCCCATTCTTGTCTAATACAGGCTTCTAGTTGCTCAACTGTCTTAGGTCTTCTTTGTCGCATCTTCCTCTTTATGATGCGCCAAATGTTTTCTATGGGTGAAAGATCTGGACTGCAGGCTGGCCATTTCAGTACCCGGATCCTTCTTCTACGCAGCCATGATGTTGTAATTGATGCAATATGTGGTCTGGCATTGTCATGTTGGAAAATGCAAGGTCTTCCCTGAAAGAGACGACATCTGGATGGGAGCATATGTTGTTCTAGGACTTGGATATACCTTTCAGCATTGATGGTGCCTTTCCAGATGTGTAAGCTGCCCATGCCACACGCACTCATGCAACCCCATACCATCAGAGATGCAGGCTTCTGAACTGAGCGCTGATAACAACTTGGGTTGTCCTTGTTCTCTTTAGTCTGGATGACATGGCATCCCAGTTTTCCAAAAAGAACTTCAAATTTTGATTCGTCTGACCACAGAACAGTTTTCCACTTTGCCACAGTCCATTTTAAATTAGCCTTGGCCCAGAGAAAACGCCTGCGCTTCTGGATCATGTTTAGATATGGCTTCTTTTTTGACCTATAGAGTTTTAGCCGGCAACGGCAAATGGCACGGTGGATTGTGTTCACCGACAATGTTTTCTGGAAGTATTCCTGAGCCCATGTTGTGATTTCCATTACAGTAGCATTCCTGTATGTGATGCAGTGCCGTCTAAGGGCCCGAAGATCACGGGCATCCAGTATGGTTTTCCGGCCTTGACCCTTACGCACAGAGATTGTTCCAGATTCTCTGAATCTTTGGATGATATTATGTAGATGATGATAACTTCAAACTCTTTGCAATTTTTCTCTGAGAAACTCCTTTCTGATATTGCTCCACTATTTTTGCCGCAGCATTGGGGGAATTGGTGATCCTCTGCCCATCTTGACCTCTGAGAGACACTGCCACTCTGAGAGGCTCTTTTTATACCCAATCATGTTGCCAATTGACCTAATAAGTTGCAAATTGGTCCTCCAGCTGTTCCTTATATGTACATTTAACTTTTCCGGCCTACCTATTGCTACCTGTCCCAACTTTTTTGGAATGTGTAGCTCTCATGAAATCCAAAATGAGCCAATATTTGGCATGCCATTTCAAAATGTCTCACTTTCAACATTTGATATGTTATCTATATACTATTGTGAATAAAATATAAGTTTATGAGATTTGTAAATTATTGCATTCCTTTTTTATTCACAATTTGTACACTGTCCCAACTTTTTTGGAATCGGGTTTGTAGATTCTAAAGGCTTAATAAACGATTACATTTAAAATAAAGATTTATCTATTATTTTATGTCAGGCTTTACAGGGTTAATGATGAAAAATGTCTGACTGCACCTGAAACACAACTGAGGAAAAATCTTCATGTAAATTTGTCCCACCCTCACAATTAATTTCTATTAGCAAGTTAGGGTTTATATGAAATAATCATCACATCTCTAGAGTGGTTGTCGATTCATTACATTAAATGTACAACAAACAAGCCAAACAAATGAACAATTGTTTCGTATTGATAATGTATTCAGTCTGCGTACAGTGCACAAGCCCTTTGTGGGTCATCTGAACAAAGCCTTCAGTAAATCAAGAAGCATAGAAAACACGCTTAAGTGCCCTTGCAATGTCTTCTCCTCTCCCCTGCCTCACAGATCACACTCATTGTGTGTCTTGTTGTGAGGCGTGCGGTTGCTATAGCAAAGTCGTGGTAGTTGCACTTAGTTACTTAATGCTATTATTTGTGACCCCCTCACCCCCTCACCCACCCACCTGTCCCTCCTCCACAATCCCTCGCCCCGGACATCCGTCAGTAAGGCTGTCTAATGATTACCAATGTGCCTAAAAAGAGCAGAGACGAAAACAAACATTACCTTGACAACTCAACTCCTCTCAAATCTCTACATGACGAAGAGCGCTCTGACCCCTAGAGAGCTCTGGATGAGAAGTTCTTGACAAATTGTCCCTCAGCTTGAATGAAAACATCAAGCACATGAAAGCCAGATTGTAACCAAAAGGTGACATGAGGGCAAGTGGAGTGGATTTCGCCATTGGTTGAATGTATTATTTATCAGTCATTAACTGTAACACTTTACAGTTGATTTTGGACAGATATTGACTGAGATTGACAGATGAAAGTAGAGACTCCATGACCTAAGGCAGGAACCTTTTTATTCATTTAAACTGAATGCAGATCAATGTAATACAGAGTGCACATGCAATATTTCATTTTTGAAATATATATATATATTTTCAAATGTCAAAAGATACGTAATTGTATATATATATATATATTATATATATTGAAATATATATATATATATATATATATATATTCGCTCGAGGTGCCATAAATTAAAACAATCAGTAAACAAATGTTGTGATATCCCCAAAAAAAGAAAAAAGAAAAAAAAAAGAGATATAAAGACATTAAAACACCTCTTGAAATACTGAGTCTGAAAATCAAGCATTAGTAACAGTGGCACATGACAATAAAACAATAATTTATTAATTTTTAAAAGAAACAAAGCCCTATCCTGAGATAAACGTACAAAACACTCAAACAAGTTCAGAGTTAATTTTATAAGAAGAGATTAAGAAAATGAGGGAATGATATCTGAGGCATTGTGATAAGAAATAATGCTCCCAAAACAAATGCATAATTCTTAAATGTCTCATTTGCATACTTTAAAAGGAGCGCTCAAAGTTAAAAACACTGCCATTTTTGACCAAACCAATCCTGTTTGTCCTTTTCCACATCACTCGTTTTGACTGATTATATGAACATGGTAACTTGTGAATTAGCACATTGACCATATGTATTGATAAAGTTATAACACTCATCAATCACAGAATATAGACCAAGTACAGTGATAGGACAGAGGAAATGCTTTACAATAAGATCCAATCAGCTAACAATATAGAATTTATTTAATATGGCGGTGATAGTTGTCAAGACAAGAACAACGATAGCATTAACAAATGTTTGTGCACTTCAACATCCTTCACAAAATAATTAAGCCAACAAGATATAGGAAAAAAAACGATTGATTGATTGATCGATCGATCGATTGAAATTTAACTAGTGAATGCTTTGTGCTTAAGAGAATTTGAACTGAACTAAATAGAGTATCTGATTCAGAAAGCTTCAGCTCACCTTTAAATGTTTGTAAGTAAAGTTGCAAGCAGCCTCTCAAATCTTGGAGGTATCATGAAGAATATTGAGGGTATATTGATTATATTCAAGCATTTATAGTCATCACCCTATATATTCATACAGTAAACCGCAACAGCAATACAAATATTTTTCAAGTATAGTATTCAATGGATTTTAGAAAGCCACTACTTTTTGTTCCTGTGACTTTAGGAGGTACCAAGTCTTTTGACACTATATGGTATTTGAAAATATTTTCTAAAATATTTTCAGCAGGCAAGCTCATGCACTCCTAATATATTCTATTCCATAAGTTCTGAAAGAATTCAGAATGTTGTTACAGTTAAGATTATGATTATGGCAAAGCAGCTTTAAACCTGTAGTACTAACACTGTACTCATACTTTAGGTTTTTGTAGTAGATATTTCATAAATTCTGTGCAAAAAACACACTCAGAATATCAACTTAACGTTAAGCGGCAATAAAAAACACCTCAGTATTTTTCAGCATTGTCACGAACCCTGAATGTCCCAAAGTCAGCTTTGGACCTGAGATATATGCAAGAGCGTAACTGATTCTCTTTGTCAATGATTGTTTTAAAGAAGTGGCTCATTTGGGTAGCTGCCTGTGTTGTTTACATATAATTCACATTAATTATTGTTATTATTTACTTGCTTATTTAAATGAATGTTATTCTTCTAAACTGCAAAATTGGAATATGGCTATATACGGTCACTTTCTGACCTCATTGTACAGCTTCAAACGTGAATGATCCAGGTCTGATGTTCTCTCTCTGATGGTATCAACACAGTCTTTCAGATCTTGCCCTCTCATATTAGAGTGGAAGAGATCACCATTACAAAGTCTTTAAGGGCTGTGGTGCGATTTCAAATGGCTGGCTGAAATTCCTGACATGTTAAAAACAAAGCATTCGGTTACACAAAACAAACTCACAATGAACCTCTTCAGTTCTATGGTTAACCGATTGGGATGTGTTAGCTCCCGTGGAAAGCAAATAGCACACGAGTGCAGCTTCATTTTGAAATAAGACAATAGCTATAACCACAACAAACAGATAAAAGTGTAAGAAATAACAAAAAAATTAACAGTTAGTGATCATTTTGAATACTATATATAAAAATGTATGTAATGACTTGTATTTCAGAGGATGGCTTGGAACCGTTATGTTAGACATTGGTGGAGATCTTGTACTTCGGTGACATGTTGCTGTGGAACCAGATGAAGCTGAAAATGACACCCATTGTTTTCGGGAGGCTCTCGTCAAAGGCGAAGGTCATAGCTTCGTGCAGGGGAACTTTGACCACCTCGATCAATTCGCCCTCTTGGGGTTTACCTCCTCCCTCTCCGACGCGATTCTCTTCGGACACCTCAGCGTAGAACATGGTCTGCTTCGATCCAGTCACTCCGACTCCTGACCTGTGGGGAGGAAAGCAACAAGGGACTCAGGACACTCGATGATGACATGGCAAAAAGAGCAATTTGAGAACGCACAAACCTGGGGACACTTTAGTTTTCCTTTACAAGACACTGCAGCTATAAACTATTAAGCTAAAGAAGCCACATGTTGGCTAAATAAATGCGAATGTTGTTTCATTTAATCCTTATTTCGAATGTTACTGAAATAAAATCTTGACAAATAGCTTAGTACATACAGTATTTACATGATTTAAGCTACAGAAGTGTAGCTTCTTAGCTTAAATAGCTTTAGTGTTGGCTAAATAAATGCTAATGCTAAATACAACCACTGTAAGATTTTAGTTGACCTAATTTTATTGAAATGTAACCTTGATAAATAGCTTATTAAATTTTTAACATGATTTAAGCTAAAGCTGTTTTTGCTAAATAAAAGCTAACGCTAATAATTGTAGTTAGAATTTATTCCTGATTTGAAATATTGAAATGTAACCTTGACAAACAGCTTAATACATTTTTAGTATGATTTAAGCTAAAAGAAGCTGCTATTTTTTTGCTAATTAAATGCTACTACTAAATACAGTTCAAATTTTATTCCTGATCTGAAATGTAACCTTGACAAATAGCTTAGTATCTTTTTAACACTATTTAAGCTAAAGCCACATTTTTGCTAAATGCTAATGCTAAGATTTGAAATGTTGACAAACAGCGTAGTACATTTTTAACATAATTTGAGCTAAAGAAGCTAAATAAAAAGGTTAAATTCTGTACCATTGTTGTCAGATTGAACTTCTGATTTGAAATGTTATTGGTTTGTGATCTTGACAAATAGCTTTTAGTAATTTCAAATAGAACTGTATTGTAATGTACCTGAATGCTTATTACCATCTTGGAAACTAGTTGCCAAGGGGTGTTACCAAAATGGCCGGCATGTGAACTGGCTACCATTAAAGTCACATAATGAACAAAAATAAATTATGCTACATGAAAATAATTCCCATCCATTCAATGATGATTTAAAACCCATTAGAGATTTATAGATGAGGATTTGGAAAAATCCTCCATTCAGGAAGCTCTTGTGAAATAGTTATTGTACAATGAAGACTAGGTAAGGACAAAGGGGGTCTACTGCGAGAACCTGAAGACATGAAGCAAGACCTCTCATACCTTAATAGACAGCAAACTGGTAAGCGCCACTGTGACTGAGGCGTTACCTCACCTGAGACTCAGTCATGGAGACATCACCATGGAGATCTTCCTAACACCATGAGAGCATTACAGAAATGGGAAGCTTGCAAAAGCCCCTTCTTTTCTTAGTATTTTGCAGTCTGAAACAGATTTTTTGAAATGAGCTCATGAAATATGGAAGAAAATTACAAGGCCATGATGCCTGCGTACCATCGAAGTGATGGATGATGGCCCGGGGAGGTAAAAATGGAACAAGCCCCAGCAATCACTTTCTAGGATGAGTTTAAACTAACCACAATGAGTGCGTTGCAAAACATGACTCTACATCCGAGAGGATGCATTTAAAGAGAATCACCAGGACACCAATGGGTCTGTCCCCAATGAAAAATGGGCATCTATGCTGACACCCACTCCTCAAAGAATGGAGACAAGATGTGACAAAATAAGTATTCTGAAGCCTGTCTGGGGCACTTATAAGCCCAGAAGATATAATTTTCTAATAAATCTTTGGACGATTCCAGTTTCATATGGTCTCAACACAAAATATTGAATACAGTTTCTCCCTTTCTTTAGGAGAAAGTTTAGGAGGTAGTTTCACAATAAAAATGTCAGTTTAACTTTATTATGCTGATAGTCAAGAATGTTAATTCACACATACATTTTGCAAACTTGTTTGTAAACGCAATGCAAATTACTCCTGTTCCTTCAGTACTGCCCAAAATAATTTGGCTTAATTTCTGTGATACTAGCCCAAAGACAATAGAATAACACAAGACGCGTCACTCATATTGTTTTGAATGGGAGAAAGTGCAACACGCAATATGGCAGAATAAGTCCCGCCTTCTAAATAAGAGCCGATCGCTGATTGGTAAAGTCATCGTGTCACTGCAGCAGCTGTTAGAAGCTCCGGTTCCTATAGAAACAGTCAGATGCGTGCCTCCAAAATGAGACACAAGAGACGTGCACTTTAGGACTGTGCATGCGCATTAGCTTGATCCAGCCTGACAAATACCGTATTTTTTGTCATGATTCAAGTGTTTAGAATAAAAATGTATGAGACAGTTGTTGTCAGATTTCATTGGTGATTTCAAATATGAAATTTAATCGAAAGCTTGGCAAAAAGCTTTGGAGAATTTGATGTTTCCCCATTCAAAGAGATAGGAGCTGCACTTGCATGCCCGAGAGGCGTTTCAAAGATGGCCGCCGAGTGAAATGACTTGTCTTAAAGGGACTTTGTACTAGCCTCAGCAAACAGAATTGGAAAAATGATGACATAAACAATGTTTTGATAGAGCCACAGTGCTTACAATTTTTGGGAGAATCAACAAATGGCTTACTTAGATGTCTATGCAAGTTGGGATACAGCTCAATATTTTCTAAAAATACATACTTCATCTTTAAAAGTCTATCTGACTATGAAAAAGTTACTTTCTGACATTTAAAGGAGCACAACTTGAATGTGTATTATTAACATGGTAAGGAATGTCTTGCATACAAATGGATTTTGATACATTCAAGTCAAGTCACATATGCACTGCCATTCATTAAAATAAACGCTGTGATTTTTAACTTTCTATTGATCAAAGAATCCTGAAAAAATTGATACATTTCCGCAAAAACATGCAGCACAACATTGACAGCAATAAGAAATGTGTGAAATCAGCATTTTAGAATGATTTCTGTAGACTGGAGTAATGATGCTAAAAACTTCAACTTTGCCATTACAGGAATAAATTACATTTTAAATTAAAGCTGCAAGCAGCGATGAAAGGGCCCTCGCACCCGGGCTCACCGCCACCCGTTGGCCTCAGGAAAATAGCGAAAAGTGGGCAACATGCATGTAAGCGAGTAAATAAAGGAGAATTATAGCAAAATCATGTAAAAGTGCCACACTTCCTGCTGCCAACAGGTGGCACTATAGCTAACTGAATATTGTCATATAGATGTCTTTAGGCCAGGACCCTTATCACACATGTGAAGTTTGGGGCAGATCAGACATAGTATGCCTGAGTTACAACAGCTTCCTCTTTCATTGCGAATTATCAGACTTTGTCAGTCTGCCACGGACATGCCCTTCAGCGAAAACTCAAGATATTTGCAATTTAACATCTCAAAGGCCTTAAGATTAGACTGGCCATATATGATGTTGATCTGGTTTAATCTCTATGAGGAGTTAATCACAGTGTAAAACATGTCATTTCCTGTTGCCCCCAGGTGGCGCTATGACTGTAACTGAATATTGTCATATAGATGTCTTCAGGCCAGGACTCTGATAAAACATGTGAAGTTTGGGGCAGATCAGACATTGTATGCCAGAGTTACAACAACTTCCTGTTTCATGGCGAAACATCGAACTTTGCCAGGCTGCCACAGACACGCCCTTCAGCGAAAACTCTAGATCCTCGCAATTTAACGTCTCAAAGGCCTTTAGATTAGACTGACCAAATATGATGTTGATCTGATTCAAGCTCTAGGAGGAGTTCGTTAAAGTACAACATGTGGAAATGGCAAAAACTGCCAAAATTTTGTAGAGAAAATTCAAAATATCTCACTTCCTGTTGGGTTTACAAACTTTGCACCCTAGGGCTTTTTTGTAGGTATTGGGCTGTTACATCTGTCTACTGAATTTCATAACTGTACGTGAAACGTAGCACGAAGGGCGCTTAATTGAAATTTTGTAGGTGGCGCTATCGAAGCCATTTTGCCACACCTAATTCTGAAACCCATATCAGATGTAAATTTTCACCACTTCTGACGCGTGTGCAAAGTTTCATGAGTTTTTGAGAACGTTTAGGCCCTCAAAAATTGCGATTCATTTTGGAGAAGAAGAATAATTGGCTGAGCAATTCCAATAGGGTCCTCACACCATCGGTGCTCGGGCCCTAAATATACTAACGAAGAAAACGGTTTATTTAAATTGTAATGACATTTCACAAAATTACCATTTTTTACTCAAATAAATGCAGTTTTAAAAAAATCTTATAGACCCCAAATGTGTATATTTAAATGAATATATGCAAATAAAGATGTGAAATAAAGATGCAGTGACATCAGAACAACAAGCTAATATGAGGTTTATCATTGTAATAGCATTCTTAACAAGTCAGAGAGAGAAAGTTCAATTTCAATTTATTGAAAACAACCTTTGGTTAGTGCCATGATCTAGTGGTTAGCAGTGATGCGCGGGTTGATCCAAAATGAGCGGGTGCCTGCGGTCACCCGCGGTTACCCGCGGTTTCGAGTCATCCAAAAATATTTTTAATGATATTCGGGTCGCGGTCGGTCGGGTCGTTTGAAATAAAGATGCCAATTAAACCTTTGTAATTTATATAGTACTAGACATAGTTTTCTATGAAATACATAGGCCTAGACTTTATTGGCTGAATAACTTGTGCGAAGATGACGCACGAGCTCAGTCTGCAGGTAGAGATGGAGGCGGCAAGAGAAAAGGTGAAGACGGGAGTGGAAGCTCCACAAATACACAAATAGAAAGAGCAAAGTGTTCTCTTAAGCACAAAGCATTCACTAGTGGGAGACATTTGCCGAAATAATGAAAGGATGAAATAGTAACATTATTAATGTTGAGCGTTATTAACTTTTGAATAAATGCTGACGCGGGACAAAATGCCCGATTTCCCAACACGTTGAACTGAGCAATGCCATTGCACCATTTTAATAGGCTACTTTTAAACGCATATAGCTCAGTAATGTCAGTTTTATGTATTTTCTGAGAGGGGGCGGGATTTTTGTTGGGAAAGTTGGGGGAAGACGCACACTTTGATTAGACTGGATAAACACATGCAGCATCTTAATTGTTAAGAAAATGAAACGAAATAAATGAATAAATCAAGCCTTTATTACATAACACTGACTAGGCTATATCATACAGCATTCAGAAAAAGAACAGTTTGCGCTCCTAAGGGCTGTCACACTTTTCCAAATATGGCCCAATGACGCTACGATGAGCATTTACTACTTTTAAAAAATGCGGTTAAGGAAGCGGGTCGGGTACAATAGCCTATTTTCTTTCTTTTCTTTTGCGGTCCGAGTTGCGGGCGGGTTAGTTGAAAACGTCGGTCGGGTTGTTTATACATTGATCCGCGCATCACTGGTGGTTAGCGTAAATGCATATATGGACAATGCATCATTTCCTTATCCCCTTTCCCACAACATTTCTTGTTTCTAATTATGTGGGGGAAAAAAAGAGAGAAAAAAGTATAACAATTCACTGTGTAACAAACAATGTAACAAATTTCACTGTGTAACACAATCAAACAGAAGTAGGTCATCCTCTCTTTGCATTTCTTCTGTCCCTACCCAGACCATAAAAGCAGTAGGTGCAGCATGAAGTCTACAGGTGTTTTTGATGGTGTACTCGGCAGGTGCGTCTAACTGTGTCTGTGTGTGCATTTTAGAGGAGGATGCTTTGTGACTCCATGTGGTATTTTAGCAAATCAGAGATGGCTGTGGCACAGGTCACAAACAGCAACATGCAGATGTTGCAGGTTCTCACACACACACACACACACACACACACACACACACACACACACACACAGGTGTGTGACTCTGGCAGGTGCAAGGCGGCAGGGGTTTACGACAGTCTCCTCAATGAAGACTGATAAGAGCATAATGCTGCACTGTTTAATCTGTTCTTTACAGATGAGACTGGAACACATTTAACCCCTGAATACTTTATCTGAGGTTCTTTACTCTGGGGGTTTACCAGCCAATGATCAAGATGAAGGTTAAATATTAAATTGCAAGACAAGAATCAGTTGAGATAAAAATGTATGTCAGTCACGACAGAGTGCATATTAGCAGACATCTATACATTCCTCTCTCACACTCTCTCTATAAACTACCGTTCAAAAGTTGGGGGTCGGTAAGATTTTTTTAATGTTTCTGAAAGAAGTCTCTTCTGAATTTATCGAGTAAAAACAGTAATATTGTGAAATATTATTACAATTTAAAATAACTTTTCTTTTTTAATACATTTTAAAATGTAATTTATTCCTGTGATGGCAACGCTGAATATTCAGCAGCCATTACTTCATTCTTTAGTGTCCCATAATCCTTCAGAAATTATTCTAATATGCTGATTTGGTGCTCAGTTGTGCTGCTTAATATTTTTCTGGAAATTATAATACATTTTTTTCAGGATTCTTTGATGGAATTTCAAAACAACTGCATTAATTTGAAACATAAATATCTTTACTGACACTTTTGATCAAATTATTGTATCCTTGCTGAATAAATGTATTAAAGGTGCCATCGAACGTTTTTTTTACAAGATGTAATATAAGTCTAAGGTGTCCCCTGAATGTGTCTGTGAAGTTTCAGCTCAAAATACCCCATAGATGTTTTAAATTAATTTTTTTAACTGCCTATTTTGGGGCATCATTAACTATTAGGGGTGTGACGAGATCTCGTGACACGCGAAAATAGTCTTATAGAGTGTTAGGATGATTAGGAAAGAATATGCCACCGCTACGTTTACATTACGCATCCACTGTCGTTTTGCTTTGTATTTAAATAAAAAAAACCCATTTAATTCAGTTGGATAACGGTCGTCGCCGCTCCATATTTAAGGAGATACGCACGATCGCTGAAAGTGAAAGTAAACGCGCGCGTGCATTCAAAATACCCCGCATTTTGAAAGCGGCTCCCTGATGAATGCAAATATCTCTCAATATGAAAGCTATTTTAGGCTGGGCAGTGTAGTTGTAACCATCTCTTAGCTCTGTATCAAAGAAAAAGTTGGTCTTATTTGCACTTTGAATATTGAGAGGGTGCGATTGTGGTTTCAACTTGTAAAGTGTTACCATAAAAATGAATAACAGTTTTCTCTTAATCTTATTAAGCACAAACAATAAGGTTTCATTTGTTAACATTAGTTAATGCATTGTGAACTATCATGAACTAACAATGAATGACTATTTTTATTAACATAAACAAAGATTAATAAATACTGTAGCAAATATATTGCTCATTGTTAGTTGATGTTGGTTAATATGTTAATGTTAATAAATGAGACCTTATTGTAAAGTGTTACCATTTTTATTTATACTGTTTTTATTTCTATGATCAGTTTGTGGAAAGGAGTTCAGTTAGGAGGTCAAAAGTTGTAGAAGCTCATAATTCATGTGCAGTAAGGTCTGAAGAGACTGAAATCATACAGGACAGAAGTCAGTCAGTTGAGTTAGTGGCAAAACCTTTTACAGTACTTGAGTATTGTTGTCTTTTACTGCATATGATAATTCATACTCAGAAAGTAGAACTGAATGACATTCATTATAAGATGATTAGTTAAAACATTTCAAATACACCTGCAGAATATTTTTTCTAGTCATGTATTTCGCCATTGAGGATTTCTTAAAAATAGTGCGTAAAAATCTTGTCTCGCCTCGTGAACTCAATCTCGAGTCTCGTCTCGTGAGATACCTGTCTCGTCACACCCCTATTAACTATGCACCGATTCAGGGCTGCTGGCCCTTTAAATCTCCTGCTCCCTGCCCATCGAGCTCGCGACTCTATAATACTGTGCATTTACAAAGTTCACACAGCTAATATAACCCTCAAATGGAACTTTACAAGATGTTCTTCATTTATGCTGCATGCATGCTTCGGGTCATGTGAGTATAGTATTTATTTGGGTGTTTATATTTGATTCTGAACGAGTTTGATAGTACTCCGTGGCTAAAGCTAACATTACACTCTGTTGGAGAGATTTATAAAGAATGAAGTTGTGTTTATGAATTATACAGACTGCAAGTGTTTAAAAATAAAAATAGCGACGACTCGTCTCCGTGAATACTGTAATAAACGATGGTAACTTTAACCAACAGTAGCCTACATTAGCAACATGCTAACGAAACATTTAGAAAGACAATTTACAAATATCACTAAAAAATATCATGATATCATGGATCATGTCAGTTATTATTGCTCCATCTGCCATTTTTCGCTGTTGTTATTGCTTGCTTACCTAGTCTGATGATTCAGCTGTGCACAGATCCAGACGTTACTGGCTGCCCTTGTCTAATGCCTTTCATAATGTTGGGAACATGGGCTGGCATATGCAAATATTGGGGGCGTACACCCCGACTGTTACGTAACAGTCGGTGTTATGTTGAGATTCGCCTGTTCTTCGGAGGTCTTTTAAACAAATGAGATTTATATAAGAAAGAAGGAAAAAATGGAGTTTGAAACTCACTGTATGTCATTTTCCATGTACTGAACTCTTGTTATTCAACTATGCCAAGATAAATTCAATTTTTAATTCTAGGGCACCTTTAACACTCTGAGGTCTAAAAACGCGCCGGCGCGTTTTGCAGGTTTTTTTTCACATTGCAGCAAAACAGACTTAAAATACTCTGTCATTTTTTGTCATAGAGACATAAGTAATACATCAATTGAAACTATAGAATATCTCCTTTTATTTGTATACACTCAGAGTAAAAACAAAATGTTGTGCTTTTTGTAAAATAAAGAAAACTAACATGATGCGTGATCTCTCATCTCCCTCTGAACGAAGTCCAATCTGATAGTTCTCAGAAAATGAAGTGTAACTTAGTGAATACTAATCACAAAAAATTCATACTTATGTCTAACAAAACGTTGAAATGTCAGGTTTTAAATCGTGCAAGTCAAATCGAAAACAAACATTCTGTGTTTATGTAATCTGTATGAAAAGAGAGCCATGTCAGAAGTCCGTGATTCAGCTCATTACCCACTAATGCGGCCACGCCCACGGAGCCAGCGCTATTCAGAGGCAAATTCAGAGACAACACATGCATTCATCATCTCAATCGTGTATTTATTGCCTTGAAAATTGTTTATCTGGATGAAAAAGCCATGGTTAGCGATCTCTGGAAGACATTCAGTAAATTCCTGTTTGTTTTCTTCTATTGATAAGTTTTAAGTGAGTTTTTGTTTCTTTAGCGCCCTCCGGCTGTAGTATGAATTGGTAAACACCATTCATGGAATATCGTCTTCTTCTTAGGTGAATTTGTGGACTAAAATGCACAGAGCGCCCTCCGGCTGCAGTATGAATTGCAAACACCAGCGCTCATAGAGATAACAATGAATATTAAATAAAAAATAACTCCTCTGTATAGAAAATTGACATAAACATATGAGAATCCTATATTTCTCCAAATGTGCATGCTTTTAAACTAAAAGCCTATATTCAGACTCTTTGCATCACAGAAATACATTATATTTTAAAGTATAATATAAAACCATTATTTTATATTGTAATAAAATTTTTCTGTATGTTTCATATACCATGATGAGCTTGAGACATCACAGAAGTTTTTTTTTCACAGCCTACCTGACTGAAATGCCTCATTAATATGCAAGTCTTTTCAGGTCATTACTATTCAATTCTTTTGTCTTCACAGGTGAGAATGAGCCATTATTCATGGAGATTCACGCCTCCTCGCATACCGTGTTTCTTGGCAAAAAGTGTCTTACAAAAACTAAATCAGTATATTGTTATAAATGAAAGAGTAGTCAGCATAATTTTTACATAATTTTGAAGCAAAAACTCTAGTCTACAACCTTCAATACCCAAAAGTCTTGTGAACACAGATTTAATATACTTTTATTGGCCTTATATCAGTGACTTAAGTTTTTTGTTTTTTCAGTAACCACGCATAAACGTTATTCCTTCAAAAACACAAACATGTACACACATGTTCCTCACATATTATTGTAGCCTAGTTTGTGCTGAATACAGTGTAATGACACTTTTGTCATTAATATGTTTATGAACAACTGAAAAAAGCACAAATGTCAGGGCATGTCAAAACTTCTCCAGGCCCCAAATCAGCCTCAGACTCCAGAGGGTTAATCTCTTTCAAAAAAATCTTACTGATAAGTAATATTATTAACATATTTTACTGCAAGATTAATCGAAATTAAACTGATATCGCGATTTGGCTTAGTGCAATTATGGATTCGCAAAGACAGAATTTTTTTTAGATTTTTAATTAAATATGCACAGCATGTTAATGAAGAGTGGCTCTGTGATCAGTAGTAAATGCATTTAAAGTAGTAAATGCTTATAACGAGCATTTGAAAAAGCAACACGTGTTCCAAACTTGTAAGAACATGACATTTAATAATGTTTTTATTCCCAACTTTTATTCCTAACATAACGTCAGTCGAGTGTTTGAAATAACTTCCTTTAGTGAGCAGATGTGGCTTCATCATAGAATGAGGCAGACAATATTTTATTTTATAGTATTTTATACAGTGATAAAGGCTATGCGGATTAGCATTGGATTAAATATAATTTAGTTATGAAAATACCAAAGAAGGCTTGAAAAACTCAAATACACCATATATTGCGGCAGTCGTGTGTTTACTGTTTTCATGTTTAATCAGTCAAAGTATTTCTGTTTTCTTTTTTATACAGCTACAGCAATAGTTAATGGCCTTGTCCACATTAGTGATTTCCTGGAACATCATAAGTTATTACATCTGAGAGGCATATTTGGAGTTTTTGTACAAGGGCTCCGGCTTTCAGTATGAATGAAAGAGATGTGTGCTCAGTAATGCTCAAGAAAATAATACTTCTCTCTAAAGAAATGTATATGATAATCCGTATGTTTTTCTCCAGTGTACAGAAATGTACAGGAGTTTGTTTTTACAAAAGATGCATAAGAGGCTCATATTTCATATTAAAGACATGGACTCTGATTTTGCATTACATCCTGACAAAAATGATGAAATTACTGTCACAGATTTTTATCATAATATAATATTTATAATAAATCCTTAAACCTTTGTAATGATTTATAGTTATAGTCTGTCTGCATGTTAACAGGTAACCCTGCAGTTTTTCATAAAATAAAAATATTATTTTTATATGTTATATTTATTCTTTAATACTCTGCTTTTCACTTTTAATAATTAAAGTGTTATTACAATAATAATAATAATTCTTTTATAATAATTATTATTAGTCATTAATATATAAGCACAAAATATTGGGCCAAATTGTACAGCCCTACAAACAAGTACAACAAACCGGGTGTTCGTAAATAAATTATAATATATAAGTTCATATATAAGCAGCTGTAGGATCATATTATTATATACAAAAATATCTGACTGCAGAATGATGTGACTGATGAAGTATTCTAGAGAGACATCTAATAAAGAAAATAAATAAGCCTGCATAAATCTCACGACTTGTTTCATTATCGAGACTGCTTGTGTTATTATTAGCCACTTTCACACTTGAAAGCTGCTATATTTCCAGATGAACTTTCCCACATCCATTATTAGCACAAGCAGCAGCTTTAAGTGTTTTAAACATATTGACATCACCAAAATACATTACATCTGACACCATTTACAAGAAATAACCTTTAACCTATTGGAATTTAATTTGTTGACATTTCTCACCACAATGTAGCTACATTGTGCTAATATATGCTAATAGATTTTGATCTGCATCACATGGGCCTACAAGTAAATGCTTTGAAATGACTGCTAACTAACTTCATGTGTGAATTGCGCCTAAGAACTTGCCATAACAAGATCAGAAATGTGACTTATTTTAGATGGGTTCTCACCTGTATGACGTGATCTTTCTCAGTTTGGTAACTGGAACATCATATCCGCACTCTTCCAGCACTTCCTGCCTGGCAATCTCCTCTAGAGAAAGGTTGGGTTTGTCCACCAAGCCTGCGCACAGCTCGTAGGTCACGCCGGCTGAAGCTGGAGGTTGGGGGCTTGCCGTCTCTTCGCTTGAGTCTCCTGTTTGGTTCTCTTCCGGGACTTTAGCTTCTGTTGGTGGGGCTTCCGCTGACTCTTCCTCCGCAGGCTGAAGGGGCTTAGGTTTGCTCCGCTCCCATTCGCTCATGTACACAGCTGTGGAGAAGTAAGACGTGTCACTCATCATTCAAGAGTGCTTTTAAACACAAAGATAAATGAGGAAACATCTGAGTACACAACCACTTTGATTGATGAGGTCTCAAATATAGTGTTTTAGATCATGTAGGCACAAGTACACCGCCCTCCAAAAGTTTGGATACGCCCTAGAAAAGTGGGGTTTTGGACAATATTGGCATGAATCCTTTTTAATTTGTAATAATTTTGCACTGATAAGGGACAACACAAACTATGAAAACATATTTTATTACATAAACAGTTTATACATAGAAAAAACTTAAATTTTCGATTCATCAACATATTCACTATTAGCAGCTATTTGACCTAAACTGGGTTCTCGTTGCTTCATAACATTACGGTTGAACCACTGTAGTCACGTTGACTACTTTTAACAATGTTTTCAGCTACCTTTCTGGACATCAAAAGGTGCAATGACGTTGCTGCCTATGTGTGGATCAGATACTCTCGAATTTCATCAAAAATATCTTAATTTATGTTACGAAGATGAACGAAGGTCTTATGGGTGTGGAACGACATGAGGGTGAGTAATTAATGACAGAATTTTCATTTTTGGGTGAACTAACCCTTTAAGACAAGTTTAAATTTAATGACTCTAAAAATGTCATGTGGTGTAACCATTACCTAATAATAATAACTTCTGACAACAACTTTAATTTCTCATAAAAAAACTGAAATGATCTGATATTTTAAGAGACTGTAATAATAGTGATTGATCACCCAACCAGTTTATTTTGGGGTGTACTCACACTAGGCGCTCTGAACCATGCCTGAGCGTGTTCGACCCCCAAAGCCCGGTTCGTTTGACTAGTGTGATCGCTCCAAACTGTGCCCGGGCGCGGTTCGTTTAGCCGGCCCTGGCCCGCTTGGAAGAGGTGGGCCAGAGCGCGGTTCGGTTGGGCTCAAGAGCGGTTCGCATGCAGTATGAGCGCTAACCGTGCCAGAGCACGGAACAGTTACTACTTTTCTGTGTGCTACCGTAGGGCTGTCAAACGATTAATCGCGATTAATCGCATACAAAATAAAAGTTTATATTATATATAAATAAAAATATTTTGTACATAAATAACATTTCTCTTAAATATATACATTAATTTGTGTGTATTTATATATACACATAATAATTACACACAGTACACCCACATATATTATGCAAACTCAGACTTTTATTTTGTATATGATTAATCGCAATACGATTATGCTACGGTCATCATTTTGATGGCAAACATCTTTATTACTGCTTTGATAGTACACTTATCAATTCATGTAATTAATTCGAGTGTATTTGGGTTTATAACGGGTCTGATTCTCACCTTATCGATGAACAGGAATTGTAGTTTGCGAGTAAAGCTGCAAATTCCTCCATTAACGTCAGCTGCCTTCGTAATAATCCTCTGATATGTGCTATTGAAAATCGCTGCGCTGCATAAATTATAAATAGCCTATGTTTTCTTCCATTCAAAAAGTTGCATCGTATATGACGTAAGCGTGCTCCGGCCTGGAACGTTAAGGGATATGTGAGTGCAGGCCAGCGGGGGAGTGGGGAGGGGGGACAATCTCGGTCGGTTCAAGGCAACCGCGCATAGTGTGAGTACACCCTAACATAGTTTTTAATATTTTGAATTAGATTTTATTTTTATTTTAGCTAAAGTTTTAGTAATTTTGTTGTGCTTTTTGTCATATTTGTCACTTTCATCAGTTATTTTCATCATGTCTATATAGTTTTTAAGTTTTAGCTTTTAGTTTGAGTTATTTTAGTACAAAATGAGAAATGTTGCATTTGCAACTAGCTGAAATAATGTTAATCTTAAGTTTTTTTAAAATATTTTATTTCAGTTAATGTTTGTTTTATATCAAGTAATGAACTTTTTTTAATGGTTTTAGTTTTACTTAACGATAATAACCCTGCGCCCAACTCATGGTTCACCACACATGGGTTTGAACCTTACAGATATCTTTACCCAGATCTTTAACTACTACGCCCTTCAGACGAATGTACTGTACATATGGGACTGACTGAGAGCTCAATTCAAGAACAGCCATCCTTGAGAAGACTTGTTCTTATGTTTCCTTGCACAAGGCCTGCCTTTTCATTTGAAGCATTGTTTGAAGACTACAGAAAAGAAAAAAAAAACTGCAGAAAAACGTCTCTCTTTCAATGCAAGGCTTTCCTTCCATTCTGAGAAGCAGGGCGCCGTCCCTGGCGAGCATGTATAGAACAATAGTGTAACAGTGTAGCGCAGGGCCAAAGCTTAATAGAGAGCGCTGAAAAATGCTCTGTTTGCACGACCACCATAGACATGAAAAATGTCCCATTATGAGAACACTGCAATAGATTATTCCTTTGTGTACTACACATTTCTGTGAACTTACCTGATGTTTGTGGCAAGGTTCTAAACTGTCTTCTTTTCTTTTCTAGTCTTTCATCCATGTTATTTTCAAGCAAACATTTCAACATAGCAACACTCTCTAACAACAGTTACAAAATGGCACCTGATATCTGTTGCATATCAGATGTTTTTTTTTTAAAGGTTCACTTTTAAAATCTGCAGCAGAACAAAACATTTCTTCATCTCTTTCAACAGAGGGATCTGGGTGTAGTACAACACTGTAATGAGATACAGTCTAAATGAAGTATGTGTGAGAGCGTCTTTGTAAAAATACAGTTTGTAGAGGTGTTGTATTGCTGTGAAATCATGCTTCAAAATCAAAGTAAGAATAACATTAAAAGTTGGTTTTAGGGAATTTTTAAATGTATCTGGCCCACACAGGCACCTATTTGTGTAGGATGAGGGGGAGCTTAGGTTAGTAGGACAGCTCAGACACATGCAAAACCAACAAGGAACATTGGGTGTGACAAGCCTCTGATAGATGCCTTACTCAAATTTTATGTTTTTTGGGGGCTCCAATAATATATCTAACAGGGTTGAGCAACATTCAGAATTGAATTGAGAATGGTTATTAAATTACAAATCAAATCCTGAATTTGAAATGAAGAAATGGGATGCAACATTGCAATTCAAATTCAATGAGGCAGAATTAAAATGAACTGAAATTCAAAGACTAACTGCAATGTGTAATTTTAATTAAATTTAATTTAAAAAAAAAAGTGATAAAAAGATTTTTAAAAAAAATTGTCATTGACAAACCATGTCAATGAATGATGGCTTGACAAAAAAAAAAAAAAAAACAACAACAAAAAAAAGGCTTTAAAGACCATACAGACTAACAGATTGACTAAATGTATGTACAGTGGTGCTCAGAATTATTGGCACCGTTGGTAAATATGATCAAAGATGACTGTAAAAATAAATCTGCATTGTTTATCCTTTTGATCTTTAATTCATAACTTAGCAAAAATCTAACCTTTCATTGAAGGAAAAGAATTGAAAGTGGGGGGAAAGTCACATTATGAAATAAATGTTTTTCTCCAAAACACGTTGGCCACAATTATTGGCGCCCTTTTATTCAATAGTTTTTGCAACCTCCTTTTACCAAGAAAACAGTTCTGATTCGTCTTCTATAATGCCTGATGAGTTTGGAGAACACCTGACAAGAGATCAGAGACCATTCCCTCATGCAGAATCTCTCCAGATCCTTCAGATTCCCAGCTCCATGTTGGTGCTTCTTCTCTTCAGTTCACTTCACTCATTTTCTTTAGGGTTCAGGTCAGGGGACTGGGAAGACCATGGCAGAAGCTTCATTTTGTGCTCAGTGACACATTTTTGTGTTGGTTTTGATGTTTGTTTTGGATCATTGTCCTGATGGAAGATCCAACCATGGCTCATTATTGGATTTCTAGCAGAAGCGGTCAGGTTTTGATTTTTTATCTGTTGATATTTGGTAGAATCCATGATACCATATATCTGAACAAGATGTCCAGGACTTCCAGCAGAAAAACAGGCACACAACATTAAAGATCCAGCAGTATATTTAACTGTGGGCATGGGGTACTTTTTATCCATGTGTGCACCAAACCCATCTGGTGGGTTTGCTGCCAAAAAGCTCTTTTTTTAGTTTTATCTGACCATAGAAGCCGGTCCCGTTTGAAGTTCCAATCATGTCTGACAACTGAATATACTGGAGATTGTTTCTGGATGAGAGCAGAGGATTTTTCTTGAAAACCTCTTGAACAACTTGTGGGGATGTAGGTGCTGTTTGATATTTTTTTATTGCTTTCTGAGACTCAAGACTCAACTAATCTCTGCAATTCTCCAACTGTGATCCTTGGAGAGTCTTTGGCCACTCAAACTTTCCTCCTCACTACGCATTAGGACGATTTAGACACATGTCCTCTTCCAGGCAGATTTGTAACATCTTTAGTTAATTGGAACTTCTTAATTATTGCCCTGATAGTGGAAATGGGGATTTTCAATGCTTTAGCTATTTTCTTACAGCCACTTTCTATTTTGTGAAGCTCAACAATCTTTTGCTGCACATCAGAACTATATTCTTTGGTTTTACTCATTGTGATGAATGATTATGGGAATTTGGCCTTTGTGTTTCCTCATGTTTATACTCCTGTGGAACAGGAAGTCATGGCTGGACAATTTCATGTTTATGATCACCCTGGTGTGCTAAAACAAAATGTAAATATGACTGGGAATATACTTCAGAGATATTTTACTCATAAAACATTCTAGGGGTGCCAATAATTATGGCCAACATGTTTTGGAGAAAAAGATTTATTTCATAATGTGATTTTCCCCCCACTTTCAATTCTTTTCCTTCAATGAAAGGTTAGATTTTTACTCATTTTATGAATTAAAGATCAAAAGGATAAACAATGCAGATTTATTTTTACAGTCATCTTTGATCATATTTACCAAGGGTGTCAATAATTCTGAGCACCACTGTATACATTTCATTACCGGTCACTGATTTTGTCAAGACAACAACATTCCTGTTTGAAAATTTAGTCCTAACCCTATTCCTAGTCCCTAAACCTAACCCATAAAATCAGAGGAAAATGATAGGAGAATAACACTGATGTAGAAGCACCTAACCCTGGTTGTAAGTCTAAACTTGACATAAACTGTAAACTTGTCCCTCAAATCTGACTGGTTGATTGGGATGTTGTTCCAGGATCAACAAACTTGTTGATCCAGGAACATGTTGCACTTGGTGAAATCACATTCACCTTTCACTACCTGTACTGGATTTCTTTAAATTGCTAATTCCAAGTAAATTCCACTGCCTGCCATTCCAATTCAAATTGCAACTCATGAACTGAAAGGGAGCCATTTCTTCATTTCAGAATTTTGGACAATCCTGATATCTACAGTAATAGAAAAATGCCTTACAGCCTTAAACCTTCTGAACATCTCATGGACGAAACATTCATTCAATTGGTGTGACCCAGGGCCGGATTTACCTCATATTGTGACACAGGAAAAAGACATTTTTGGGCCCCCCCAACCTCCTCCGACTGCTGTTGGTCGGAAACCTCGACCAAAACTGCTATATTTCAGGAAATGGAAGAAAAAAATAAATAAAAGTAATATAAAAATAATTAAACACTGTGTTGTTATAGTTGATATTGTGGCTTTATATATGATAATGTACTTGCATGTGTCATTATTTTATAAATTTTTATTTTATATTTTAACAAATTAAGTTACAAAGTGGGTACACATGTTGTAAATAAGACACGGGGCCCTATTTTAACGATCTAAATGCAAAGTGTAAAGCGCACGGCGCAGGTGCACTCAGGGCGTGTGTAAATCCACTTTTGCTATTTTAACGACGGAAAAACGGTCCGTGCGCCGGGGCGCCTTTTTGAAATGGGTTGTCCCTATTCTCTTAATGAGTAATGGGTGTAACGTTCAATAAACCAATCAGAGTGTCATCTCCCATTCCCTTTAAGAGCGAGATGCGCTCGCGCCATGGCGGATTGCTATTTACATGGCGGAATTTGTTGGCGGAAAAGCTGAACGCTTTTATATTTATGTAGCCTACACAATAATATTCTTTTACACTGTAATCCTTTTGTTTTTAATATTTGGCATGTTTGTGTGATGCACATCCCTGTGTGTAATAAGCAAAGTCAACGCGCACTGTGGACGCGCCCAGAGGCGCAGTTTCTACCAACGCGCTCTAACAAAAAAATATTGCGCCATTGACTTTAGACTTTAGACCAGGTTTGAGTTGGTCTATGGCGCAGTCTATTTTCAGCTCCTTAAAATAGCAATGCGCCGGCAATGCGCCTGAACACACCTCTTTTTTAGACCAGCACGCCCATGGGTGCACTAATTGGCGCAAATGCATTTACTAATTTAAGGACGTGGCGCTGAACGGGAAAACGCGAACGGCGCCGGACGCAAACTAACAAACACACTTGTGCTGCGCCTTGCGTCGCATTGCGCTGGGTGTATTATAGGGCCCAACATCTGTATTGCAAACCCCTCCATGTTGCAGTTGTTGTTGTTGTTTTTGGCGTATGCCTAATAATGCAACATGATTGCCATAGAAATCAATGCAAATATTCCGGAAAACAAAAGAGCAGCATGGACACACAAATCGGATATGAATAGTTGCGATACACAATGTGGACATCAATAATTTTAGATCAGATTCCAATAAGATACAAAAATAATCAGATCTGGAATGACGGTCTGAACGTAGCCAATGCGGACAGTCAATAATTTTAGATCAGATTCCAATCGGATACACAAATAATCGGATTTGGACTGACAGTGTGAACGTAGCCTAAGACACTCTTCTCTACTCCTCAAATACATAAAAGATTAGCCTTTATATAAAGTGTTTTGCTGCACTCCTTTATTGACCTTTGCATGCAAGTAAGCAGAGATGGTCCAAACTGTGTGCGGCACTTTATTTAAGATTCAAGAAGTGGGTGGAGTTATGAGATTTGACCGACAGTTTGAGGAGCCAATGGAGTGAAGAGGTTTAGTCACAAGATTTTAAAAATATTTTTAATTGGTTAAATATTTGCAAAAACCACAGACAGACGTAAAGGGTGACCAATAGTAGCCTAATGATTTATGGGGGGAAAAAAAAAAAAAAACACGGTTTCTGCCCGACAGTAAATGTTATTAATTCATAAAGTAATTGACTTACATAGTTTTAGAATTAGAATGAAATGATAATAATAATAATAATAATAATAATAATTAAAAATATTATTTCTCCTCACTGTAATTGGGCCTCCCTGGACGTGCGAGCATAGGCACGTGCCTAGAATGCCTATGAATAAATCCGGCCCTGGGTGTGATGAAAACAAGATTACAACTAAAATCAGTCAAAATCAAAGATTAAAGTGTGGAAAACTGCAGGGCGTTACCTGGGCGGAACTGCTTGACCAGGATAAAACAGTGTGAGGTGGTGTTGAAAATCAGCACAGAGACACTGGAGAGAGGAAAGAAAAGGAAGAGGAATGAATTTAGAAGATGAGTTGGCATTTAGAGAAGTGGTTCCACTTGGATCAATGGATATCTAGACTTCCTGTTAATGCATCCAGTCCTGCAAGAGCAACAACAAACACAACTGATCCAAAAACTCGGGTAGGCTTAGTGGTAAAGAGAGCGAGTGAACATAAGCATGTGTGTGAAAGAGAGAGGCACATGGACACCCTTGCTCCATCAAGCCCCAACAAATCACCCAGGATTAACACCTTGGATGTGGTCTTGGCTTTTCACTTTATCTCGGTTTGAGACTGAACATAATGCCTTAGGAAGAAGAGAATAAATCCCTGAGTCTTAAGGATCTCTGTATAATAGGATTTATCCACTAAAGCATACTGGGATAGCAAGGCCTCGGTGGACTAGCTAATAGCTCAGCGTGGCAGGAGGTCAGAGGACAGAGTGTCTCTGTACAGCACTTTCACACTTATATGAGCAGCAACCGTCCCCAACTCTCCAACCAGGTCAGCACATACCTGACAAAACATCTGACTCCGGAGATCGAAGCGAAACAGATTTCATCACCAAACAATATGCACAAACTGTTGCTCTCAAATACATCCAAGTATATTTACATGTGTAGTTATAATTGAGCTACAGAGGTTTTTGCGTAGTTGAGCCATAGTCTTCATCTGCCTTATGCATAATCAAATATTTAAGGATTAAATACAACTTGTGTGTCTTTTGGATAATGAACAACATTGAGGCCAATTAACATGTATACATATAGATCTCAGACTTCACAAATACCATGCTGGCACACATTGAGCTAGAAAAATCATTGCTTTAGACTGAAAATCAAATTTATTTAGTCAAATGGCTATATTAATTTAACTTCTAAAGATGGATATAAATAGCAGGTGTAAATTAAAGAAATTTCGGCAAAATTTGGCAGGGGAAAAAACCCTCCATTGCCTAGTGTCAATAGTGTCAAACCATGAGTTTTCTGTTGGTCAATGCAACAAATGTGTGGCCAACTTGAACCCATTGCGAAATCTGCATGGGAAAATGTTTGCATTTATCCATAATTCCTAAACACTTAAATTCCTATTGAAATGACTGGATTTCGCCTGGGGATATCCGCAGAACAATGATAGATGCACAAGAGTTGCAAGAGTAAAAGATTTGTCAATTTTCACAGTTTAGATCATTATCTGATTTAATAATATGTTGTATTATGTTGTTTCGATGGCAAAGGAGAGCAAGACGGTTCTTTGAGTGGGGAAAGCGGATATGTCCATAGAGGCAGGAAGCCCTGCCCTGCTTTTCCCATGGTGAATGCTTGCCAGAGATTACCACACATAACCACACACACACACACACACACACACACACACACACACTCCTAAGTCTTACCTTCAACATGCATTCAAAAACTACACTGCCCGGCCAAAAAAAAAAAAAAAAAGTCGCTGTTTGGATTTTAATGGGCAAATACTTAAGAATCTATTAAGGGTTCATTATTACAGTGATTATTATGTTTCTAGCATGTTTTATGTTTGGCATAAGATGGAGTGTGTAGCTTTTCATTCCTAAACAACCACGTAGGAAGACATATCAAGGCCATATTCCAGGATGACAATGTCAAGATTCATCAGGCTCAAATTGTGAAAGAATTGTTGGGAGGGAGCATGAAGAATCATTTCCATACATAAATTGGCACCTCTGAGTCCTGACATTAATTTCATTATAAGTCTTTGGGATGTGCTGGAGGAGACTTTACAGAGTGCTCACCTCTTGCATTGTCAATACAGGATCTTGACCAAAAATTGATGCACCTCTTGATGGAAATAAATGTTGTGATGTTACTTCCATCAAGAGGTGCATCAATTTTTGGTTAAGATCTTGTACTGACAATGCAAGAGGTGAGCACTCTGTAAAGTCTCCTCCAGCACATCCCAAAAACTTGCAGTGAGGTTAAGATCAGGACTCAGAGGTGCCAATTCAAGTGTGAAAATTATTCTTCATGCTCTGTGAACCATTCTTTCACAATTTTCACATGAAATTGGCCAGAATTTTAATATATAAAATTGCATATTTATTAGTTCAGAACAAACAGCAGAGGTTCCTGAATTAATATGATTCAAATTATAGAAAGACTTTTTTGTAGGAAGCACTATCATCTGGAGACACCATGATTTGATGGTTTGAGGTTGGATTAAGAGGGGTCCTTCTTCAGTTTGGTGGTACGTTTACATGACAGCGAAGCACTAAAAATGGAAACTTTGTGTTTTTCGGTACAGATGACAATGTTGTCAAAACGATCTCCATTCACACAGATCCGTGAAAATGACTAAAAACGCAGTATTATGCTGCCAGGCCAGTAGTTGGCGATGTCACTTTGTAAAGAAACACTACACACCTATAGCCTGAGCACACAATATGCATAATTCGCGTTTTGGTAGTTTACATAAAGACGACAACGGTATCGTTTTCAAAAACGTGCACTTTGAAACACAATTTCAAAAGATTGCATTTCAGGCCCCCAAAACGCTGGTGTAGTTTGAATGGATGGCCAAAACGCATAAAACGTTTTCTGTTTTTAGTGGAAAATGGTGTCCCTACGAGTGCCTCCTGCTTCTATCTTCTCATTTATTCCATCAGGCCGATGTAGCTTTTGAGGCACACACCTGATGTCAGTTAGGCTCCTCCCTTTTTCTTCACTGATGATGAGCTGTGGAGTACAATCTATCCCGAATGAAGAGTGCAGTCTGGGTCAACCCTTGAAAACTGCGGCTGACGGGTCAGTGCCCCAGCGAGCCGAGGCATGTCTGAATGACGTGCTCCTCGCTGCTTCACCTCTCCACCATGAAAGTACTGTCAAAGTCACGCAGGACGTGTCACACGCCATTAAGTCTGCTGTCCATTAGGGCTGTTTGGTTCTCGCTATGGGATGCAATGCAGCGGGAGCAGCAGGAAGAGAAGGAGAGGCCTGGTGCAGCATTATACTAACCACTCACATCACACACTGATGCAACTCCAAAACTGTAGATGAAAGATCACAGACAAACAAAGACACTCATCAACGCCCCTGAAAATCCTCACAAAAGAGAACGGCTACCAATTCCTTACCTCCAAATGACCAGCAGAGCTCACAATAGACTGTAGCAGTGGCACTAATGACCTGAACAGATGCTCCTCTTAATGGCTTTACCTTTCAACAGCAGATCACCTCATTCATCAATCCACTAAACAGTGCAACAAAACAAATGGTGCTGTCAAATGTTTTAACAAGTGCACATACATAACCGCTCAAAAGTCTGGGGTAGATAAGATTTTTTGTTGTTGAAAGAAGTGTCTTATTCTCATCAAAGCTGCATTTATTTAAGCAAAATACAGTAAAAACAGTGTGAATATTTTAAAATGTAATTTTTTATTCTTGTGATGGCAAAGCTGAATTTTCAGTATTATTACTCCAAGTCTTCAGTGTCACATGATCCTTCAGATATCATTCTAATATGCTGATTTGATGCTCAAGAAACATTTATCATTATTATAAATGTTGAAAACAGTTGTGGTGCTTAATATTTTTGTGGAAACTAAAAAAAAAAATTGTAGGATTCCTACAAGAATAGAAAGTTCAAAGGAACAGTATTCATTGCCTTTACTGTCACTTTTGATCAATTTAATGCATCCTTGCTGAATAAAAGTATCAATTTCTTCAAAAATTCTTACTGATCCCAAACTATTGAAAGGTAGTATATGTGAGTAACATCGAATACAAAATAAAACCACATAAACAAGAATGCATGGATGAAGCACCTTCTCAAAATCAAGGTATTTACAAAAAAAAACTTGTCATTTCCTGTGGTGAATGAGTCTTCTTCAGCTCCACTCAGTCTTGTCCACGCACCTTGTCCAGAACAGGATCGACACAATATTCTTCAATTCTTCGCTTGAATTGTGCTGGGTTGCTCCACCCACAGTGAAATAAGATTGGTCCAAAATCCAGATCCACGTAGCTGTATGTTCTTCTGACTGGCTGTAATTTTCTCACCTTGCAGCATTTTGAATTGGTTAAAATCAGGATATCATGACTGTTTAGGATGAGGTGTTATAAGCCCACAGTTTTGTTTTGTGGACCATTTTCTCACAGACATGGTCCAGACACTCCTCATTGAAGAACAAAGGCCTTCTTAAGAAACCTAATATAGGAACATCCTGTAACTCTTTCTATATTATTGGCCAGAGACTTTGTAGCCACTTTGTTCCACCAGGTCTACTTGCTGAGAATGATTGAATAACCAGAAAGCTCCATGGAAAAATAAATGTGTCTTGCAATATTGACACACGGTCCACAGAGGTTCTCAATCCTCACCAATAGCTTTTATGAACCCTGTATGAAAGGTCACCTTGATCTCAGGGCAGCAGTTGACAACTGGAGAGGTACAAAGAGGCTGCTCTTAGGTGTGTAATGACCCAAAGACTGCTTTGGGTCGGTGGGAAGAGGTTGTGTGGAAAACAGAATGGAAGTTTAACTGCTTCTGTCTCTCTCTTGGACACTTCAAGCCTGGTCAAGGATAAGTAACTGCACTGAAGACAGGTGGAGGGCTGTAAGGTCTACCTGAACTAACTAAAAAGAGGATTGTGTATAAAAGTAAGAAAAAAAGGGGACAGATTTATCATGACAAAACTCAATGGAGATGTGAGCATGTAGAAGAATTGTGGAGAGATCAAGATGTGCACACAAAAGACTTTTGGGGAAGGGGAGCACTTCCTATTGTTGCACCATGGTGAGACATTCCAACTCCAAAAGCCTCTAATCCTCCCAGGTTTATAGTCGCCTTGAAGTATTATGTTAAATGATTTACACTCTGTGCAACTCAATGCAATGGACATCTCTCTGAGAATATGGTTAAATAGGCTAACAGGAAATCTCCATTTCTTCTAATGTATCAATTTAAAGGGCAGTCAGAACACCAAAGAGAAAGAGATTACAGTCAGATTAAATCAACCAGACTCAAATTCAGAAAGGGCTTACTTCAAAATGTTATTACTGTAAAAAGAAAGAAAGAAAGAAAGAAAGAAAGAAAGAAAGACACATCCTCACCTATCATGGGTTTGCATAAAGTCCCAGGACTTCTTTGTTCCATTCTGTAAAAAAAAAAAAAAATAAAAATAAAAATTTAAAATATCATATACCTTCTGAAATAACAATTTAGATAAATATGTAAAACAAACAAAGAACTGAGACAGACACTTTTAATATTCAAAACTGTAAAGAGCCCTTTTCAGCCTTCTTAATCATTAAACTGAAGTCTTCTATTTAAAGGGTTAGTTCACCTAAAAATGAAAATTCTGTCATCATTTACTCACCCTCATGTCCTTCCAAACCCATGAGACTTTCGTTCATTTTCTGAACACAAATGAAGATCTTTTTGATGAAATCTGAAAGCTTTTTTGCAGAAGATTTGGACTAAACCACTCAATTCATAAAGATAAGTTTTCCGATCTCTGTATGAACTTTCTGAAGCGTCAAAGTTGCAATTGCGTAGGCTGACTATGGAGGGACAAAAAGCTCTGAGATTTCTTCAAAAAGATATTTATTTGTGTTCTGAATATGAACGAAAGTCTTAAGGGTTTGGAACAACATGAGGGTGAGTAATTAATGACAGAATTTTCATTTTTGGGTGAACTAACCTTTTAAATTTTGCAAACTTATAAACTCCATATCCAGAGATGACACCTAAAGGAAGTGGTTCATGAGAAGAATAATTCTGATAGTTTTATTTATAATGTTAAATAAATATTGAAACATTTTCATGCTGTAACTTCAGAGTCTTTAAGGCAAATTTGTTCTCCATGAGGAGAGGGATTGTCACGTGAAATTTTAATTTCCCTGCTAAAATGAGTCAGGCGGGCTTTTGTTTTGAATATTGCAAATTTAACTCCTACTGTAGTTGCTAACCAGACATCCTATTAATCAATACATTATATAAAATGCAATTAGCCACAGATCCCAAGATATTAAGTTATAGCTGTTATATACTGTTAAAGATCATTATGTTAGCACAATAAATATACAAAGGTTAAAGAGTTGCCATTTAATCTTAATTAAACCATTAAATGGCAACTTTTGGATTCAAGCTTGACAAGAAGTTTTGTGCATTTGAGTTGTCAAAACACTACAGCAATATTGGGAGAGGGTGTGTGTAGCTCTTGAAAGGTTAGTAGTAACAGCCCAGGCTTAAGTTTTGTGCAGTACTAAGTGTCTCACTCACCCTTTTATATAAACCTCTAGCACTTTTGATCACTTCATTGCCTGAAGACAGGGATTCTGTGAGACATGAATCTCACAAGATCAGACATGTTTCTTGAAAAGGTTGTAGGTGTTTCTTAAGATGATAAAGGATCGGCCAAGTGTGTGTGCTTGTACTTTACTTGAAGGAGCATCACCTCTTGCTTATTCTACATTCACTCACTCATGTAAAACGTATTGTCTTTTCTTTATATCATGAGTTTAGCTTTTTTGGGATGGGAACTCAACACCCAATGAACACTCAATACAACCAATTTCATTAAATTTCACACTCAATTCAACCAACCGAGCTGTGTATCAAGGTGATGTAATAAGTGTCTTGGAATCACAGAAGTGTGTTCTCTGAAGATCCTGTATCATATTTTCACAAATAGAACAATTACAATGATATTCAGAATATGCTTACGTCCAAGACTTTGCACCCAATATTTGTCTCAACACATACCAGATCAAAAGCATGTGTCATATTTGTGAAAAAGTAGCCTACAGCCTTAATAATATGAAGGGTTTGGAAATGAGTAATTTTCTTTTCATGGGTGCTCTTTATGCTTACACCCACAGTAACTATTCATTCACCACAAAAGAGTGAATTAGTACATCACTCTGAACTTTGAAAAATTAAGCATAGCTCAGCATAAGCGGTATATTGTAGGACTAAAGCTAAAGGAACTCATATGGATTTTCTAACTAACTAAGTAAATATTATTAACATAAAAATTATTATTATAAAAAAAAAAAAAAAAAAAAAATTTGTTGTAATTTACTGACTTTCTTGCAGAATTCCACTGTGGACTAGTTTAACCCTCAAAAGCTACTATCACAGAAAGTGCCATCCGCCTGGTTGGAAGACAAACTGGATGTATGGTCGCAAGCGCAAATACAGAAATAATCAAAGGCTTCATTACACCTCTCAATGAACAGACAATATGCTTATTTAAAAAAAAATTCTAGCACCTTTTTCCAGTTGAACAGCTTAAGCGTGACCTACCTAATCA
This sequence comes from Megalobrama amblycephala, assembly GCF_018812025.1. Taxonomy (NCBI): domain Eukaryota; kingdom Metazoa; phylum Chordata; class Actinopteri; order Cypriniformes; family Xenocyprididae; genus Megalobrama; species Megalobrama amblycephala. The sequence continues at coordinate 20,380,453 of NC_063054.1, read as the reverse complement.
TGGTTGCTGGTCTGATCTGTTAATAAGAAGCAAAGCTCCATTAATGGAAACAGTCATCGGTTACCTGAGGCACCAGTGTAAAACGAGAGTGTGGAAAGTGAACCTGCATACCAAGCACGGTCAGTGGATTCGACGAGGTCATGTTTGCTTTGGGCAATGCCGCTTTTCGTGCTAATGACCTGTATCTTTTGGCTCCAAAATGTGGCTGTTTTGGAGGGAAGACTGAGAAAGCGGAACAAACTTCAGTCTCGTAGCTCTGTATGGTGTCAGAGTTGCTCCATTAATCCAATAGCAGCTAGTTAAATGCTTGAAAAGGTTCTTGTAATCTTCATTACTCAAGCCTCAGCTGCTTTGCTACATGAAAGAAAAGTAAATATTTAGAAAAGATCTTTTTGACTAATGAATTTCCAGTCATTTGTGATTACGTTTAAAGTCTAAACGTAAAATGTAATTACGTCTAAATAACGTGAAAAACACTGTTTATTTTATTTGTATCTTTGCTCTACTGTATTTATTTGTGTTGCTGCTTATAGTTTGACTATTTGTTCTTATTTACTTTATTTTTATTTGACAGTAGTCCTTTTTTCCGCTAAACGTAGCACATACCAAACCGTACTGAAACCATGACAAAAACCGAACGCGAGTAATTTGAACCATGGTAAGAGGATATGGGCATAACTCCCGTTGAACGTTTACAGACAGTATTCGAGATGCTACTGTAAGTTGCTGTGTGAACAGGACATTTCGAGACTCACTCCTGTAAATAAATGCGGTTGTCTACCCCAAAAATGTAACCATTTAGACTAATCTAAGAAATGGTTTGATTAGTTCATTGAAAAGAATCAGCTCAAAACAACGATACTACTGCTTGCAGGCAAGATATCTAGAAACCTAAAGCCGAGTTCAGACTGCACGATTTTCAAAGTAGTCGGGTCACTGTTCTTTTCACACTGCATGACTATCTTGGCCAGCATTCAGTCGCTGCTGTGTTCAAACTGCACGATGGATCGGCGACAGAAGGTTTCACACTGCATGACTTTACAACAGGAAGAATCGCCGACAACTCTGTCTGGCACGCAGCAAACTACGTTTCACAACCAAACACACGCGAGATGTGACAAGGAAACAACGCGATATCACGCGTGGAAAGACCGGAGTTGTTATTATTATTATTAAAACGGTAGCCCACAAGAAGCTTGCAATACGAGTTGCCTGTGCGCTGATTTGCAGCGAATACAAGAAAAAGAAAAGAAGAATATGGAGGAGGAAATGGTTGGGGAGACTGTGGATTGTGTGTTCTGCAACAAGAGTTGGAGCTAAATACATATAAATAAATATACTTCTGTTGCGGATGGTCAAGCAAATGTTTGTGTTTTGTTTCCGTTTGATAGAATTGTAATGTTTATGTGAATGAAGCCATGCTTGCTGATGTTGTGGTCTATAACTCCTCCCCGAACTCTCCGCTGCTCTGTATCTTGCTCTCTCATTGGCTGTTGGTCATCACCGATGTAGTTTTCAGTCAGAACACTTTTCACACAGCAGGATTTTGAATCGCCGACAGGTCCAGATATTTAGCATGCCAAATATCTCACGGGCGTCGGCGACTCGTCTGCGATTCTCTCAGATCGCGTCTTTGCTCATTCACACTGCGTGATTGTCACTTGAGTGAACGAGCACCGATTTGCCTGTGATTTCGGGTATTTGTCAGCGGGCCAAAATCGGGGCTAAAATCGTGCAGTCTGAACTCGGCATAAGGTAAGTTTTGCTAAGCATTGTGAAAAAACTTTTCAGCAAAGACAAAAGAGATATTAAAGTTTTACTTAATATTAAAACTACATTTGAAAACTTTGGTGTTTGTACTTTATACACTGCAGAAGAGATGTGGTTTACCTCGCAAAAAGTGTTATAAAAAGGCATGGGCCAGGAAAGAGGTGTGTGCCAGATCCCTAATCACATCACAGTGATCCAAACATTTCAGTGTAGGTGCAAAATTTTAAATTTTTTTCCTACAGGGCTAGACAAGTGGGGATAAAAATTCCTTTTCATGGCAAGTGTACACTTGAGTGCATGCTTGTGGAGGCAAAAGTGGTATGTTAATGTGTGGAGAGGGATGTAAAGTGCCGAGCTTTAGATTGTCAAACAAAAGTCTTTACGCTACTATCATCCGAGTGATTATTTTTTAGGGTTCATAAGGGAAGATGCCAACTACAGTATCTGAAACAAAGACAGCCCGCAGTTTTCTGAAAAGCTTGAACATTTACATTCCATGAATGCAAACCCTTAGTCTGAAAACCAGTATTAACCCAACCATCACTACTGAAGCACGAGCACTGAAAGGGAGAGGCTATGCAAGTTCATGCACTGCAAAGACAAGCCCACAAAGTGAAAGTGCTGCAAACTGAGCATAAGCTATTACAAGATAGAAAAAGACGTAGGAGCAAAGAGTAAGGGCTTAAGGATGAGGGAAGAACAGATTAATGTTTGTTGCTCAACAGTCAAGTATGCACATTCACGTACCACAGACATCAGGTCTATTGCATCTACATAATCACTGCCATGAAATCCTGAAAAAAAAAACTGCATGTTTCAGACTTTTTCTAATACTAGTGCTGCAGTAGAAAATATTTCTGAGATAGAGGTGTGGAAAACATTACTTAAAATCAAGAATAAGCCTGACATTGACAGCCAACAGTCAGCATCAAATTCAAATAACAGAGCCAGCATCCTGAATCATCACAAACAGCTTTATGAGGGCTGTTTCTACAAAATGACATTGTATCAGTTGCAGGACTTCATGAATCTTGGTTTACTTGTGCCCCGTATTGAACTGAGGTGGATAAAGAGCATCAAAACTACATATATTGTTTGACTTTTGTGCTAAAATATACAGAGTTTGAAAGCTGAGACTTTCTATAACATCATGTTCACATTATTGTGACTTCCAGAGGATGTTTCTTACTACTATTAGAACATAAGTGGCAGACAAACACATCTAACATGTGAACCTTAAACCTAGCCATGCATCCTAGTAAAGCAACGAGATTTGTGTAGATTTGTGTATAATAGTCTAGAAAATGTAAGATGAAATCTGAAACAGAACAACCGATTTATAAAATGTATACCAATTCCGAGTTGTCTAATTGTTAAAATAAAATTTAAAAAAAAAAATCGACCAAAGTCCAAGAATCTCCAAAAACCATTCATGCCACCACATTGTGTAGAAGTGATACTATAAATGGCCTTGTTTCCAAAGTGGTGGGCCAAATTCATGCAATCTCATCTTGATCAACTCTGCAGTTGAATAAATAGCATGTAAACACCACAAGCCTTTACACCATGTGAGCAATTCTGAACAATGACCTCAGTTTTATTTATTTTTAATTTATTATTTATTTTAAATCAAATGTAAATTAACATTGTCATATTTTCCTCGTTAAATGAACATTACTTTACATTACATCAAAAAAGAAAAAAAGAAACCAAATACAATTCTATTTTGTATTTTTACATTAACAATGTAATTAATGTTCCATTTATTAAAACCACGTCAATCTCATCAAGTTAGTGTTTTAAGCATTTTTACATATTCCAAAATAATAACTAAAGGCAGTAACAATTTAGACAATATATTTTATTTGTGTATTGATTTTCAGCTGTTCTTTTTAATAGTCAAGTCAAATCAAGTCATCTTCATTTATATAGCACTTTTTACAATATAGATTGTTTCAAAGCAGCTTTACAGTGATAATAGGAAAATGAATGGACAAAGATTGTTTGGGCTTTACAGCAGCTCTAGGAAAAAGTTATTATTGAGCTAAAGTAAGTTTTTGATTGAATCATTTCTGTTGTAAAAATCAACAATTATTAACTTACGGGCCTCTTAAATTACACATTTTTAACTGAAAACAGAAGACTTTTAATGCGTTCTTGCCATTCATTTATGTGTTTAGTCCGCAGATCCATGGGAGGCATGCTGTAACTTTATTTGTGGGTGTCGCTGTTAGACAGTGTTCCTTTAGAAAAACGACTTGTATGCTTTTTGTCATCATATTTTGTAATATTTGCGTTGTTTTATTTTTATAATATGGATTCTTTTCTCATACTAATTTTTTGAGGAGGCACTGCCTCCCTTGCCTCCTCGGAGGATATAAGCAACAGATCGAAACAGGCACACAAATGCCAATGTATGTTGAGAAAATGCATTTACTGTAAACATACTAAGAAACAGGCAAACAGGAACAACACACCATTAGCATAAGAACAATATTTTGTAATGACTGATAGTGAAAAGACTATATAAGACTAATTTAATGTATTTCAAGCAGTTACTGTAAATTCTTGATGTTGCTTTCCGATGTTCTGCAAAGCATTTTATCTAAACAGAAGAAGTGAAATCAGAGATGTTGCTCTGCAGGTATAAATCCTGTAGAACCCGACAAAGCCTTAAAACTGTAATACTATTACTTTTTAAATGTATGAACTTATGATTTACAAACACGTCAAAGGCAGTTGTATTTAAATCACTTTAGATAACTGACTAATAATTACATTTTTTAAAACATAAGATGATTCCTCACCAAGTCTCATTCATCACTTATTATTGTGCACAAACAGAACTTCCAACTTCAACAACTGTAAAAACAAATGAACTAATGTTAACAAATGAGACCTTATTATAAAGCGTTATTGAACAATTGCAAAATGTATATTAACAATATATTAGCTGGAACTAAAATCCAGGTAAATGAAGAGATAAGGATGTGTACAAACGTGCACTCTTAACTCACAATGTATGCTGTTGAACTCACAAGGTCAAATGACTGAACTAGTTGAATTCATGACTGAAAGGTACAAGAAATTCAGGTTTAATGGAGGGCTATAGGCTTCACTTCATAAGAGACATGTGGTACAGGTTTGGCTGCACCATTTGGTTTTCACGGTAAAGAATCTTGTAATACAAGGAAGTACATTATAACATACAATGTTAAGTCAAGATCTGTCTGGGCTCTGGCCACAATTTAAACAATCATCTGGTTCTAAGGCTACGTTCACACTGCGAGCCTGAGTGCTCAATTCCAATTTACTGCTCAGATCCGCTGAAAGCGCAATAAAAAGCATACTGTCATACAGAAGTATACACAGAGAACATTAAAGTAAGTAATTACACATTTATTTATAGTGTGATCTGCTGCGGAAGCCAGCAAATTTATGCACAGGCAATATAAAAAACAAAGACAAGGATAAAAAAGAGAGCAGAGTTTTTAAACATTTATGATACAAGCCCTCATGTTTTGCTTGTATATAGAGCTGTTACTGTAATACTTATGAGCTCTGACATCACTGTTCTTCAGTGACTACACTCTAAAAAATGCTGGGTTAAAAACAACCCAAGTTGGGTTGAAAATGGACAAACCCAGCAATTGGGTTGTTTTAACCCAGCGGTTGGGTTAAATGTTTGTCCCAACGTGCTGGGTAGTTTTATTTAACTCAACTGTTGTATAAAAATTACTGTATTGCTTGCTTAAAATGAACCCAAAATATGCTGGAAATTAACATTTATTAATATGTTTAATAAATGAGCATTTATTAATAAGATAATGAATAATAAATAATAAACATTTATTAAATTGCTTATTAATAAATGTACACCTTTTGATTATTATTGTTGCCTCTAGTAATTATGTGTCTGATTTTTAATTTCTCACCTATTTTGGATTCATTTTAAGCCAGCCATATAGTCATTTTTAATCAGTAGTTGGGTTAAATAAAACTACCCAGCAGGTTGGGCAAACATTTAACCCAACCACTGGGTTAAAACAACCCAATTGCTGGGTTTGTCCATTTTCAACCCAACTTGGGTTGTTTTTAACCAAACATTTTTTAGAGTGTACCTTTTGCATCTGTCTTGATAACTTCGGGTATGTAAAATCTTTGAAGTGACTCCCAATTCCATGCAGAATTGTGACGAATGTTGCTCTAGAGCAGTGGTTCTCAAACTTTTTTCCCAGTGGGCCGCACAATGGTCCAAGTGCAAGTCTCACGGTCCGCATATAATTTACATATGACGTCACCAATGCAAACTAATCAGATTTAATGTTATGGTATTAGCAGATAATACTATTATTATACCAAGATGTTGCACACAATAAATAACAAATAAAAACTAACTTACTGACATTAGCTTTACAATAATAATCAGTAATGCTCAATGAACACACAAACTGTATATACAATCACTTTAAGTTGCTATTTAATTCTGTATGACTTTATGACTCTCTTCAACATCATCGCAATAGTCACCAAACAATCACATAAATGCCTTAATAAGCAAATGTTACTCAGCTCTTTTTACAAACAACACTGAGCGCACTGTAGGCTAATTACAATTACGATATCAAGCATTCTGTCATGTCGCAATCCCTCGCGCAGCATCGGATCCACGAGCGCGCGCTGAGTTGGGCTCATTCCAGCCGCGGGTGCGCTGATGCGGTTATTTTACTGATTTAAAATACATCAAACAAACACATCGAATTCACAGTTCAGTCTTTTGAAATTGTAGGTTTTGCTTGTCAAGTACTTTACTACAGAGCAAACGGAAGGCTGCCCATCTCGCTCATTAGGCCTAACAGCAAACTGATTCTTCCATTCTTCTTACCTTTACTGCTGATGCTGCGACTCTTCTTGTTTGCATGTGTTCCTTCATTTTATCTTCCACATTTAGTTTTTCTCCTTTAATAACAAATTTGACCATTTTGAGGCTTAAATTTACAAAATTAATGGCTACTGTTTGAATTCTTCCTAAGCGCGCACTTGTGTTTCGTTAACAGTGATTGCGTCATTACATTGCCTGATGTCTGAAAATAATAAAAGCTCACCAAAATTATTTTATATGACAAATAAAGCATTATAGCTCATTTATATATTTTTAATAATTCACTTTAATTTAAATTTTAAAACAAAAATAAATTGTATGCTAATTTTTATTATTAGGGGTTCAAGCACGTAGTGCTGAAACCCTATTGTAATTGTTAGGATTATTATTATTATTATTATTTTTCTTCTGCCGTAAAACGCATTGTGCAGCCCAAACCGTAAATGCTAGAGACTTGAAACTTTGTCAAATGATAGTACAAAAATCGAGGAGAGGTTGACAAAGTATGACCCAAATCGGCCAATAGGTGGCGCTACAGCAATCAAATGCGCAAAATGGCTCATAACTCCTAAACCGTTTGTCGTAGATTAAAAAATTTACATATTTGGAATCCTTGGGTCAAGGCGGTTAAAAGCATAGAAGATCAGATTCGCTCTGCGAGGTCCCGTTTTCCCGCCATTTTGAATTTTGTCCAAAACCTACTTTTGCGAACTAGTCCTAGGTTTTTCGCCCGATCGGAACCAAACCAGTGCATAAATGTTCTCTGGACTCTGAATATCAAAAGTTATCAAAAAAAAGTTGAAATTTTGATTAACGGTCGCTAAGGGACCCCAAAACGTACGCTAAGGACGGAGCCACTTTTACTAAAATGGCTATAACTCAAGAACGAAATGAGATATTTGCACCAAACTTGGTACACATGTTTAGGTGCTTAATCTTTGGTCACGATAAAAAACTGCGTCGATTGGACACTAGGTGGCGCTATAACTTGAAAAAAACATAAAAACAGCTGTAACTATGCAACCGTTAGTCCAATTGACTTGAAATTTGGCATGCAGTGTCTTGGTCCAAGGGGGCATGATATTCTATGAGGACATTAGCGTATCTCAAAAAACATGGCCGCCATCGGCCAATGAAGTTTGAGCACCTATTAGACAAGGTTAACGGAGGTCGATCGGAACGAAACTTGATGGGCATGTTCGACTCATGGTCCTAAAGGTCTGTAAGAATTTTGAAAGAAATCGGCCACAAGTTGACGCTAACGAGTTTTATGCCTCAGCAATCATGTGGTGTTTCATAAAACCACACAATATCCATATCATTTGATAGATCTCCTCATGCTGAACAACTTTGCCTCAAGAACCAATGCTGTCAATCAAATCGTTCATTAATTATTTGCAAATATGTGAAAAACCTACTTTTGCGAACTAGTCCTAGGTTTTTTGCCCGATCGGAACGAAACTAGTGTAGGACAATTCTATGGACTCTCTAGATCAATAATTATCAAAAAAAAGTTGAACTTTGCCCTTTGGTTCGCTATAACTGGGTAATTTAGAAAATGGGCGTGGCTAAATATACCCAAAAGCCTATAAAACCTAAACAAAAAGTCAGATCTTCACCAAAATAGGTGAGCACATGCAACCTATGACTCTAAAGAAGCATGCCAATTTTCGTGTAAATCGGACAATAGGTGGCGCTATAATTGTGAAAAAACTTTAAAAAACATATGGTTTTAATGGTTTTAGATGAAAATATATATAACTTTGGATGCGTCTGACTCATTTTCACGGGAGCCACTTCTTTAGACTCCTGAATCGTTGCCGAGTCTAATGATACCAAATATGGTAGGTTTCACCCTATGGTTTGTGCTACGTTGCGATTTAGCGCTTAATAAACTTTTGCGAATATCTTCGAAACCGTTAGTCCGATCGAGACGAAACCAGCGTAGGAAACACGAAACCTAAGTTGGTTTACTATATGTTAAAGCTCAAATGTCAAAATTTTGATGGGAAGTGGCAAAAAAATCCAATAAATGTCTTTCATGGGTCATTTTTTATGCTCTCTTATATGTAAGTGTCTATAACTTCAAAACGGAATGAGATATTTTCACCAAATTTGGCACACATATGTATGGGCACACTCTGAGGACACCCAAAAAAAGTGGTGGAGATCGGGCAACAGATGGCGCTATAACTGTCAAAAAACCTTTAAAAAACATGTTTTTCCATACTGAATTGTCTGTATTGGCTGTAAATGGTCTTTTCCGTCTATGATCTAAATGTTTACATGCTTGTTAAATAAAATATAATAACTTATTATGTGCTTAAAGGCCTTAAATGCTTGAACCCCGGTAAATGCTGCTTGCAGCTTTAATTATTATTATTATTGTGGTCGGCATATCACGGGCCGCATTTACATTTGTGCCGGGCCGCAGGTTGAGAACCACTGCTCCACACCCATTCAAACGCTTACTGCGCGTGAAGTGTCGCGTCGCGCATGACTCGTTGTCATGGCAACTGAATCACGGAGGAAAACTTTAAATATCTCGCCTTCGCTTTAATTTCGGACCATGTCCAAAAAGACATAAAACACTAAACAAATGATTTTGACATGCGTTTATCAAAGAAGGAAATCCAGATTTTTAATCCCTTACACACAATTGCTGTTGAAATACGAAATGGAGGCGGGTCCGGATTGAATTCCCTCCGGGTCCGGATCCGAACCGGAGTCCGGACTTTGAGAAGTGCTGCTCTAGAGTGACATAAAAGTCACATGAGTTCCGATATGACTGTTCAGACTACGGTCGCATTGCAAAACATCTGACCTGTATCGGATTTAGTACCACTTATGGAAGTGGCAAAATTTGGAATTGAAAAGATCAGATTCCATGTGGTTTGTGCCATTCACACTGTCATGAGAAAACAGATCTGAGTCACATGTGACAAAAAACTCGGATTTGGACACATTTGCCTGCAGTCTGAACGTAGCCTAAATGTCGAGCCATAAACCAATGAAGTGATAGTTCACCTAATAAAGAACATTTTGTCATAATTTACTTACCCTTGTTCTGACGTAAACACTGAAGCACTGCACTCCGTTCACAACGTGAACTGTGTAGGAGGCTGACAGGGTAGAGAAGAAATTGTTGAATAAAGGCATTATTTTTGTTTTGTTATCGCTTGATAACATTAAGTTGAACCATTGTAGTCATGCTGACTATTTTAACGATGTCTTTACTACTTTTCTGGACCTTGAATGATGGTAATCATGTTGCTTTCTATGGGGGATAAAAAAACTCTTGGATTAAAAAGCTGCAGCCTGTATGTTTTGTCTCTGTCGCCATCTCTGTTTGAAACCTGCAATTGCAGTTAATTGCAGAATTATCATCTTTACGTGGGTTGTGCATCGGCACGGATGAATCTAATGTTTGCTGTCAGTCACCACATCGGTGTGGATACTGTACTTCTGAAACACAGATTCTACGTCTTGGAAGTATGACCAAAATAAGAATTTTCACCAGAAAATGTCAAAGTAAGTAACATGTCTGCCACTTTTGTTTTGACCAAAAAAAAACCATTACAATAAATCGTTCTGCCAATTGTGATTAAATCTAATGATCACTTAGCTTGGATCACGTCAAACTATGCAAATGATTATTATTGTTATACTTTGTTCTCAAATTGTTAATGTTAACAACATCAACATTGCGAGACTATGTGTATTCAGTGTGTATTAGCGTTACCTGTAGATTTCAATTTCTGTAGCCACTCTATAGGCCGAAGTCTTTTGCTTTTGACTACGGGTTAATCTCGAGTTTCTTACTGATTATTATCATTCGGACCTTTCTGGATTATAATCCGCCATCAAAAATGATAAATTTAATTATTCCAGCTGCTGTGAGAAAAGGCTATAAATGATCCGCTACCAGCAGCATCCTCACATGCCATATAGCCTACTAGCTGGGACAACTTCATGTAAACAGACGTGATATAATGGCGCAAAGAAGAACGGCTGGATGCTAGAATTTCCCGCGGAAACCCACCAGTACCAATTTCATTATAAAACATTATTACAAGCTTACCGTTGTGAATCGGGCTAAGATAAAGAGATAATTTTGAACACTGACTGGTTATGTACTCGCTCAAAAATTGATTTTGGATAATTTTTAACTAAAAAAAGATATGGATTGCAGCTTTAATCAAAAATATCTTAATTTGTGTTCTGAAGATGAAAGAGAAGGTCTTATGGGATTGGAACAACACAAGGGTGAATACTTAATTACAGAAATTTCATTTTTGGGTGAACTGACACTTTAACAAGTGTTCACTAAAAATGTATATGATTCATCATTCTGAAACAAACCAGTTGAAACCCAGGTTATATTGCCTCCAAAACCCCTTGTGAGGTTCTAGCTCTTTTTATTGTTTTGCCCCCTAAAGGACCATTCTGTATAACCAAGTGTGTTCAGGGTCTCTGGGCTTGCACACAGATGGTGGGGGTACCTCATTATCAGGGCCACTCTCTAGGTCAACAAGAAAAGCCTTTTGGGACCCTGGGAATCACAAGCGACATGGATTACAACACAGATTACAGGGAGTGGAAGGAGACACAGAGACTTGAAATTATTGTGCCCCCTCCATCCTACTCGCAATAAAAGCTTATGAGTGAATAGGGAAGGAGCGACAGGCCTTGTTCTTTTGCATGCTTAAAGTCTAATTATCATCAGCTTGCAGTATATAATGCTGTGACCCCGACAGCTGCTGAGAATTCAATTGCCGTCACGCTGCCATTTACAATCAAGGCCTTTAATTCCCACCATGTGCTGTTAAACTTCCTAAGATTTAAAGCCCTTATCGCACATTATTCCCACCAGGCTATCATGTGCCAAGCCCTGCTGATATTCATAGTAAGAAAGATGTTGTCTGGATCTGGTAGGGTGTTGGTGTGAAATACAAGGGATAATGAGCAAAAAAGGATTCATTATTTTGAAATCACATGCTTGTTTACTGTACCAGCCCATTGATTTTCTTCTAAAAAAAACCCTTAACATCAGCACAACGTGATTCTCAAAATGAGAGATGCGTTTTATGCAATTATGCACTGCCACCCTGCAAAGGGTACAGAGGTTAATTGAGTCCTCAACCGTACTTCAGATCTCAAAGGTAAACACTAAGACGTCATTACACCGAAACAGCCGATGTTACTGAACCAAACAACCACCTAAACAAAACACTTTCTCTGTAAACAACAAAACCCAACCCTCTGACGTGGACACATGCTGATTCCCCTCAAAGCTCACTGGCACGACCATAAATTACGACAGAAAAACACACAAGTGACAAAACAAGCGATAAACATTTTATGGAATGTTTCTGCTCTGCAAGGGTTCTGTCAGCCTCTTAGATGCGACCATCAGCTTCATTCATAATCTTTTTTACTTACATTTTTAAAAGTGTAAGGGGCATTTTAAAAGTGTAAGACATGTCTGCCACTTTAACCCAATTGAAAAGGCTTTGTGTCGCTTCTTTTTTTTCTGCTCTTGCGCTTCAGAGCACAGGGGTAGGGATGAAAGAGATGGGAGAACAGAGGGAGCTCAACCTCTGTGTCTCCATCTGCTTTCTCCGCGCCCTCCACCCCTCATCGACCCCACTCTCCTTCTGCCCCTCCATCCCACAGGTGTGAGCTTACCTCCCCAAATTACCCCCTCTGTGTACCCCCGCCCCCCTTCAAGCCCCATACTGGGCTTAAGTAGTGCCCATGCCTGTGAGCCTAGGGCTACAACTTTCTGCAGCCATTACAGCAACTGCCAACAGTAAGACAGACAAACAAAGATCCTTGATTACGCCGCCAGTTGATGGAGGGTAAAACAAACTTGTATCATAGGTTTTTCTAAATTTAATCAAGCACCACAGTTTGGATTTGTGCATGAGGACAAATACTGTTAGAGTGCCCACGAAAAAAAGTTTCACATACACGTCATGTGCAATGCACTTTGTATTCATGTTGGTTTAGAAAAACTAAACTAGAAAACTAGAATTTTTTTTAATTCCATTAGTGTTTAAGTTGAGTAATTAAAAGTAATAACATTTTGTTTATACCTGGAATACATGCAATATATTTTTAGAATTAGGGCTGCAAGATTTATTGCGATTAAACCGCACGCGATTTGGCAAAAGCTGCGATTATTTAATGCGCAGCTTGTCAGAGCTGTACGTCTCTGTGATCAGTAGTAAATGCTTCTCCATCTGAAAGCCAGAGGGCGCGCTTGCGCAGAAACTCCAAATAAGCCCTGTCGCAGATGAAATAAGCAGTAGCCCCTCACTGAAGAGCACATGAGATCCAGGGGGCGGAGACAGGTAGGTTAAGGGATATGTAAAGTGGGAGGAGTTTGATCTACATCCAGGGGGTGGAGATAGGTAGGTTTAGATCCAGGGGGCGGAGACGGGTAGGTTTTAGGGCTATATAAAGTGGGAGGAGTTGGATCTAGATTCAACCCCGCCCCCTGGATATTGTGTTTTCAGTGAGGACCATCTCGAAATAAGCCGTTATATCGCTGTAGCTAAATAAACACAAGATTGAAACGCTTTAATTAAACATGACTAATAAACACACGCCTACCTTATGCTGTGTAAGAAGCCACATCATCACACAGAAGGATGCTCAACTGTCATTGTGAAGTGAGTTTGGAGCAAAAACATGTTATTAAATGTTGTCTTTTGTTGGACAATATGTTAATAAATGCTTCTCATGTCTGGAAAGACGTTTGACGTGTGTTGGAGCCCCGCACATGACATGCAAGAAAAAAAATTAAACCGTGCGCATGATTTACTATTTGGTTCCCTCGATTTACTAAATCACATTTTAGTAAATCGAGGGAACAAAATAGTAAATCGCGGGAACGAATTAGTAAATCGTGTGCACAATTTACTATTTTTTTCCTGCATGTCATGTCTGGGCTCTGTAATAAGAGATTCAAACTCGCAGTGTTTTCAGATGGACTAGCATTTGGAGCCATACTTCATTGACAAGCTGCGGATTTATATATATAAAAAAAAAAAATTTGCTGCCATATCACACTAAGAATAACGTTTAAGTTCAATGCTATTTTTCATATTGTGTGATAAATCGTGCAGCCCTATTTAGAATACATTTTTCAATAAATATTATGAATTACGGAATTAGCAATACGTTTTGGGGGGAGTCTTTTACAGTATTTTACAACTTTGACTTGTCATAAAAAGTTCAAATTATCTGATTATTTAAAAAAAAAAAAAAAAACTAACTGACCTTGACAAACATAAGGGTCTGGAGAGGTCCTCTCTATGTCATTTCCTGTTTTATGTTGCTTTATATTTCCTGCATGTTGGTTGCAAAATGATTTTGATTTGAACTTATTGAAATATTATTTAATCACTTTTTTGTGTGTGTGTGACAACTATGTGACTATGGCAAACGACAATCTGTTTTTTCTTTACTTTCAAGGATGTAATTTTTATTAGGCTTTTCCCCTAATTATAATTATTATCAGGGCATTTTTTACTTAATTTAATTTGGTAATTAAAAACATGCTTATCATAAAAGAGGTGAATTCAAGTCATTGTCTGTATGAATAGCATTTTATTGTATTTTGAATAACAGATTTACACAAAAAAACAAATGTCATGTCATGCACCATTGTGACTTTGCTTTCACTAGGGAAAAACAAGCATCAGAAAACAACTCTAACATGTAAAGAGAGACAGCAGCATACATTATATTCTTCACTATGCAAGTGATTTATGAACTTTTCAAAGAACCACACATCATTGTTCCTACGAACAATCCACAATCTCACAGGGAAATGATATACAGGACATAAATACAATGCCATGAATGGCAGCTGAAAACCTCCTGCCACAAGATTGAGGCTATGCCATGCAGTGGGAAAATGTTCTTGGGTGCAGTTGCTTCCAGATTCTCACCATACAAAACCAACATCTGTAAGAGAAAGGATGTCAATGGTGATATAGGGCCACACAGTCTTGGGAAAGTGACAAGAGTCCTTTCATCAGTTGTGTTATGGTTTGGAAACAGTCGATAAGTAGTAAGTTACACTGTGACACACTTACCACGCAATGCAAGATGACAGGCTAGCCTTGGGCGACAAAGAGTACTCGAAGCTCAAGAGCCTTTCTTTCTCTTTTCATCTCCTTCTGCTGTCATTGTTTTAGAGTGTCTCTGTAAAGCTGTCTAAAGAGAGGTGGTCTACATAGAGGGTAGGGTTAACGGCTTTCATGGGAAGCGCACATTGGTCGATCTCACCTTTTTCTTGCTCATTGGGCTCTAATGCATTCATTACCTCTCTTGCGCACATCTGCCTCACGTAAATCCCATTTCCTGTGTCTATTGAGCGCGCCCAGTGGCCTGGTGCTGGGGCGATGGCCGCCACACGTTTCCCATGGCCTCCTCACCCTTCTGCTCACTCCAGCGTCCCTGCCCCTATTGTTCCTCATCTGTTCTTCCCCACCCAGTGCACACTGTTGTCTGCCCACCAACCCCTGCTTTAATCCAACACCCCTCCTCTCCCCAATACACTCTCCTTTGATAACCCCCTTTCCTAGCCAAGACCCCTGCTGCTAAAGCAGTAGCCTGGCAGCTGGAGCAGTTGACCATGTTGGCTCAGCTGCTGGTTCTCGAGACCCGAGTGACTCTCGGCTCTGCATGAGAACAACACTGGGAACTAGCTCAGGCTAAATTTCATTATCCAACCACTCTACTAATTAATTAAGGTTTCATCTACTGGAGGTGTCCAATGGGAGAGCATTGGACGATTACTGTTCCTGATATACAATAACCTGCCATATCAGATTTCATGTATAAGGGACAGTGCACTGTAAAATCATTTGCACCAGTGATGTAGGACTCAAGACCGGTCTTTGTCTTGTCATGGACTCGGAAGCATTTGGGAGCGGGCCTGACATCCTTTTTTTTTTTTCTCTCTCTCGCTTCAGGATTAGTCAATCCATTTGCGATTAACAGACCTTTGTCAGGGTAGTGACATATTTTGTTTTTGACAGGAATGAAAACAAAGTAGCGTGTGCTCAATGGATTGTACTGTTGTTCAACAACATACCAATTGTTTGGGTGATAAAGCATCTTTCCAAAAGACTTTCAGAAGTCAGTTTGGAAAGTTGCGAGTTTTGAGAATTACGCATGATCTAGGATCTCTATACCGCACATGCCATTGTAAAATTTAATATGGGATTTGTGATTAAGGTCTGTACTGATTAGGCCTGTCGTGATAATTAAATAACCATCTGGTTGCAGTTATTTGATCTAATGGTGATTATTTTAGACAACCGTGATTACTGCGCTCTTTTTGATGGCACAAGAGGGAGACATAGACCAAAAGCCATAGACACAAGGTTCCCCCCTAGGTCACAATCGCTCTCGAAATTGCTTTCAGTTTGTTTTCGGATGGTAGTTTTCTTGGTAGTTGGTAGCCTTTGCAGACTGTGCACTCTGCGTATAGGGAGAAGCGGTATTGGTCATTTTGCCAGGATTGACAAATTAAAGCTGACTAGATGGGTAAGAATAATCATTAATTTTCATTAGTTATTTTGGCTACGGGTCAATAGATCTAGCATTCTACCCTCCTTAAATCAGAAACGGAGATAGAGCATTGTGTAAGATTGCATTTGCATGTACGTGAATTGCATTTGTGCAGAGTACCTTTAATAGTAAAGCTGTTAGTTTAATTACTTCAAAAACATCAACGCTACCACTTTGTTGCTGAGAAATATAATGCAGTGTGTGCGCTGCATGATCTCTGTGTACGAGTGTACTGTCTGTATGTCTTTGTGCGAGTATGTGTGTGTGTGCTCGTGCATCAATGAAGGCAGTGCATAGTGCATAGTGCATTATAGTGCATTGTACTACTAGCGCATTCAACCCACACCTTCCAACCAAACACAATTATATATATATATATATATATATATATATATATATATGAATGTTACATTTATGGCTTTCTGTGATTGGCCAGTTTGTTGTGATTGTTTCAGTTATTTAAAGGAATTAATATTTAAAGGTGTTAATCTTACACTGCAAAATGACAACTTACAAAGGATTCAATTAATCAAAATAATTTGACAATTATTTAATGAATGAAAAAAAAAGTATGACAAAGTCTTAAACAGACAATTAATCATCAAAACCCTAAAACGGGGTCATAATTAGGGCTGTCAAACGATTAATCACATTAATCGCATACAAAATAAAAGTTTGAGTTTGCCTAATATATGTGGGTGTACTGTGTAATTATTATGCATATATATATATATATATATATATATATATGTATATATAAATACACACATATTAATGTATTTATTTAAGAGAAATATGTTATTTATGTGCAAAAATGTATTTATATATATATATTATATAAAAATATAAATAATACATATACTTGTAAATATTTGTCAAATATATACATGGATGTGTTTGTGTGTATATATATATATATATATATATATATATATATATATATATATATATAAATACAAACACATCCATGTATATTTACAAGTATATGTATTTATTTATATTTTTATATAATTTATATTATATATAAATACATTTTTTGCACATAAATAACATATTTCTCTTAAATAATACATTAATTTGTGTGTATTTATATATACATATTATTTACACACATTACTCACACATATATTATGCAAACTCAAACTTTTATTTTGTATGCGATTAATCGTTTCACAGCCCTAGTCATAATTAATTATTAATTGTCATAATCACAATTATTTCTTAATCGTCAGCCAAATTTCATAACTGTGACAGCCCTACTAACTAATTGAAAAAGCATTATTTTTTCCCAGCTCAACCAGACAACACATTGACTCATTGAACAATACTAAGTCCTGCTGGTGAATCTACAAAAGAGTTGGTGCAAAGGTGAGATTTGAGATGGGTGGCAGTATCTGAAAATACAGGTAGTGGAATGGATTGGCAACAACCGTCTACTAGTACATGGCAGCAGGGCTGTGTGGGTGGCAAAGCACTGTGACTCAGTGATGCGGCTGGTGCTGAAAATTTCAACTTCCTTCAGAGAGGCAAAGGTTGGAGGTGTGGGTGCATAGATTGCACTTATCTTCTGTTGCACCTGAAAAAGTGTCTGGATGTTTTCTGACCTGCACTTTAAAGCGCTCACTTTTAATGCATTTAAGACCTCCTACAATCATTCATAATGGAAAAGCGGGACAATTAAGGCCTAATTATTCTTTTCTACTAGCCTGAACAGGACTTCATATGCTTGCATTTCTGACAACACTTTGTAATTATTAGCATGAATTATATCTATGAACTGAATGGCCTAAACATATTTATTTTTCTCTCTAATGGAACATATTCCTACCACAAAGCAAATCTATTCAAATGTCTTGCATTATTATGACCTACCCCCAGCATCAATTTCATAGCAGAATCCTTCCTTTTTAAAACAAATACACTATAAAAACATTATTTCATGATTTTCACTTTTATTTTGTTGAATTAATTAATGTTGATCAGATAATATAATATTTTGAGTTTCTGTTGATTACACCAATCTTTCTTTGTATTCTTTGTAACTAAAATTTTTAGTTTCAGTGAATTTAACATTAAGGCAACCAGGTTACTTTTTTTAAGTTAAAGCAAGAATTTTTTTTTTTACTTTGTAGACATACTTAAAGTCCCCGTGAACCGGAAGTTGCAAACGAGTTTTCTCCAGTGTTGTGACGTATTTCCAAGTGAAACGGAATATCGAATAGAGGGCAGAGTTTTACTTTAGCGCTCCTCCTCTCCATCTCTCGCTCATAGCAGACTAACGGTTGCAGGGGAGTGGTTTAAGCAATTTCAACCCAAGCCGTCAAACTGATGTCATTAGAGAAGGGGCACCGTTGCAGAGGGGAGGAGCATTTTCAGATTTTGATTAAATATTAGGAAGCCAAACAATTTGGTGACAATTGACTTACACGGATTAATTGTTCACCACAAAACTAGACATAAGGTCAATTTTGATTTCATGTGTACTTTTAAGGGTTAGTTCAACCAAAAATGAAAATTCTGTCACAAAGTAAGATATTTTTGATCAAATCCAATGGTTCGTGAGTCTAAGTTAACTTAGACTTTCAAATGCCCAGAAAGGTACTAAAAACATATTTAAAACAGTTCACGTGACTACAATTGTTCAACCTTAATGTTATGAAGCGACAAGAATACTTTTTGTGTGCCAAAAAAACAAACAAAATAATGAATTTATTCAACAATATCTAGTGAAGGGCGACTTCAAAACACTGCTTCATGAAGCTTCGAAGCTTTACAAATCTTTTGTTTTGAATCAGTGGTTTGGGGCATGTATTAAACGATCTTAAACGGCCATAGTCACATGATTTCAGTAAACGAGGCTTTGTTCCGTTATAAGCATTTCGAAATTTCAATGGTTCACGTGACTTTGGCAGTGCTCCAAACCACTGATTCAAAAATAGCTTAATTTGTGTTCCAAAGATGAATGCAAGTCTTACGGGTGTGGAACGACATGAGGGTAAGTAATTAATGACAGAAATTTAATTTTTGGGTGAACTAACCCTTTAAGAGTTTAATCAACAACACTCACAATTATTACACTGAGAATAAAACACCAAATCTTTATAGGCAGGGTGGTACTTAAAATTCCACCAGAGAAATCATGCTAAAACAGCATTTTTAAAACAAATATGCCACTGAGCAAGGCCTGACCATGAATAGGCTGCACTTTAAATCCAAACTACAAGTTTTAGGTGGTGCGTGACCCAAAATGAAACATCAAACACCTTGAAATTAAGGGACAATTGCACAAGAATCTGGACAGAAAGCACTGTGCATTCCATCCGTGCCCACACAGAGCAGCAGATGTGGATGACTAAGATACCTCATGTGGACCCAGGGTCTGCTTGTCAAACTATAACAAGAGGAAGTATTACTACACTCTGAAAAATGCAACACACAGCTTGAGGAGAACAATCAAAGAGGAAACACCCACAGGTGCCCCACAAAAAAACAAAAAGGATTTAATGCATGGCAGTACAACAGAAGGAGAAATGACGTGAATTCAGGAAAAAAAACTATGGATGTGTTGACATATTTGCTACCACAGTTCCACGGAAAAGGATGGGGATGCATGCCAAAAATCAGTCTGTACCAAGAGGTTAAAAGATAAATCCATACCCATAGGCTATTAAAATATGATTGTGAAGTCTACAGATGTGTTGGCATGGGCCTTTAGCTACTACTCAGCAGTTTCATAGAAATAAGAAAAGGAAATGCAAATGCCAAAACCAACAGGTTAAAAGATAAAACCATGGTCAGGGTGGCTAATCAAATTTAGGGCTAGTTAGGGCTGAGTGCCTAAAAGATTATCTTTTAACATTAAATTATTATTTTTTAACCTAATCTTATGGGTTTTTTTCCTGATGTAAGCTAATATTATAATGTATATTGTATTTGCTGTCTCAGTAGTGAGTGTTGTTGAATGTGTATAGTTACGTTTGATACAAAACACCTGTTCCAGTCTGTATTTGGTGTGGCCACCAGCTGCTTTAAGTACTACAGTGCATCTCTTCCTCACGGATTGCTGCAGATTTGCCAGTTCTTGCTGTGAGATGTTACCCCACTCTTCCACCAAGGCACTGGCAAGTTAGCAAACATGTCTAGGGTTACATTACATGTTGTTTGCCATGCGTGGATGATCAGCTGCCCTTCCTGTCTCCCTGTAGCATTGTCTCAGGCATCTTACATTATGGACTTTATGGTTTATTGCTCTGGCCACATCTGCAGTCCTCATGCCTCACTGCAGCAGGACTACAGCATGTTCAAACAGGTGATCAGGGAACCTGGGCATCTTTCTTCTGGTGTTTTTTTATAGAGTCAGTAGAAAGGTCTCTTTAGTGCTAGTTTCACAGACAAGGCTTAAGCTTAGTCCTAGACTAAAATGCATGTTTGAGATGCACACCAGTAATGTTTTTTTCTAGGGCATGTTTATAAAATCAACTTAAATGTCCTAATTAAACTAAGGCCTAATCCTGGATTAATCTAAGTTATAGTAACTGTACCTTAATTGTCTACTGCCTGTAAACTTATAGCGTCTTAAGTACTGTTCCACAGGAGCGTGTGCAATAATTGTTAAAGGGTTAGTTCACCCAAAAATGAAAATTCTGTCATTTATTACTCACCCTCATGTCGTTCTATACCCGCAAGACCTTCGTTCATCTTTGAAACACAAGTTAAGATATTTTTGAATAAATCTGATGGTTCAGTGAGGCCTGCATAGACAGCAATGGTACTTCCTCTTCTCAAGATCCATAAAAGGTAATAAAACATATTTAAATCAGTTCATGTGAGTTCAGTGGTTCTATCTTAATATTATAAAGCGATAAGAAAAAAAAAAAAAAACACTTTTTAACAATATCTAGTGATGGCCGATTTCAAAACACTGCTTCAGAGCGTTATGAATCTTTTGAGTCGAATCAGTGATCCAGATCATGTATCAAACCGCCAAACTGCTGAAATCACATGACTTTGGCGCTCCGATTCACTGATTCAATCCGTAAAGCTCCGAAGCTTCATGAAGCAGTATTATGAAATCGGCCATCACTAGATATTGTTGAAAAGTCGTTATTTTGTTTTTTTTGGAGCACAAAAAATATTCTCATCGCTTTATAATATTAAGGTAGAACCACTGTACTCACATGAACTGATTTAAATATGTTTTTAGTAGCTTTATGGATCTTGAGAGAGGAAATACCATTGCTGTCTATGCAGGCCTGAGCCATCGGATTTAATCAAAAATATCTTAATTTGTGTTCTGAAGATGAACGAAGGTCTTACGGGTGTGGAACGGCATGAGGGTGAGTAATGACATTATTTTCATTTTTGGGTGAACTAACCCTTTAATAGTTTATGGTTAAGTATGAAAAACATTATTTAAACCCAATAAAGATCTGTAAAGCTTATTTGGATTTTTTTGCCGAGTTTAAATCTTGGAGTGAGTTAGATGTCCCTAAATGAATTCGCTTAAAAATGTTTTAATAATACCTTGTGTCCTTATCATATTTAATATTTATAAAAGCAAGAAGGCTGAGGGTTGTCCCTAATAATTAGCCTTTACCACTGACTATATTCAAAACACAAAGCACAGTGCCTTATTTTTTTTACAATAATGTAAAAAAATAAATAAAAAATATAATAATAAATAATAATAATAACAATTATATATATATATATATATATATATATATATAAGTAAACACATGCTTTCATATATATATATATATATATATATATATATATATATATATATATATGTGTGTGTGTATATGTAATCTCAAAATTGCTTAAGACAGACAGATAGATAGCTTAAAGTAAGGATAAATTTAACTATTATATAGCTTGTTTTCTAGCATGTTTCCATTATGTTCAGTCCGTAATGGCGTTTCCTTCCTTCATTCCTCAGTACCAACTGTACAATATTATGTGCATCAGGCTTTTAATAAAGCCTTTCTAAGGCAGCTGTGCTGCTTATAATGTAAAGCATGTGCTCGAGGAAAAGTGGCTGCTTTCCTGTCTATAGCATAATAGCGTCTTGCTAGCTAACCTAAGATCACAATACATGATATCAGCAACATTTGAAATACGCCGTTTGACATTCTTAAAGCCATATGCTGATTGTGAATTATTAGACGCAATGTTGGTCGATAAAAGCAATGACAAAATGAATGGGGGTTGGGCAGCTGACAGCAAAATGATGAGGTGTGACCGCATCACTGACAGATGATAACGTGCGATTAAACTAGCGACTCACCTGATTATAATGCACCCTAAACGGTCTCAGATAGTTAGAGCTGGTGCACGGAACCACCTGAATATTATTGATCTGCTCCATGGCTTTGATATAGCTGCCCACGGGTACTTCTCACCACAGATGGCAGAGCCGCAGACTACAGGAGACTGAGGGGAAATTTCTACGGAAGCCTGTGAAGGGCAGAATAAGAACGCTGTCTTTGCGTTGTAGTAACGTTCCTTTTAGAGAGGAGACTATGCGGTGCAGAAAACTGCCAGTCAGCAATAGTTGCGGGTGGATGAGGTCATTCATTTATTTATTTTTATTTTAAGGTTAGACAAAGGACTGCGCGGTCGCCTTAGCACACCCCCTTTTCGACCTTTACCGCGCGCGCGCCTGACGCGCGCATGCAGGTGTGCTTGGCTCGTGCAGACATTACCTCAGATTTAGCACCAACTTCAGGGAGCGCGTGATTCGCTAAATAAACCGCGAAAAGTATTGAACAATTTTCTGTTAATATTCCCATAAACGTGCACTGCCCAAATGCCTGAATGATTCATTTGACACCCCCAACTTCCTCGACAGGACAAATAAGGTATTCAACTATAATAGGTATTGTGAAATTATTATATATATAGCCTAAGGTAGTAGTAGTTGTTGTGGAAAAACATAAAATTAAGAAAAAAAAATAAATATACAACATACATTTTTTTTTTTTTTGTAGGCCTATTAGTTTTATTAGCCTACTTATTATAATAAAATACTTAAAAATATAATAGCCTATATTATTTTATATGCATGTGTATACATTTCATAGTAGCTTTCTCTTTTCTTGATTAATTTATTTTATTTATCTTCCAAATGAAAGGATGTTTTCTTCTTCTTCTTCTTTCTCTTCTTCTTCTTTTTTTTTTTTTTACATAAACTTGGATTAAAAATGTGAAATAATTTTATTTCCAAGATGATAACTGGTCATCTCTCTGAATTTAACATGCGAGGTCATGTGAATAATGTAGCAAACTGTCTGAAACATTCTTTATACTTTTACACCTAGCATTAGGCAGCAGTATTCCTTTCCAAACACAGCCTTTTTGTTTTCTATCTTTAGCAGATGTAGGCTATTTCATCTTCATTTTCTGTCTTTTACCCCCACAAACACTCCAGTACTGCAAAGTAAATCTTTCTGCTTATCTGATGGCCTTAAAACATCAGTGCTCTGAGTGAATGTCTATACATGTGGTTTCAATGTAGTTTAGAGGAAACAGAGTGCTGCATTTGACATGGATGTCTTAAGAACTGCAGAGGTAAATGCGTGTATCATGATGGGTGCAGGTTTCTCATCTGACCCTATGCCTCTGCTATACATCTCATCAAAACCAGCTGACAAAGCTTATCCTCTCTTCCTTGAAACATCTTTACTTAAAATTCTTTTTTTTTTATAATGGATGAGTCTTAGTAAAAAGTGGTGTATTACGGGTCCCAGGGCTGAAGTATCAAGATGCACTGTTTTTTCACTCTATGTAGGACAGCTGAAAGTAGGCTCACAATGGTCCAGTTCACAATGGACCTGCACTTATGAACTTCATTAAATTAAGGAGAACTTTTTCATTTAGGTTGGTATAACAAGAATAAAACAAGTTCATTTTACCAAATAATTTATTGTTAAACCATCTCAAGGCTGGCCCACACTAAAAGATTTTTAAAATCTTATCAGATTTTCAAAATGTGAGAGATCACAAACATGATACAAAAAAAAATCATAAATTTAACGGTTGTGTATTGTTTCATTCCACATGACAATCTACAGAATGTGTGCACATTTGTCCTCGGGGTTCCCCCCACAACTGGATTTTTGAACATGTTGAATATTTACGATTTGAGATCAGTGCAGCCCCGACGTTCTTCCGAGCAGATTCAATCACACTTAACACACCTCACACCACAGGAAAATCTGATAAGACAATCTGTAGAAGACAATCTGTAGAACCATCAAGGAACCTGTTCAGGGGCTGTAAATTTCATCTAACAGTTGTGGGGGGACAATAAACATAAAATTTCTCAAGAGCAGTTTTTAAAGAGGACACAAATAATACAACCAAAATGTATCTGTTTTTCTTTTCTCTGTCATTTTATCTGGCCAACAACACAAAACGATAGTTGTTTAAATACAAATGACTGTAGGTTCATAGAATCACCACACGGTCATATTATAATTATATAAAAATTAAGTCCTCCACATAGTATTTTAGGTTTTGTCTGGGACAGAGAATGTCTCTTACTATATTAAACTGCAGCAAGCCCACTAATCTGCCACCTAACCAGCAAAATCCAACACAATGGTAGATCTACAGTATTATCCTAAAATCAGTTCACACATGCTGCCGCTTATCTCCGTGTTGGTTGAATCACACTTTTGTTTGTTTTTCCAAATGAAATTGTGAAGAAAGCTCTGAAGTGACTGAAGTTCAGGTACCACAGTAAGCAGCATCACGTGTGTTTGAGTAGACAAAACAACACCATTAATTCACACAGAGACACGCAGAACATGCTGACTTATAAGCGACATGCTTTGGCTGTTGTCGTGTTCATTTCTACAGTGTGAAAGCCTTAAAATCTCTGCTGTGGGTGAAACTCTCGTAATAGTTTGTGACGTCAAATGTACCATCTCTCCTCCATCCTTAGGTTGCCAGTTATTCATTATAAAGATAATACACATTAGTAAAAGCATCCTTTTTCATTTTCTTTATCTACAGATAAATGTTTTGACAGCCGCCGTACATTATAAAAGTAGCCCCCAAAAAATAAAAAGCAGCCCGCAGCTCTGTAATTTTTCCATTTTCAAAATACCCCAATTGTGCGGGAAAACCGCAACCCTGGCAACACTGGTTCTCTCCCTCCAGACTTGTGTGTAGGTGAGGTAAAGGGAAAGCAAGCAGTGGACCAAAGCACTGTGAGGCAAGGGAGGGGGGGGACTTAAAATGTTTGCCCCGTTTTCGTTTATATTGTTTTACTACTTACACAATTATTTTAAGTATATATCATCATACACTGTGCGCATAATTATTATGCAAGTTGATTTTCTGATCATATTTTTTTTTCCAGGCACATTTTAACAATTCCAAACCACATCAATCTTAAAGGGTTAGTTCACCCAAAAATGAAAATTATGTCATTAAAGGTACAGGTTGTAGGACCTGCCACTAGAGGGTGCACTACCAAAACAATAACAATCGCATGGTTTGATGACGCTAAGAAGGTGCGTGGAATGATGGGATTTGTTGTCTTCTACCCAACCGCTGACGGCCATCAATCAGACGGAAAGATAAATCATGGATTTAACGGATGAGGTAAAGTTTTATAAATGTTGTGTTTGATGTCATAGTTTAATTATATTGAATTAGACCCGAGTAATGGAAGGTTTACAACGAAATTTTTAGTCATAGATGTTAGAATATTTGTCCAATTCGATGGTGTGATAACACAGCACAGTTTCAAGTGTTGAAATCAATAATAATAAATGTTGAAGTAGGTGAAGTTTGTCGCGAAGCTCTCTCCATCTAGAAAATGCAACACCGATATTGATCCTCGCTTGTTGAGTTATGTTCTCATCATTTATGTTATATTATGTTAATTACTATTATTATTATTATTTTTCCTTTTATGTTAGATTATGATACTGACTGTTGTATACCCAAAAATGTGCAAGAGTTCATTGTGTGCATGTGTGAACAGACGGGACTTTTATTTTGACTTGAGTAAAGTGGATGTAAAAAGAAAACTTTTCACATTGAACCTGTTGCTGCTCCCTCGAGCACTGATGGCAGTGCATTGAGATGTAAACGGTAAAATAAAACAATACTAAGAAGTTATATTTTGTAGTAATCTTTAATGGATGGATGACAACAACATATTACACATAGGCATGACGGAGAGAAATGAAACCTTAACAGGTTATGGGCCCAGGCGCGCCAATGCTAACGTTACAGGAGGAAGATGGCAGAGGCTAGTCTTTGACGGAGACGAAAATAACTACGAACTATGGGAAGTAAAATTTCTTGGTCATCTGAGATTACTGGGTTTAAAAGAAACAATACTGTCTACCGGGGATATAGACGAGGAAAAGAATGAGGAGTGCTACGCTGAACTAATCCAGTTTCTCGACGATAAAAGCTTGTCACTGGTGATGCGAGAGGCGACTGATGACGGCAGGAAAGCTCTGGAAATACTTCGAAGTCACTACGCCAGTCAGGGTAAGCCGAGAATTATCGCCCTATACACTGAACTAACTTCGTTAAAGAAGGAATCTAACGAGACGATAACAGACTACATTATCCGAGCTGAGAAAGCGGTGACTTCCCTAAGAAACGCAAAAGAAGTAATAAGTGACGGACTGATAATAGCTATGATCCTAAAGGGCCTGCCAGATTCCTACAAACCTTTCGCTATCCATACTACACAGAGTAGTGAAGAATTGACTTTCACCCAGTTCAAAAGCAAACTAAGAAGCTATGAAGAGACCGAAAAATTTGATGATAAATCCAAAACTGACAATGTGATGAAAGTAAACATAGCATCCGTGACCTGCTATGGATGTGGAAACCGCGGTCATGTTGCACGTGATTGCCGCCAAAAAGGCGTACCCAAGTGGTGCAGCTACCATAGAAGTTCAACACACAGTGATGAGACATGTCGCCGGAGAAAAGACGGGCACAAAGACGAAGCGAAACAGGCTGCAGAAAAACAAGAGGAGCATGAGAAAGAACAAACATTTGTTTTCAAAGTCAGTCAAACATTTCTTCCAGACAATATTACGAAAAATGGACTAATGGTAGACTGTGGAGCAACATCCCACATCTTAACAGAGAAGAATGATTTCACGAAATTTGATGAGAGTTTCGACCCAAAGTCACACTACATGGAACTGGCGGATGGAGCCAGGATGAACAACGTGGCATTAAAGCGGGGCGACGCAGAAGGTGTTACTGCTGGATGTGGAAGGGAAATGCGTCAGGATCACTCTAAAGAAGGCCTTGTTCATACCATCATATCCACAGAGCATCATCTCCGTTCAAGCTGCTACAACAGATGGTGCCAAGGTGGTCTTCCAGGAAGGACAGAATGAACTGATAAGCAAGGATGGAGCTGTGTTCCGCATAGAAGAGCATGAGAGACTGTACTATCTGAAAATGGTAAATAACAACAAACACTGTGTTGATACATCAGTTACTGATATGATGTCCAGGGACAAAGTGAGTCTAACTTGTGATGTTAAAACATGGCATGAGATCATGGGACATTGTAATGTTAGCGATGTGTTGAAATTACCTGAAGTGGTAGAGGGTATGAAAATCACAGGTAATACCAAACTAGACTGTAACGTTTGTACTGAGGGGAAGTTCATCAACAGCAGAAATAGGAAAACTGACACAAAAGCTGGTGAGGCCCTAGAGTTAGTACACACTGACTTAGCAGGTCCCATTGAACCAACTTCTCAGGATGGATATAAGTATGCAATTTTATTCACAGATGATTTTTCAGGGGCAATATTTGTTTACTTCCTTAAGAACAAGAGTGACGCTACTCTAGCGACAGAGAAGTTTCTTGCAGACTGTGCACCATACGGTAGAGTGAAATGCATAAGATCAGACAATGGTACAGAATACACAGGCAATGCATTTCAGTCACTTTTACGAGAAAAGGGTATAAGACATGATACATCATCCCCATACTCTCCTCATCAAAATGGTACAGCTGAGAGACAATGGCGAACCATTTTTGAAATGGGAAGGTGTCTACTAATGGAGAAGGGATTACCAAAGGTTCTGTGGCCTTATGCTGTCCAAACTGCTACTCATATCCGAAACAGATGCTATAATGACAGAATTAAGAATACTCCACATTTCATGTTGACAGGAAGAAAGCCAGACCTTTCTAAAATGTGGGTTTTTGGATCAGAATGCTATGCGTACAAACACAATCAAAAGAAATTGGACCCTAGATGTGAGAAGGGAATATTTGTGGGGTATAGTAAAAATAGCCCAGCTTATCTGGTATACAATCCACAGACAGGAAATGTGTCAAAACACAGATTGGTGAAATTCATTAGGAAGAGCAGTGTTGAACAACAGACACAAACCGATGAAGATTACTTAGAAATCCAAAGCTACAGAGACAGGACACAGGATAGTGAGAACAGCGGCGATGCCCCACAAAGTGAGGAAAGCACAGAAAATCAGGTCCTAGATGGAAAAATGGAGAGTATAGATACAGACAATACAGAGGTGTCAGAACATGATGGAACTATGGAAAAAGCAGACACAGAAAACAACAAAAACAGTACAGGTCCAACAGACACTGCTAGTCAAAAACATTACCACTCGAAAAGAGAAAAGAGAGCCCCAAAGTATTTACAAGATTACCTGACAGACTTTAAAGATGATGTAACCAATGTGAGTGTCGATTATTGTTACAGGGCAGTGTGTGGAGTTCCCCAAACCTATAGAGAAGCCCTCATGTCACCTGATGCTCCCGGATGGGAACATGCTATGAAGGAAGAGATGGACTCACTAAAAGAAAATGACACATTTGAATTGACAACTCTACCAGAGGGCAGAAAGACAGTAGGGGGAAGATGGGTATATGCCCTTAAAGAAAATGCAGAAAGAGGAAAAATCTTCAAGGCTAGGTATGTTGCAAAAGGATACAACCAAACTGAAGGCATAGACTACCATGAGACATTTGCTCCTACAGCAAATCTCACCTCTGTACGGGCATTAATGCAGATAGCTGCTCAGAATGACTTTTTTGTTCATCAGATGGACGTCAAAACAGCATATCTGCATGCTCCAATAGAGGAAGACATATACTTAGAACAACCAGAGGGTTTTGAAGAAACATCTGACATAGGAGACAAGTTAGTATACAAGTTAAAAAAATCTCTGTATGGTCTAAAACAGTCTGGAAGGAACTGGTACGAACTTTTAAATGATCATCTTGAACAAAACAACTTTGAGAGAAATCAGTCTGATCACTGTGTGTATAGAAAGCAGATTGAAAATGAGACAATCATAGTGATCATCTGGGTAGATGATTTGATAATTGCAGCAAGCAGTGAAGATCAGCTCAACAGTTTTAAAGAAAAAATGTGTGTGTTGTGGGATGTGAAGTTGCACATAATTATATTACACTCGTCCTCGCTGCACTACACCATTTGTAACATATAGCATCCTTCTCATGAGCATTTAATAATTTTTGAATTTTCAGTCTGAGTTAAATCTCTTTTTTTGGCTCATGTAAAAGAAAACCTGCCTAATAATTATGCACACCTCAGTATTCGGTTATTAAGTCTGACGTCACGCTGCAGTGCTTCCGGGTCCAAACGCTCTATCTCACACCACAAGAAAACAACAAATGGTGCTAATATACACACAC
Source organism: Megalobrama amblycephala (assembly GCF_018812025.1). Taxonomy (NCBI): domain Eukaryota; kingdom Metazoa; phylum Chordata; class Actinopteri; order Cypriniformes; family Xenocyprididae; genus Megalobrama; species Megalobrama amblycephala. Next base: position 20,350,511 of record NC_063054.1, on the reverse strand, counting down.
GATGTGGTGTAATACCACAAAAACATTATAATTATAACCTTTATCTCCATACCAAAATCCCAGATGGCGAGACAGTGATTAATCTTTTATAAATCATTAAAATATTAATGTCTGTGACGCTGTGAGCACGGAGACTGTTTTGTAGACTGTAAGTATTTTAAATTTTTAACTTTAAAATGTTAAATGTTTATTATGAATAAATAGCTCTCATAAACGTCTGTGGTGATGGCATTCTCAAGTGAAACGAGTTGAGGCTTGGACCCAGAAACGGCATTCCTTATGTCACAACTTAACAAGCGGATAAGGCGTTTTTCACTTTCAGCCTTCATGAACAATAATATATCACTTATAAATTATTAAATAGCAGCATTTTTTTGAGTGTGTAACTTTCAAGAGTCAGTAATGAAATGATGTGTTTAAAACCATATCTTGAGAGATGAGGATGTTGGTGAGTCACCATCTTTTTTACAAGCGCAGAAAGTGCAAAACTGTCACCTCTATATGTAGGGTGACAATTTTCTTTGTCTGCTTTAGACGTCTGTGATCACAGCTTTCACGTATAGAAATGACATCATAGACGGTTCATCATCGACATGTGGAGAATATGTCTATTGATGGCTTGACATGATTTCAGAGACAGCAGAAGTGGAGCGAATTGCTAATTACACTGAGGAATTCACTAGAGACCTACAGTATATGACTGCCAGGTCAAGGTTACAGACATAAAGAGCAATAAATTGGTTTGCAGTTCCATAAGTATATTAATAAGTATATTATTTTCCACTTAATTTCCTGAGTTTATATGGTTATATTTTTTAAAAATCCAACATTATTGTCTCATCCAAAATATACAAATATTTAGAATGAAATTAACATCAGATTTTTACTATTAGAAAAGCTCTAGTTCTGTATCAATTTAAGCTATTTTGTTGGCAATTTAAGCTATTTTGTAATCATGCAAATAATTGTATTATATTTTTCTACCCATATCTTCTGCAATATCCTTGGGCCTTTATGCCTTATCATGTAAGAAATCAAACAAATATTGTAAACAAAGACAAAAAACAAAGACCCAAATGTTTTACTGTATTTCTCATGTGGTCATGGGTTTCCACAATGATTAATGTGATGGCAATTCAATCCACAATATACTCCACACCCTGTTCTTTCAATCATATTTCTCATACCTCTAATCATAGTTCTCAGAACTCTCCCACACGAACAGTTTCCGCCCCTTGGTTCCTCTTTCCCGCCCTTCCAATCTTCTGAGTTTGACTGGAAAAATACAAGTTCTAATTTGATCTAAATTAGATCTTTTGATGAAGGCGGGGTGGAAGTCAGTCGATAAGGCAGCGAGTAAATTCAGCATGTTCCTTATAGACCCCGGGGTGTGCACCTTTCCAAACATCTTTAGACGCAATACTGTGTGGTACAGTGATTGTGGTTGCCTACAATAATACAATAATCAGCGCAATCACAAAAGCACCATACGGGTCCAGGCCAGGAGGTGTTGAGAGTAGCTGAAGACGTGTAACACCCAGGACGCCCCGACTTTGATGCTAAATTCGGGGAGAAAGGGTGATGTCACCCAAACTGCAACAGGGCACTCGGTTTCGGACATTCCGAGGGTCCCAATCTCTTCAAGCCAGTTTCCTCCTCAGAGGGCCAGAAGTCGCACCCTCCGTACACTGGCAGGATGTAACACTTTTTCTGGCTGATTTACATCTAAATAAACATTGCCAGACAAAACAATGTGCGACTGGAATGGAAACGCAGCCCTTTTTTCTCCACCCGGCCAATTGATATGAGCCGATTGAACAAGGCTGCACTGTATGATAAGCAGTACTACAGGTTCACAGTCGTGGCTTTCAGTTTTGAAAAAGGGGTTCACAGAGAGTTTAAGGGCCTTGTGGAGTGGGGACACTCAATTAATTATATATAGACTGCAGACTGTATATATATACAGACTGCTTCTAACATTTGTGAAAGAATGGGTTGCTCTAAGGAGTCAGTGAATTCAAGTGTGGTAACGTGATAGGTTGCCACCTGTGCAATAAGTCCATTTGTGAAATTTCCTCACTGCTAAATATTCCACAGTCAACTGTTAGTGGTATCATAACAAAGTGGAAGCAATTGGGAACAACAGCAACTCAGCCACAAAGTGGTAGGCAACGTAAAATCACAGAGCAGGGTCAGTGCATGCTGAGGCGCACAGTGCGCAGAAGTCGCCAACTTTCTGCAGAGTCAATAGCTACAGACCTCTAAACTTCATGTGGCCTTCAGATTAGCTCAAGAACAGTGTGTAGAGAGCTTCATGAAATGGGTTTCCATAGCCGAGCAGCTGCATCCAAGCCTTACATCGCCAAGTGCAATGTAAAGCTTCGGATGCAGTGGTGTAAAGCACGCCGCTACTGGACTCTAGAGCAGTGGAGATGTGTTCTCTGGAGTGACTAACTGGAGTCACACTTCTCTGTCTGGCAATCCGATGGATGAGTCTGGGTTTGGCGGTTGCCAGGAGAATGGTTCTTGTCTGACTGCATTGTGCCAAGTGTAAAGATTGGTGGAGGGTGGATTATGGTGTGGGGTTGTTTTTCAGGGGTTGGGCTTGGCCCCTTAGTTCTAGTGAAAGGAATTCTTAATGCTTCAGCATTTTGGACAATTTCATGCTCCCAACTTTGGGGATGGTCCCTTCCTGTTCCAACATGACTGCGCACCAATGCACAAAGCAAGGTCCATAAAGACATGGATGAGTGAGTTTGGTGTCAGGTACCCAATAGAACACCTTTGGAATGAATTAGAGCGGAGACTGTGAGCCAGGCCTTCTCGTCCAACATCACTGCCTGACCTCACAAATGCGCTTCCAGAAGAATGGTCAAAAATTCCCATAAACACACTCCTAAACCTTGTGGAAAGCCTTCCCAGAAAAGTTGAAGCTGTTATAGCTGCAAAGGGTGGGCCAACTCCATATTAAACCCTACGGATTAAGAATAGGATGTCATTAAAGCACATAAAGGCAGGTGTCCCAAAACTTTTGGCAATATAGTGTGTGTGTATATATATATATATATATATATATATATATATATATATATATATATATATATATATATGTGTGTGTGTGTGTGTATATATATAATACTGTATATATTTTTTAATATCATTTATTATCTTCATTTATTAAACTAACAAAGATGTATCATATGGACATATCAGTCAGTATTGTTAGTGATATAAAGCTTTCTTCATTCCGATAGACAGCTATGAAAATAATGATACAGTAAGTGAGTCAGATATTGATTCAGTAACTGCTCTGATGAATCGAGTTCTGTAAAGGATTCGTCAGACTGATTCAAACCGGAGATCTGGCTCATAAGAGTCATTCCTTTCGGAATCAGACCACACTGGTGGCATTGTATGTTAACATCTTATGGATGATATTTTTACCTCTTATTCTCCAAGTTTGTTTTTTCTAGCACAAAATAAAGAGATTAAACATCCACAGGATTTTGAAACTATTTAAGGCACTGTAAATATAGCCCTGTGTTCTGCGGCAAAGCTTTTGTGTGAACTGCCCTTGTTTTGAACTGTGCACAGTATCCAAATAAGTAGCCGAAGAAGTGAAAGTCTGAGAACACAAGATAACTCAAGATGAGACATGGCTCATTACACAGTCTATATCTTAAAGCTGAATGGAAAACGGATATCGGATCGCCCGGTCTTCCTTTCAGTCTGCATGAGGCCCCCTGTATCTTATCAGACCATCTTTTTGGCTCGGGAGCCCCAACAGAGTGCTAATCCTGCACCCCTGTGCGCACCTCAGGGCGTCACTGTGGTTTGGACCGTCCCTTCACTCTGAATTACACTCTTTGGTTCTGCAACACAAGCCAGGCTACTGCTGGCTCCAGAGAATATAGGGTCATGGAGCCTCACACACTCCTTTTCATATTTCTAGCTTTCATTCTGTCTCCTCTTGTAGTCTAGGCACAGTAGGTTTATCAGCAAGGGTCAAGCAGGGATTTGTTGTTGCCGGAGATGACAAGGTCAGACTTCTGGGAATGCACTTAGCTGAGGTGCCTGCTATCCTTCTGTTAGCATTCACAGGGTGTCGAGCTAGACACGGCATCCTGAAGAGATTGTGGCCTTGAAGGTCAGTTTCATATAGGTCAATGACATTTAACAGTGTCCACGATATAGAAAAGAATCTTTTTAAAACACGAGGCAAGTTCTTATAAATGTACTGTTAGTATTCATGTTGGTTTCAGATGGTTTTAAAAAACTTTTATACCAGTCTAAGGGTACATAAACCCCAAAAAAAGGTTTTACATGACAACTATGTACTAAAAACAGAAACGTTTTTCCTTTGCGTTTTTCGCGTTAAGTCGACAACGTTGTCAAAATGATCCCTGTTCAAAAGGATCAGAAAAAAACTATTAAAAATACTGTATTATGCTGCCAGGCCAGTAGTTGGCGATTTCACTTTGTAAAGAAAAATTACATGCTTATAGACTGAACACATACGGCCAGATTTACTAACAGCTTACGCCAGCGCAAACCCTCTTTTGGTGTTAAAAACTACTGTCGGGATTTACTAAAGACACGCAGTGCAAAATTAGCGCTGAAAAGGCGTGGACTGAGTTGTTTTTGTGGCTGACCTTATTGAATATGCATTTGTAGGAGTTTCCCTTTCAGACACAAAATTTATGGGAGGAGAGTATTTAAATGAAACACGCAACGTGATTTACTAATCTTCGCGCTCGCCAATTTACTAGTATTTGCGGCATTATTTAATGCCCAAAAAAAGCATGTCTTAACCCATTTTGGGACATGACTGTATGGCACAGAGAGCACGTGGTAGAAGGGAGAAAATATTTTTCACTCATATTAATTTCTTTGGAATGCCAGAGGAAGACGTTATCTGAACATATCGTTTGCCAAGATGCCCCTGTGTCGACCCGCACCTGATGAGAGCATCAGCTCTGCTTATTTGCGTCCCAATGCTAATTTGTGCTACTCTTGTTAGATTGCGTTGCTCATTATGTAAATGATTGTGACTGCATCTGTGTTCTTTAATTTACGCGTCAACAGTAGATCGCTCACAAAATTTGCCACTTTCATCTGCGCATTTGTGGAATTGTGCTCTCAGGATAATTTGCCCCTTTTAGTAAATCTGGCCCATAATATGTATGCGCATGACGTCACCATTTTCATGAATTCACGTTTTTATTATTTACACAGAGACGATAACATTGTAGTTTTCAAAAACTTGCACTTTGTTTGCATTTTCAGGCCCCAAAACACTGTTGTTGTGTAAATGAACAGCCAAAATGGAAAAAAAAAAAAAAGTTTTCCATTTTTAGTTGAAAACAATGTTGTGTAAATGGCCCCGTATATATATGTATATATATATATATATATATATGTTATTGAGTTGAATTGATATTAATTGGAATGCACACCAAAAAACAAGCATATCTCGTTTTGCAACGAAACTCTTCATATATATATATGTTATTGACACACACATATATGTAGGTGTGATGTCCGCGGCTTTGGGCGGGACAAGAATGGCCATTGCCTGTCACATCAAACGACACTTCGATCCTCCTCCCTTTCCAGGTAGGGCCTAAATTAAGGCAACCTGATCTGTGTGGAACTTGCCTCTCATGAATAGTCCTTCAAAGCAGCAGGCCTCTCTTCCATCCAGGGCCTTTGTAATAGAAACCTCTGCTGTTATTTTGCCTCTTGTATTTTCAGGCAGGGCTATTATTGTTCTTGTGGCCCCGGATGTGTTACCCAGACAGAATTCCCGCGTCCCGTTCCTCATTTTGCGCACAAATTATGGCCGGCGTACTCAGACCAACAGTACCATCCATTCATTTTAAAGAGTCGCTAACAGAAAAGAGATGGTGAAAGAGGCAGTTTGTGATTTTGATAAGTTGGGAAAGGTGACACTTAAGTGATAAAGAGGCGCCTGAGGAGGTATTTTTAGAAATGGTCAAAAGTGGCAGTCCTCTTTGGGGATTACAGGGCCACAGGCCTGACAAGCCGACTGAACCTTGATCTCTCTCTCAATTTACTAAGGAACAGCTGACCACCCCCTCTCCTGCAGGGGGGACTATTTTAAATGCCTTGAAACTCAAATCCTATTGTTTTTATATGAGGCTTTACCCACACTGCAGCTTGGCCTCAAATGCAGGGCTCTGGGCCGAGTATGTTTGTGAGATGGCTTGTGCCTCTCATCACCATGGGAATGCACGTTCCCTTGCTAATTACTTGCTTGAATTGGCCCACAGAGACACTGTTAATGACACATAACCTGATCTCAAAAACCTGAGACGCTCTACAGATAGTACAGCCTGTATACGGAGTGAGAGGTTACAGTGGGCGTCGGCGGCAGTGGTGGGGGGCTGTAGTGGAAAAGGTGACGAGAGAGAAACAGTGTGACACACTAAACCAACTGTGCAAACGCGGTTCTGTCTCCAATTCCATAGACCATTATCTGCCCTGTGACCATGGGGAGAAGATTGGTGCTGGTCATAGTAGTGTATATGGTTATGTGGTGGTGATGGGGGGGTTGGGTGTTATACAGTGCATTAGTGTCCGCCCACTTTTTCAGCTGCGTGGTTTCTGAAGTATTTTTTCCATTAATTTTTCCTATAGGGATTTTTAAAAAATCTTTGTTAAAGCGTTATAAGCAATGAATGCAATCAACACACTCCGGGCCAGATTTACTAACAGCTTGTAAAAAGCAAGCGCAAACCAAAACTACTGTCGGCAGTGCAAAATTAGCGCTGAAAAGGCGTGGACTGAGTTGTTTTTGCATTTGAAGGAGTTTCCCTTTCAGAGGCAAAATTCACGGGAGGAGATATTTAAATTAATCACACAACACGATTTACTAATGTTTGTGCTAGTCAATTTACTGGTATTTGCGCCATTATTTAACGCCCAAAAAAAGCATGTCTTAACCCATTTCGCAACATGGCTGCAATTGTTGCTGCTAGGAGGAGACACCGCAGAGAACAGAGAGTGCATGGTAGAAAGGAGAAAATATTTTCCACTCCTATTAATTTCTTTGGAATGCCAGAGGAAGACGTTATCCGAATATTACAAGTTGCGCCTGTGTCGACCCACACCTGATGAGCATCAGCTCTGCTTATTTGCAACCCAACGCTAATTTGCACTGCTCTAGGTAGATTGCGTTGGTCATTATGTAAATGACTTGACTGCGTCTGTGTACTTTCATTTGCATATCAGCAGTAGATTACGTGCAAAACTTGCCACTCCCATCGGCGCATTTGTGGAATTGCACTCTCACGCTAATTTGCCCCGTTTAGTAAATCTGGCCCTATGAGGTAAATCACATTAGAAACTTTTATTTGAAGCCAAAAATAACTGACAATAAAAATGACAAAAAGTCAAAGGTTCAAAATTGTGTACTTAATAGCTTTAGTGAAGAAAAGAACTACAATCCCATGAAGCACTGAGAATGACAATCAAAACTAATTAAAAATGATATGGAGGCAGACTCGATTCACAGTGCTTCATGGGAGAGGACGTTGCCTGCAGAGCTCTTTTGGAATTTCCTGTACAGCATGATGGGTAACTGTTTTTTACCACAAATAAACACAATTATTTTAAAAATACGCTGAAATAATGTGAACAGATGGCTTCAACAAAAGTATACCATGAATTAACCTCAGAGCTCACAACAAGGTTGTCTTTAAAGGTTTATAACTTATGGTTAAAAATCAATATTTTTCTTTTGGGAACCCGTCTGTTATAGTATGGCAGTGGGCCCTCAGTTGCAGCTGGGTTCATTAACCGGAGTCTAAGAATAATAATTAGTGCTTTTGTCACGGCAGTGGTATGTTAATGACATGCTGGGCCATAGACACTGCAAAACTGTATGCATGCCCTAAACATCAACTGCACGTGATGTTGCATCAAGAAAGCTTGGCTTAAAAAAAAACAAAAAAAACAAGAGGTGATTAACAGCCCCTAAATGAAACTAGAGCCTGGTTACTACCAGGAATAGTCTGCTTTTTCCACATCTTACATAACTGACATGATTTATTGCTAGATCTGCTGTGGTTTAGCCTTACAGCAATATGGTTTATCAATGAACAATCATTGTCATGGTTGGTAACAGTTGTTGTATCCATTAAATATAAGTTAATATTATTGGTTAATGTTAATTTCTAAATATACATTAACATTTCAAGTTGTATAAATTAACATGAGTTTATGTAAAATGAAATAAATAAATAAATAAAAATAAACAATTATTTTTCATAAATAAATTTAACTGTTTTATAATATATTGTATGTTTTATAATAATAATACTAAATAGTATTATTAATGTTAATTTGTAGCCTACATATACATTTTTATGATTTCAAGGTCTAAAATACCTAATATATTATGAACACAGATGAATTACCCTTAATTATTTCTTTATAAATAACATTACTTCATAAATGCTAATGTTCAAGGTTAGGTCATATACATTAACTAATGTTATTTATTTTAAAGGTTTAATATAGTCCAAAACAGGCTGAATCAGAGCCCAGAATCATGAAGTGCTCAGATATTAATAATCCTGTTCTGGAAAAGAAGCCTTAGATCATCACATTCATTATCGAAACTGACTGTAAAACACGTGCATAGATCATCTGGGTATTCAGAAATCTCTTTTAATCACTATGGGGCAAGATTCATTATCAGTATGAAGAAACAGTTTCACACCTCCACTGAACTACCAGTATTCATTTTCACCTCTGGCTCAGAGAGAGCAAGACACTTGCGGTTGCAAAAATATATAAATAAAAAATTGAGAGACTGAGAAAAATGGAAAGTTAAGATTTGTCTTTTTTTGTCATGTCATGAAGCGTGGCCACAATATGGGAAAAATATTGACAAATACATTCCAGAATGTTGTGAGTTTTTGTCGTCCCCCCACCCCCATCTCTTCCTGTATGGTTGCGCATCAACATTTAGTGTAAATTGATTAGTCACAGATGGTCTTACAGTAAATTGTTAATCACATAGGGCACACTCATACAAACTAATATGTGTGATGTCTACTCCCTCCTGATTCTGATCTGTGGTAAAAAAAAAAAAAAACCCCAGCTACTTTTCAGCGACAGTCTTTATAGAAGTAATGTGATAAGTCTACAACTTTATGAGGGATAAGCGCCATCCATTGGTCACAGTCCTGAACTGCCATTTTCACCCCTAAAAACCAGAAGATTTATTGTGTTCAAATCAATTCAAAAGCACTATGCATACAAACACAAACCTACAAGGACACCTTCGGTTAGCCATTGTACATCTGCACTCTTCTATAAAACGCTAAATCAATCTTTAAGCAAACAAACTTCACATAGCCATAAATCCATTAACAGATCCTGTTGCAGCACAACAATTCCTCGGTTGAGGCGGCCACACTTGCGAGGCCTTGAGAAAAGAGTTCCAGAGTCAAGGCCCATTATCCGAAGCCAGGGTGTTTTATCATGCAGTGCTTTTGATTCTGCAGCCCTCCCATGGGTGCCAGCAGTACGCCAGTGACCGGACGGCTGTAAATAAAGCCAGAGAGTTTTGGGTAACTCCCTCGAGGCTTCCTCTTTTCCTGTGCCACCCGCTTCAGAACGGCAATATTATTCTGTCCCCAGGTCTGAAGAATGATTCCATTGTACTGGAGGTAGAATGCGGCCTTCCTCCGAGCCCACTTTACTGCCGCCGTTCTTTATTTAAACAGCACCGCCTTTATCTGCCCTCCACTGTACATGCTCCAGCTGTCACTCGCCGGGCTCGGCCGGCTTTGGTAGATAGGCCCTGATAAGGGTGGCGCTCTATGCAAACATGTCCCAGCATGGGGACTGGGTGACCAGCAGGAAGCGTCAACAAAGAACGGGGTATTAAAAGCTCTCGACAAGTTTGATTGTTTCCCATCGTGATAATTGTACGGTGCTTTAAAACGGCTGCCATCCTGTACGTGCCTTTCATTGTTGCATTGTGTGGATTTAAAGACCACCAGGGAATACTAATGAAGAACTTATTAATAATAATTAAGCATTATTTCATCCATTCTGTATGAACAGTGGGTAAATAGTGCAATGCTTTTGAAAGTATTTGAAAGCTATACAGTACAGGTTTGTCAGCCATGGATGGTGCACGCCAACAATGTGTTCCTGAATGCCGATGCATTTGTGCCTTGGGGTTGCGTTTGGATCTTTTGTTCACTGTTAGATAGTTTCCTGTGTATCACCACACCTTTGTGTGCCCAGAAATCAGTGGAGGGTCATACCGCCTGCCCATACATGTTAGCATTTTTCTCTCAATCAGGCAATGGCTTTGGTAATCCTGAAAAAAAGACTTTGAAAAAGAAGGGATCGGCCCAAATCAAAATACACTCCTGTTTTTGGTTTCTATGGAGCATGTGTGCTTGTTTCGATTTCTCAGATACTGATCATTTGATTTAAATAATAACACATAAGAACATAGTGTTTCACATCAGCATGGACATTTGGCCAGTTGCTGTGACCTATTGACACAAATCTGTCAGAATCACTCACAGGTCGAATCTGTTTTAATTTAACCGCTGTTCGTTTGGGGTCGACACTCGTGATGTTTGGGGTCTCCAGAGAGATGGATGGATAATTGACATGGTTTAGTGTAAGATTTTTGCCCATCCTTTGGAAAATGCCATTTTAAAAGTAAAAAATTATCACTTTTACCAGTAGATGGCTGCAGAGCTCCACTATTTACTGTTTGACTAACTGAAAGACATCTTTTCACAAGTTTTTTTGCAGTTGGATCTATATCTACATATTATGAAATAACAATTATAACAATAAAAATTACTTTTTGTCAAAGTTTAGCATTTTTTGTACTGAAAAAATAAATCAGTTTTTCAATAATGTTACATTATGTTTAGAATCAAACCTGAACAAGATGTTACAAAGAGAAAATTTGGAGTCTTTAGAGACTTTCAAACATCTGTTTTTTCATATAATTCTACAAATTTAATCTACACTTCAGTTACTAAATAAACAGAACAAAAATTAACAGAAATGAACAGTTATATTATTGAGTACAAATACACAACATGAACATCAAAATGCAATGAACTGAACAGCAATAACATATGAGCATGATCATTTTGCATTGCGGATGTTTCAAAGTGTACCACTTCATTTATGTCTATGTTTGTTCTGCGTTGTTTCTGATTTTGAGGATGAATTTTGTCCATTTTCTAAGCGGGGTCACAGCACAAGTTTGACTTTTTTTTCCACACGAAAATAAAAAAACAGATATTCCAATTTATTAATTTATTTGTAGATCTAGAAAGTGTTGACAACCGTACAAAGTCTCATGCCATTTGGACAAAGAGAACATTTTTTTTAATTTCAGAAAACGTCATTTGGGGTCAAAAAGACCCCGAACAGTGCCAGATGGTTAATCACCCTCACATTGATCCAAATCTGTGTTTCTTTTACATAAAAGATGATATTTTGAAGAATGTTTCAGCTGTTTTTGTCCATACAATGACAATCAATGGGGTCCAAAATGTTCAAGCTCCAAAAGGAAGATGTTCATGTCTTTCTTTCTTCAGTCAAAAAGAAATTTTTTTGAAAGGTTTTTGATGAAAACATTCCAGGATTATTCTCCTTATAGTGGACTTCAAACGGTTGAAGGTTAAAATGACAGTTTCAGTGCAGCTTCAAAGGGCTTTAAACGATACCAGACGAGGAATAAGAGTCTTATCTAGCAAACAATCGGTCATTTTCGAAAAAAATGCAAATGTAAAAACCCACCAAAACTGCACTTTCGTATTCTTCAAAAAGCTTACTCTGTATGTTCTATGCCTTCCCAATTCTACTTAAGGCAGGAACACACCAAGCCGACGGTCGGTCGTCGGGCAGTTTTTCTTCATCAGCCGACTAAGTTTTCTCAGTGTGTTCTGCACTGTCGGCTGAAGTTGGTCCTCGTCGGCTTTTTTTCAGCCGATTCGAAATGTTGAATCGGCATTGGAGCTCGTCGGTCCGTCGGGCCATCTGATCATTCTGATTGGCTGTTCAGCTACTGCCGCCAGCTGGTTCGGAAAGGCATTTCATCTCACGCAGGCGCAGAACTGACGTGCTACTTGGCCGTTGGCTGTTTAACGTCAGTTTGGTGTGTCAGGGCAACTTTGGGCACAGACGCTGCCGACGTGAGCCAACCACACAGCCTGCTTTCGTCGCCACTAGTTCGTCGGCGTCGGCTTGGTGTGTTCTGGCCTTTACGGAACAAACGCGGCACCAGTTCAGTTTTTTCCGTAAGTAGAATAGGTAAGGCGTAGGACAAGCTTTTTGAAGAATAGAAAGTGTGGTTTTGGTGGAAGCACTTGTTTTATACAAAGCATATACATTTACTTTTTTTTTTTAAATGACAGATCGTTTCGCTAGATAAGACCCTTATCCCTCGTCTGGTATCATTTAAAGCCATTTGAAGCTGCGCTGAAACTGTCATTTTAACCTTCAACCATTTGGAGGCCACTGAAGTCCACTATAAGGAGAATAATCCTGGAATGTTTTCATCAAAAACCTTAATTTCGACTGAAGAAAGAAAGACATGAACATCTTCCTTTTGGAGCTTGAACATTTTGGACCCCATTGATTTTCATTGTATGGACAAAAACAGCTGAAACATTCTTCAAAATATCATCTTTTATGTTCTGTACAATAAAAGAAACACAAATTTGGATCAGTGTGAGGGTGATTAACCCTCTGGCACAGTTCGGGGTCTTTTTGACCCCAAATGACGTTTTCTGAAAAAACTTAATTTCTTTTTGACTGAAGAAAGAAAGACATGAATGGATGACATGGGGGTGAGTAAATTATCAGGAAAATTTTATTTGAAAGTGAACTAATCCTTTAATTTAAATACAACTCTATTATACATTTTCAAAGCAGCACAATCACCTAGTATGATTAAAAGATACAATTTCAGCCTTAAAGGTGCTAAAGAGGATCTTTTCGTCGACTGAGAAACCAAAGACTGTTAGTGAGTTTTTGAAATGAGCGCATGCGTAAGAACAACCCCCTTCCTTCACAGCTCATTTTGAGGGAACGCCTCCCAAAACTCGTGCACGAGTACTGGAACACGAGTGTTTACCACTGGCATTCGCTGTGTCGTGTTAGTGGATTCATTATGTCGGACTCACCGCAGGTAACTCATAATCTGCAGTTGTTACTCCTGTCTCCTGACAAAAACATTGCATGCGGCGCCTGTGGAGTGTGGAAAGTTACTGGAGCGCGCAGCCGCGCTCGTCTCTCACAAGGAACGTCATGGCAGTGATTGACAAGCCAGAGGGCCAATCGTTTACGCGATGATCGCGTAAACGATTGGCTGATGTTTTTAAGGCCCTACCTCGTGCACAGATGATGTATACTAATATTATTCCTTTCAGTGCACCTAATAAATAGTCTTTTATCAGTTAGTAAAGACAGTTTCAAGTAATATTGCAAAAATGTATAAAACAAAACATCCTCTTTAGCACCTTTAATTAAGATCAACATTTATTTCACACTACATTTACATTGCCATTCAAAAGTTTGGGGTCACAGAGTTTTTTTTAAAGACTTTGGTACTTTTATTCACCAAGGTCCCATTAATTTAGTGTAAAGACATTTAAACTGTTACAAAGATTTCTGTTTCAAATAAATGCCGTTCTTTTGAACTTTCCATTCATCAAAGAATCTTGAAAAAATGTATCACTGTTTTGTTTTGACATTGATAATAATAAGAAATAATTATTGAGCTCCAAACCAGCATATTATATTCTAAAGGATCATGTGACACTAAAGACTGGAGTAATGATAATGAAAATTCAGCTATGCCATCACAGGAATAAATTACGTTTTAAAATATATTAAATAGAAAACAGTTATTTTAAAATGTAATAATATTTCACAATATTACAGTTTTTACTGTATTTTTGATCAAATAAATTCATGCTTGGTGAGCACCTTACCGACCCTAAACTTTTAATGTATGTTCTTTTTGGACCCCATTGACTTTCATCAGATCAACAAAACAGCTGAAACATTTTTCAAAATATCTTTTTTGTTTTGCACAAGAAACAAAGTTATACAGGTTTGTAAAATGCACATTTTCAAGTGACTACTCCTTTAAGAGGAAACTAATGTCAGTCCCATATACTACCAGTCAAAACCAGCATTTGAAGTGGAGTCCGTTTCCTCCCAGGGGAGCTTTGATTCCACCGATTCTGCCGACTGACATTGAAGTGGTATAGCCTATATACTGTAGTTCATTTCACCTATTTCTTTTCTTCCCTCTTTATGTTTAATTGCCTCCCCTGATGACGACAATCTCTTATATTGCCGCATTGTACTTTAGGAAGATAGTGTTACAGCAGATATCATATTTCTTCTCAGCCTTAGCTCAATTATAACGTCCTCCTACTCTCTCTGGGATCTATTGGCTTTACTGGAAATGGTGTTTCGCTTTACTATCAGTCCCACCAGCCATGACAGTCTGAGGGCAGGTGTATGAGAAGCAAGACTTAAGCCATCATGTGACAGGACTTGTTTAGGCTTTGCCCGAGCAGTCCAGAGGAAGCCTGGCTATATTGAATAATGATTACGCAGAGAAAGGAGACGTGTACGGTCGGCGTTAGGAGGCTACAGAACATATGAATAGAGAAGAATGTGCCTTCTGAGTGCCATTGTTTGGGGGTGCACTGGAGGTGGTGTGCAGCTGGTTTATCCATGAGGAGAAGAGCAAGCGTAGGCGGCTAATGGGATGTGTTCCCTCATGTCAGTCCTGCTGCAAGAGAGAAGGAGGGAGGGCGGCAGGCACACAGTTTGCAATGGAGCGGAACTCTTTTTCAGGAGGGATTAGCTTAAGGGAGCAAACAGGCCTACATGGGCTACTGTGGCACGTTCCGAGAACTATTATTATTAGCTCACGGAGGTACAGCAATGGAAACATGGAATAATCATTAACGAACCCATGTGTCAATCACAACAATGCATAAAGGTGGAAAAAGCTAGAAGGCTGCTCATGGAGGTTATTTGAGGTGCCTTATGGAAATCCTACATATATGGCAGGGGTTTTCATGCCAAAAAAGACCCTCACATATAATAAATAGCTAATTTATTTTAAAACCTATTTATACTGTGTGAAAAAAAAAATAGAATGTGTGATAATATAAAGATGACAAAAGGCATTTATGATGTCATTGTATAATTCTAAAGCCAAAATATTCAAATCATTTTCTGGAAAATGTTCTTAATAATTTAAAATAATTTGTTATAGTGTGTTTCGGAATTCCCAAACTTTTGGTTAAAAAACTCCCTGCATAGGTTTTGAATATAATATGTTTAAACTGAACACGTTTAAGCTACTAAATTAAATTAATACATTTTGTAATAAGAATGTTGAGAACAGAACATTACTGATTGAAAATGATTATATTCACATCAGATTTACATTATGCTGCACAAGAACAAGGATTCAGCTCTTAACTCATAGAGGGATTTGAACATGTAAAACAAATGTCCTAAAAGTTCTTCTGAACACAACAAAATAGTGGTCCAATAATATATATTTGAAATCAAATACATGTACTTAACGTGGAGGGGAAAAAAAAGTAAACCATAAGACCATATCTTTTGTGTGGTGGGGGATTATATTTACTGATTATTTAAGGGAAGATTGGGTAGGAAGACCCATATACATTAAATGTACAGATACAGATACATTGTGACAAATATACAGTAGATATGGGTTTATCAGCATTAACCATATATTATTTTACATACTGTAACTGCATTTAGCTGCTTTGAAACAATGTGTATTGTGAAAAGCACTAGAATCAAATTGACTTGACTGGCTTTTATCCAAAGTGATTTACATGCATTAAATGTATATATTTTATCGGTTCATGGCATTGCCAATATAAACAGAAACATACTCGTTTTGTTGTTATAGCACAAAACTGAAAATTGTGTATATGATTTGCTCAAATATTAGGTTAAGATAACCCCCACAGTCTGATAAAATCTATAATATACATTTCCTCAGGGGCATTTTGACCCTTATGTCATCCTGAGCTCTATATTTACTTAGTCCTTGATGTGAGTTTGGATGAAACTGAGAAGATGTTCTCCTATAAATCTCTGCTATCGGGCATAATGCTATCTTGTCAGTTTTATGGTTCTCTGTAATAACCGCAAATGATATACAGTCTATATATGCCGGAACACCTGCAAAGATTATGGGTTTAGACAAAATAACAGTGAGGGAAGAAAGCAATAACAGAATGTAGATTCCAAAAACAAACAAACAAAAAAAAAAAAAAAAAAGAAAGAAAAAGAGAGAGAGAGAGAGAGTATATAGGTATGTAGGCCTACTAAATAATAACTGTCAACACAGTCAACAATTGTCATTAACGGAGACCTATATTACCCAGTTGCACAGCTCAACCTACAGCTTTGGTGACAATCGAGGTGTTTTAAGAACACATATAATGTATATTTGAATTTATATAAAAAGGATAGGTCCAAGGTAAACACTGGTCCTGCACTACTTCATTTGCTGAAGCTGAAAATGGACGGGAAGAAGATGGTTAGCATTTCTTTTGTTTGGCAACAGCACCATCTGGCTGTTCATGTCACTCCCATGTTTTCATTTATATTGAAAAATGGACAGATTTTACTAGATTCTATTGTATAATGTCTGGAATGGAACAGCACATTCACAAATTTTGTTAACACTTTACAATAAGGTCCCATTAGTTAATGTTAATGAATCCATTAACTAACAACAAGAAATATATTTTTATTAAAGATTAATATTTAATATTTGTTGGCGTTAGTCAATAAAATAAAATGGTTCGTTGTTAGTTCATGTTAGCTCAGGTTTATTAAATAAAATGATCAGGTAAATCTAAGTAAACTAAGATTAATAAATGTCAAGAACTAGAAGTATTTTTCATTGTTATTAGTTTAAGTTAACTAATGTAGTTAAATGTTAAATGTCACAAATTGAAACTTATTTTTAAAGTGTTACCCAAATTTTGCTAGCAACCATGTCAAAATTTCACATTATCCGTCTGGGGCTCAACAGTAAGGATTCATTCTGCTGGATTATATATTTTAATTAATTAATTAATTACTATTTACACATTCATTCTTATTTAGACTTTATAATTCTATATTTACAATTATACTTCTTATATAATCTCAAATATCAGTTATAAATAATTTAAAAAACATTATTAGTTATTATACATCTTTCATAACTTGAATTCTTTATCAACAAATGTTACGTTTACAAAAAAAATTAAGGCAATAGCGGCAATATGATGTCATTGCTTAAGTGCCATTAAAGAAGGACTGCAATTCACAAAGTCATGGTGCAGCCCTAATATCAAACGTGGCCAAATACAGATCTGTGATTACATTTACTTTGGTAACACTTTTTAATAAGGTTCATTAGTTAACATGAGTTAACTACATTAGTTAGCATAAACAAATAATGAACTGCACTTCTACAGCATTTATTAATCTGTGTTAATTTCAACATTTACTAATACATTATTAAAATCTTGTTAACATTAGTTAATGCACTGTGAACTAACATGAACAAACAATGAACAACTGTATTTTCATTAACTGACATTAACGAAGATTAGTAAATACAGTAACAAATGTAATACTCAATGTTAGTTCGTGTTAGTTTATACATTAACTAATGTTTAACTAATGAACCTTATTGTAAAGTGTTACCCACTTTATATTGGTTTCCCATATCCTTCTACAAGAAGTCACATTAGCACCCTTCAATAAACAAGGGCAATTCTGTAATGCAGTGCATGACCTATCAAATTGCTTTAAGTGCACATTTAGACACTCAGACATGAAAACCCACAAAAACCTGTAAGACATTCTCAGAAACAATTAGACTTTTGAAAAATAGGGAGCATTGCTTGCCCATGCAAATGTCAGTTGCTGCCTGAGTTTTGCAACGTGTTTGTGGTTTTGGATTAATTTAGTTTTTTTTTTATGTTACTAGGGTTATATAGGGCCACCTCTAATACAGATCCAGTTTCTTAATCATTAAATAAATAAACAAACACTAAATACTTAACAATAGATGTTGACATGAAGAGTCAGGTGCTTGTAGGTTTGTTGCTGGACAGATGAGTGGTATTACTTGGCTGAACCATTCACTCTTGAATAAGGGCGGTATTAAAGAGATATTGATGGATGGCTGATGCTCTCACGCTTCTTTTATGACATCAATAAGAATCAGAGGTTGTCTACTGAGTAGCAACTCATGAATGCAGTAGATGCCTGAGGCTCTCCTATATACCAAGTAGAATAAATGGAATCATGGGAACCCAGTCACACCCATCTCCATCTTTTTTTTCCCAGCATCCCCTTGAGAGTGGTACAAAGAAGAGTGTAGATGATTCATAAACACAGATCATTTTGAGCCAGTTTATTAAAACAAAGATTGATTAAAATGGAGAAAAATTGAGACACTGATATTGTCAACCCAGCCCTAGACACATATCACATTAAATTTAAAGGGGACATATCATGAAAATCTGACTTTTTCTATGTTTAAGTGCTATAATCAGGTCCTCGGTGCATCTACCAACCCAGACAATGTGAAAAAGCACAACCCAATAACTTTGTTTTGGTAAGCCTTTAATATCAGATATTCAAAATCAAGAATTGTTTAATACAGGAACTTGTCTAAGAAAAAACACGCAACACACATCGTCCTTGTCATCACAGAATCTGATCAATGAGCGGCATTCCAGTGCCCTTCCCTCGCTAACTTCCCTCAGTCTCGTTGACTTGGGCTGTGTTCCACTCCAGTTGTAGATTCGCACTCACAAACTTCCCAAAGCACTTCCCCTCGGGGGAATCCCTGCCACCATTTTGAAGTGCGTTCCACTTCGTGAAGTGGACTAGGGAAGTTTATATGGACAGACCCTCGATCCCTCAATTTTGACCGAGTCTACTTCATATGTACACTTCAGGCAGCTCCATATACCACAATGCAACACGATTGTGACGTCACCACACATCACATTCAATTTACACCACCACAAACAACTCTATGATATTTTAATTATTTTTTTAAAGGTGCCATCGAACGTTTTTTTACAAGATGTAATATAAGTCTAAGGTGTCCCCTGAATGTGTCTGTGAAGTTTCAGCTCAAAATACCCCATAGATTTTTTTTAAATAATTTTTTTAACTGCCTATTTTGGGGCATAATTAGAAATGCGCCGATTCAGGGCTGCTGCCCCTTTAATTGCTCGCGCTCTCCGCCCCCCCCCAGAGCTCTCGACTCTATCATTGCATAAACAAAGTTCACACAACTAATATAACCCTCAAAATGGATCTTTACAAAGTGTTCGTCATGCAGCATGTCTAATCACGTAAGTATTTATTTGGATGTTTACATTTGATTCTGAATGAGTTTGAGGCTATGCTCCGTGGCTAACGGCTAATGCTACACTGTTGGAGAGATTTATAAAGAATGAAGTTGTGTTTATGAATTATACAGACTGCAAGTGTTTAAAAATGAAAATAGCGACGGCTCTTGTCTCCGTAAATACAGTAATAAACGATGGTAACTTTAACCACATTTAACAGTACATTAGCAACATGCTAACGAAACATTTAGAAAGACAATTTACAAATATCACTAAAAATATCATGATATCATGGATCATGTCAGTTATTATCGCTCCATCTGCCATTTTTCACTATTGTCCTTGCTTGCTTACCTAGTCTGATGATTCAGCTGTGCACATCCAGACGTTTTGCCCTTGTGTAATGCCTTGTTCATGGGCTGGCATATGCAAATATTGGGGGCGTTCACCCCGACTGTTACGTAACAGTCGGTGTTATGTTGAGATTCGCCTGTTCTTCGGAGGGAATTTTTATAAGATGAGATTTATATAAGAAGGAGGAAACAATGGTGTTTGAGACTCACTGTATGTCATTTCCATGTACTGAACTCTTGTTATTCAACTATGCCGAGGTAAATTCAACTTTCAATTCGATGGCGCCTTTAAAATATTTAAAATAACCCAAACACACCTATATACATATAGAATGCTACATTAAGCAATTTTGTAAGGGAAAAAAATTAAATAATAAATCAACTCCATAGTGGATTCTAAGTGATCAAGGGCTTAGGAAGTTCCAATACAGCCCACTGAAAAGGTTCCGCCGGTAATGGACACTCATGCAATGTATCATAGAGTTGTTTGTGGTGGGGTAAATGGGTGACGTCACAATTGTGTTGGTATGTTGGTAGGCCTGAAGCGTACATATGAAGTAGACTCTGTCAAAACCAAGGGAGCGAGGGTCTGTCCATATAAACTTTCCCCATCCATTTCACAAAGTGGAACGCACTTCAAAAATGGCGGCAGGGATTCCCCCGAGGGAAAGTGCTTAGGGAAGTTCACGAGTGTGTGTCTAAAAGTGGAGTGGAACGCGGCCTTTGAGCAACTGCAGCGCCTGACCTAGGCGGCTGGTCTCGCTTTGCTCTCGCAGTACTTTGATGGCACATGTGATCATAAGGCGGCTGCAGGGCCGATCAAAGTCGGACAGATTTTCTAACCAGAATGCACTGCTTTTGTCAGGCGGCAGCCGATCTTTGCAGCGCCACATTAAGTCGAACAAGCCTTTTCTCTGTGTTAAATAATTTCTTATTTCTTGGGCTTCACTTTTTGACTTTCTCTGTGTCTTGGGATTTTTTCCATTGCACATCATGTACCTACAAAACAAGAAGTAGTAGTCCTTGGATTCTGAGAATGCTTTGTACCACACTTTATCTGTGTCTGCTTGGTCATTCTCCCGAGGCCTCGCGCTGCTGCTGCCACACATCACAGGGGTTGAGGCGCCTGTTTCTTAATTGATGACTGGGGATTACAAATATTCTACCTATTATTGAGATTTTGATCTAACACCCTGTAAGCACGTTAAAAAAAAAAACAAGTCGCTCAGATTTCACTCCCCTGGTGATGTAGGAAGGGGATCTTATTATAATATTACCACCACTTAATCTGCACGTTTCCACCCACGGCACCGTCATTTTGTTTACACAAGCGAGAACGGTGTACCAGTTCTAAATCCATGGCAAAAGTTCAAGCAAAGCATGCATAGCCTGCAAGTTGACACCGGCAAGCTCGATTGCTAAAAAAGGAGCGTTTCTGTCCGAACGATATTTTGGAAAAATTAGACCATTCACAGCATTTGATAGAAATCATAAACGTTAGCCTGGTGTGTATGGCTCTGTTTGGCAAACAGGTACTCTATGGTATAGTGGGTGACGGGTTTTGCACAAAATATTAACATGATGGCACATGATAGTCAATGAGCTGAATCAACTCCACAGTAACTACATAAATTTATCCACTAACCATTCAGAAACGTCCAGTTGCATTCTAAAAGTTGTAACTTCTTCCTGAGTCTCTCAATCAGTGTCTGACTCCATTTTGAACAATGTGAGGCTGAAAACTGTTACTGAAAATCTGCATTTTGGCTGTGTGAGATTCTCCACCTTTGTTGTTGTTGAGCAACCAAACTTAAAGCTCCGCCCTCTGTTAAAGCTCCACCCACTTCTGGAAAGCACCCGGGAGTAGCAGCTCATTTGCATTTAAAAGGACACACAAAAATGACAGGCAGGGCATAATAGGTCCCCTTTAAAGAAATTATATAAAATAACATAAAGAGCAAATGCGGAAGGATGAGAAATGTTTTTTTTTATACGGCACTTATTTTTATATTTATTTATTCTTTATTTGACAGGGACAATGGACAATAAAATATTACCCCAGAATTAGCTACAGAGCTAAATTTCATCTGCTGTCCCTGGGCAGGAGTACACCAAATTATCAATAAAAATACCATACAGATTAAACACAATAGAATACAAGAAGTATAAAAACATATTCAAAAATCGTTACCTTGTATAATTAATGATCACCAACCTGGGTAACACTTTATAATAACTGCACGCTATGAAGCATTAGTTAAGCATTGGCAAACAATCAATTCATCATTTATAAAGCATTAATAGACATTAATAAGCAGTTTATAAATACGGCTATAAATGCTTTGTTCTTGATTTATAAGCATATCTACAAAGTGTTTAATAATTGTATTTTAATACTTTATTAATGATCAATTTATCATTTCTAAATTAAGTATTAAATTATTTACAAACCAGTTATTTAGGAGTTGTCAGTGATTCATAAGATCATTTAAGAAATATAAGCAAATGATTAATAAACTATTTAAACATTCATTTATACATCTTATTATTTAGACTTATAATAATAGTTACTCAGTGTGTTTTTAAATGCTTTATTAACACATTTCTAGTGTACTTTATGATTAATTCAGGTAGTTATAAAACATTTAGAAGTTGTCAGTTAACTATTTTTGTGAGCTCATCTAAAGTGAGGAAAATTTATGCCTCGTAAAGCTTTGCAAAGGAGATTTAAAGGCTCAGGTATCTTCTGCACTGCTGTTCTCTAATGTTTTAAAGTTAGTACTGAGGTAGTTTTGACACAGTGAAATATTTTATTATATTATTATTGTTTTATAAACAATATGTTGTTGTATTTTGGCACTTCTGTAAACCAGTGTTGGCACTGGTAAATTTTTATTCAGCAATGTTTACACTTTACTGAAATGTATTTTTATATCAGATTGCATAGGCTTAGTTTCATTTTACTGCACAGTTATGTTTTCTGGAGAAGTACATGGATTTTTATTTTCTGTAAAATTGCAGAGGTTTACTTTTAATTTTATATCAAGTTACCTGTCGTAAAGTTTCATTTTCCCCCTTGAAATAAACAATTCTATGTTCTGTATCCTTTAAATCTCCTTTATAAAAGCTTTACAAAGCATAAATAGTTCTCACTTTAGATGAGCTCACAAAAATAGTTAACTGAACACTACTAAATGTTTTATAACTACCTGAATTAATCATGAATTACAGTAGGAATATGTGTTAGTAAAGCATTTAATAACACACTGAGTAACTATTACTATATGTCTAAAAAATAAGATGTATAAATGTACATATAAATAGTTTATTAATAATTGACTTACACTTTATAAATGATCTTATGAACCACTGACACCTGATAAATAACTGGTTTGTAAATAAGTAAATTCATCATTTAGAAATGATGAATTGATCATTAATAAAGTATGAAAATACTATTATTAAACTCATTATAGATATGCTTATAAATCAAGAACAAAGCATTTATAGCTGTATTTATAAACTACTTACTAATGTCTGTTAATGCTTTATAAGTGATTAATTAACTATTTACTAATGCTTAACTAATGCTTATTATAAAGTGTTACCCAAACCGGACTTCTGCTTTCCATGATTATTTTTTCACAAGCCGAATTGGGGAATCAGGCTGTTTTGTTTTTGAGGGAAAAACTGCTGAAAGGATTTTAATGTATTACTGTACAACACTCTCATTGGTAACTTAAAGCATTATTAAATAACCAAAATATTTAATAAACAATCAGGCATGATTTTTCAGGATAGATTCCAATTCTGTGGAAATCTGCAGAGCTTTCTGAGAACCTCAGCAGATATAGATTTCATGCGGGCCTAAAGGATATGCCTGACTGGAAGCTACCTTGTCCCACTTCTGGAATATGGAAGCACCAGATAACAAGAAAAATGCTTTTATTTTTCTGGTTTGATACTATCTTCCAGACCTGCATCCCCACAGGAGCACTATGATCCTGAGCATGTGCACTTGCACTGCGCCACGGCTCGACCGGCAAGTTTTTCATTGACAAAACCTTTTTTTTTAGAGAGAGACAGAGACTCTCAGGACCAGCAGGCTCATTGTTACACATCCTATCCACATATCAGTCACAGACCTGAGAAAAAAGGGACACCCACACTTTGTTGTAATTTTACCCAACCACCATCTGCATTCATTTGAAGTGTCACTAGTGAAATAATACACCAGCCTCAACTTCTTTCTGATCCACTGATTCTCTTTCTTTCTCTCACACTCTTTTTGTGTAGACACAAAGAACTGAAAGGGGAAAGAACTGTCTTTCTTAGTGATGCTACTTTGAGAAGGAGGGTATTGCTGTGATTGCAGAGAAAACAGAAAGAAGTGTAGCTGGATACTGCACTTATGAATTCACTTCTTTAAAAATGAATGCAAACAAGTAATCAAAAAAGCAATGGAGCACAGCAGGATAGTGTTCTCTTGACAAAAGTGTTCTTTTGTTCTTAGTCTACTCAGCATGAAAAGGCTTATGGAAGGGTCTCAGGGTTCAAAATGATCAGCAGAAACCAAATCAGCTAGCTAAACAGCTTCTGCAAGATCATTTTTATTTAAAAAAGAAACTACTCATCATTGTTGTTTTAGTGACTTTCAGTGTCTTTTAACCCATTATTCACAATTTTCTCAAGTCATTTTACCTTCACTCACAAATTCATTGTTATTTATTATTGTCCACTCACAATGGATATGTGCATAACTAGCTACAGAGAAACCATTAAAATGATGAATAGCAGAAGAAGAGTCCTGACCAGAGTCATTAACCTAAACCCTATCTACCAAATGCCATTCCTCCTTATTATCACAAGCGCTCCAAAATCATTACTTTGAAACCATTTCAAATTGTGTGATTGTGCCAAGTAATTACATCACATTAGGAAAATGTTCCTCAAAACTAATGCGATAAAGCAGTGAGTCCAAGGCAAAAATGTTGTTGTCCATAACATTCAAAGGACCCGTGACTTCTCTTCTCTCTCTTTTTTTTTTTAAGGTTTAAGGATAAGGTTTTTTAATACAAAATGTATATTCATAGAATGTATAAAAATGCCCATGGAGTTATAGGTGTTTATTAATTTATATAGCTTTTCCGGGTCTAGATATAAAATTTTTATAATTCTTTAAAGAAAAAAAAAGAGGGGGTGAATTTGAGTTGTTTTTGCATATTTTAATGCTTGTTTTGTCTGTATTTTCAACCATTTTAAAGGTTTAGTTCACCCAAAAATGAAAATTCTGTCATTAATTACTCACCCTCATGTCGTTCCACACCTGTAAGAACCTTTGTTCATCTTCAGATCACAAATTAAGATATTATTGATAAAATCCGAGTGGTATATGACTCCTCCATAGACAGCAAGTGCAC
Organism: Megalobrama amblycephala; assembly: GCF_018812025.1. Lineage (NCBI taxonomy): Eukaryota > Metazoa > Chordata > Actinopteri > Cypriniformes > Xenocyprididae > Megalobrama > Megalobrama amblycephala. The sequence continues at coordinate 20,325,275 of NC_063054.1, read as the reverse complement.
TTTCAAGGTCCAGAAAGGTACTAAAGACATCATTAAAACAGTCGACATTACTGCAGTGGTTCAACCTTTACTTTATGAAGCGACGAGAATACTTTTTGTGCGCAATAACAAAAATAACAACTTTATTCAACAATCTCTTCTATTCTGTGTCATTCTCATACGTTCAGCGCTTCCAGGTTCTACGTCAGAACGCCAGCGCAGTATTGGCCACCACTGTTCCCGTGAGCAGCACAATGCATTCATGTGATGCTGATGCAGGAGCCGGCCAATAATGAGTCTGCATTCTGATGTAGAACATAAACAGCGCTGAACATAAACAGCATATGAGAATGACACAGAAGAGAAGATATTGTTGAATAAAGTCGTTATTTTTATTTTGTTTTTGCGCACAAAAAGTATTCTCGTCAAAAATATCTTAATTTGTGTTCCAAAGATGAACAAAAGTCTTACGGGTGTGGAACGACATGAGGGTGAGTAATTAATGACATTAATGACAATTTTTGGGTGAACTAACCCTATAAGTGATCTTGAGGCCATCTTAAGTTGGGTTCAAACTGTATACAAACCCGATTCCAAAAAAGTTGGGACACTGTACAAATTGTGAATAAAAACAGAATGCAATGATGTGGAGGTTTCAAATTTCAATATTTTATTCATAATACAAACAGAAGATGACATATCAAATGTTTAAACTGAGAAAATGTATAATTTTCCATTTAGGGAAGTTTCAAATTTAAGTTGATTTTAAATTTCATGGCATCAACACATCTCAAAAAAGTTGGGACAAGGCCATGTTTACCACTGTGTGGCATCCCCTCTTCTTTTTACAACGTCTGGGGACTGAGGAGACAAGTTGCTCAAGTTTAGGAATAGGAATGTTGTCCCATTCTTGTCTAATACAGGCTTCTAGTTGCTCAACTGTCTTAGGTCTTCTTTGTCGCATCTTCCTCTTTATGATGCGCCAAATGTTTTCTATGGGTGAAAGATCTGGACTGCAGGCTGGCCATTTCAGTACCCGGATCCTTCTTCTACGCAGCCATGATGTTGTAATTGATGCAGTATGTGGTCTGGCATTGTCATGTTGGAAAATGCAAGGTCTTCCCTGAAAGAGACGAACGTCTGGATGGGAGCATATGTTGTTCTAGAACTTGGATATACCTTTCAGCATTGATGGTGCCTTTCCAGATGTGGAAGCTGCCCATGCCACACGCACTCATGCAACCCCATACCATCAGAGATGCAGGCTTCTGAGCTGAGCGCTGATAACAACTTGGGTTGTCCTTGTCCTCTTTAGTCCAGGATGACATGGCGTCCCAGTTTTCCAAAAAGAACTTTCAAATTTTGATTCGTCTGACCACAGAACAGTTTTCCACTTTGCCACAGTCCATTTTAAATGAGCCTTGGTCCAGAGAAAACGGCTGTGCTTCTTGATCATGTTTAGATATGGCTTCTGTTTTGACCTATAGAGTTTTAGCCGGCAACAGGCGAATGGCACGGTGGATTGTGTTCACCGACAATGTTTTCTGGTTATTCCTGAGCCCATGTTGTGATTTCCATTACAGTAGCATTCCTGTATGTCAGGGATGGACAACTTCAGTCCTGGAGGGCCACTGCCCAGCAGAGTTTAGCTCCAACCCTAATCAAACACACCTGAACCAGCTAATCAAGGTCTTTAGGATTAGTAGAAAATTATAGGCAAGTGAGTTTTTATCAGGGATGGAGATAAACTCTGCAGGACACTGGCCCTCCAGGACCGGAGTTGCCCATCCCTGCTGTATGTGATGCAGTGCCGTCTAAGGGCCCAAAGATCACGGGCATCCAGTATGGTTTTCCGGCCTTGACCCTTATGCGCAGAGATTGTTCCAGATTCTCTGAATCTTTGGATGATATTATGCACTGTAGATGATGATAACTTCAAACTCTTTGCCAATTTTTCTCTGAGAAACTCCTTTCTGATATTGCTCCACTATTTTTCGCCACAGCATTGGGGGAATTGGTGATCCTCTGCCCATCTTGACCTCTGAGAGACACTGCCACTCTGAGAGGCTCTTTTTATACCCAATCATGTTGCCATTTGACCTAATAAGTTGCAAATTGGTCCTCCAGCTGTTCCTTATATGTACATTTAACTTTTCCGGCCTCTTATTGCTACCTGTCCCAACTTTTTTGAAATGTGTAGCTCTCACGAAATCCAAAATGAGCCAATATTTGGCATGACATTTCAAAATGTCTCACTTTCAACATTTGATATGTTATCTATATACTATTGTGAATAAAATATAAGTTTATGAGATTTTTAAATCATTGCATTCCTTTTTTTATTCACAATTTGTACAGTGTCCCAACTTTTTTGGAATCGGGTTTGTAATTTTGGCCACGATTTGGCCGCCTGAGACAAACTTTGAGAATCCAAAAGATTCCTCTGATGGGGCCAAAATCTAAAGTCTTTGATCGCTAGTTTGACATGTTCACCTACAGCTGATTAATGACCATTGTGATCAAATTTAACCTCCGACGACATTCTGGTAGTGTCTGAAGTTTTGAGGTGCCATCCTGCAGTGTGAATTCAAAAGTGTCATGGATTTACAATGTAAAACTCCGGATGAGTGTCCTTGTGTGTGTCCGATTTTAATGCGTCTTGACTGCCGTACAGTGTGACATGGCTTACAGCGGGGATCATGTTCATACTGTCTGACAAGCAACAATCGTTGAGGACTATTATAAATCAGTTTGCACTCAGCTTTAGAAGTAGGCCCTGGACCCCTGGTTGGGATTCACTGCTCTAAAGAATCAGAAAGAGATTTAAAGGGATGTTAAAGGGACAGTTCACAAAAAAATTACAATTCTGTCATCTTTTATTCACCCTCATGTCATTCCAAACCTGACTTGTCTTATGCAGAACACAAAAGCAGATATTTTGATGAAACAAACAAAAAAAAAACACTGAGACATTTGTCAAAATTTCTTCTGGTTCCACAGAGAAAGAAAATCATACAGGAACGACATGAGAATAACGATGACAACATTTAGATTTTTGGGTGAAATACCTCTTGAACTGGGAGGCCTCACCTCTGCTTAGCTGCAGGGTGACACCTGCTGGATAAAAATCTAGGCTGAACAAACAATACAACCAAACTCCAGAGAGTTAAAGAAACCACAGTTCATATGAAATCAAAATCAACAAGCCAATGTGTTACTCAAGCTATTTTTTAAAAACCTCGAGGCAGAACTGGATGTTCTAATGTAATGACTAAACAGGCGAGGTTAGCTGAATGGAAACATCTAAACGGAGGCGACAAATCTGTGAATTCTATTGCGCCCACCCTGCATCCCGCCTCTGCAATTGCAACCTAGTGGGCTATAGTAAATTTAAATGCATTAACCCTTCATCATGCCACCATCCAAACACACACACATTTTAAGGGGCATAATTGATTGCTTGTTAACACGCTGCTCCTTTTAAATCAGCATGATGAAGGTCTCCAGCCAAGAGTTAATTCTGCACAGAGTAAGCAACCTTGAACACCTCGTTAATGGAGGATTTAGCCTTAATTGTATTATTTTGCTCAATTAGTGCCTCTTCCAGCACATTTTGATCTGCCTGAAGGACACATGGGCTAGTTTCATGTTTAGATCTGCTTGATGGCGTGAAAAAATGAAGTTACTTCTATAAAATGCTCAAAGACATGCTCAAATAGCTCTTTGGCCTGTTTTAAATTTCTTTCTTACATCTGTTTATATAAATAAGCAGCAAAAGAGCTTTGTTTTTGTGGTGTTTTGGGTTTTTGAAGACTTCAGCGTTTAAGGTCTAAGCTAAAGGCAAAAAACGACCATGTTTACTTCGCTTTCTTCTCTTTTTCTTCAATAATATCCTGCAGGTGACCTGCAGATTTATCCCCAATTAAAATCCCTACAATCATCTCTACCAAAACATATTTTTGTGCAGAAGCGAATTCAAAGGTGCATTTAGTAGTTTACTGTATCCCTGCATTCAAATTTGCATACTTCCCTGCTACACAATATGCAAAACTCTGTAGAAATATGACATTATTTTAATTTCAAATGTCTGCACTCTCGCTTTACAATAATGTGCTCTCAACATTAGCCATTAAAATAACGCCATAGTAGTAAAATGTCTGAATACTCCAGATGTCACACTCTTTGTCACCTTTTTTCAAAAGCATAAATTCAATATACAACAAATAGTCTACTAATACGTAAAACTATACAATCTAATCTAATGGTTCTCAACCCACTAGAGGGCCTCTAGTGACATTTTAAGATATTTTAATTAATAACTTATTATTAATGTATCAAATTAATCTAATCTAAAATTAAAAAGCTAAAAACACATTAATCACATAAATTCCTCCCATCCACCCCCCCCATCCACCCCTCCCCCCTCACACACCCACCCTCCCACCCACACCCACAAACCCACAAACCCACAAAATGAATAAATTAGACTACTGTTTATTTAAAATAACTGACATAAAATATTGCGTTCAGCTGTCTGTTTTGGTTGATGTGCGGATTAGGATATTGTTACCTCTGTGGATTTTGGATGCCGTTCTGTTTTGTAACTGCAGAGATCCTCAGGGAAGTGTGAATGTAACAGGAAGATTTACCTCAATAAGTCCTCAGGGCATAATTATCTTCCAGACCAGCAAAAGATGCTGCAAAACAGAACAATACAGCTCCAATACAAACAGATGGAAAGTGGTATACAAAGAAATTTGCTCACACATGTAAAGACACATTCAGACAAACTAGCACAGACAGAGTTCAATCCCCAAGTTTAAAAACATTATTTGGTTTTCATAAAAACAATGTTTCTGACAAAGTTATGATGGCCCCCAGTAATAAATTACACTACATAAACATTTCACTATTTATAAAAGGAATTAACAAATTCATTGTGGCCACAAGGTGGCGCTGTTTCTCTATAGTAAAACTTCTCAGAGGCTAATTTTGTAGCCTATGCACAAACTTCCTCAGATGTCAAAAATAAGAGCTTATCTAGGTCAGCAGCTATGAAAACGTTTTTTTTTTTTAAAAAGAGTACGATTTAATTTCCCATGTCATAAAGCAGCTGACAATCCCTCTGTGGTTGTGTCTGAATCCAGAGACGTTAAGTTTCTTTCGAGTGTCGGGTATGGTGCCCCAGAGAAAATTGCTTCTGAGAATGAATGTATTTTAGCAAGAGCACTGTAAAAACAGGAGTAACTATATTACTAATCTGTTATTTAACTGACATTTTAATCAAAAGCAATTAACAGTACAGTTATTACAGTGACTACCCATGAGGAGAAACCTGAGGTTAAGTGCCTTGCTCAAGGGCATAATGATAATGGCTCATGTATATGAGCTATTATCATTATATATACACAAATTTGACTTTACTAACTGACATTATGCTGTTCATGTCACCAGTTTGGGCATCTGTATTTATTTTTTAGTGATTTAAAAAAAAAAGTACAAATGTCAGTATGTGTGGGTGGAACGAATCTACAAAATTGTAAAGCTTACATCATTTCACACACTGTAGCATTCAGGTTACGCTCTTGAAGTGGATACTGACAGGCCTTTATACTGAATGTTTCCTAGCGAGCCAGCTTCACACTGAGCCGCGCTGCTGCCTGCCTCTCAGGCCTCCTCCAGAGCTCCACAGTGGGAGATGACTCCAGCTGAGAAATAGAGTGCCAGCGCTCCCTTTACCACAGTTACACTGCCATACCTCGCACTGCTGTCTGCAAATCACACTGGGATCAGTGATGTCCTATATACAGAGATAAGGGCTTGTGCCTGCTGCAGCCTGTACTGTACACAGCTGCACTATGACAACACTGACACAATCAACTGTGTTCGTTGTGTTACCTGGAAAATGTTCTTTTCTCCTTACTCTGGCATTTCTATCACATCTTAAATCATTTATTGTGATTAACATTATTGGAAATAAAGGTGATGGAAATGACATTTTAAACATTTTGGAATAAAATGACTGATTCCTTAGTTTTGTTAAAGGGTTAGTTCACCCAAAAATGAAAATAATGTAATTTATTACTCACCCTCATGCCGTTCCACACCTGTAAGACCTTCGTTCATCTTCTGAACACAAATTAAGATATTTTTGTTGAAATCCGATGGCTCAGTGAGGCCTGCATAGCTAGCAATGACACTTCCTCTCTCAAGATCCATAAATGTACTAAAAACATATTTAAATCGGTTCATGTGAGTACAGTGGTTCAATATTTATATTATAAAGCGACGAGAATATTTTTGGTGGGCCAAAAAAACAAAATAACGACTTATATAGTGATGGCTGATTTCAAAACACTGCTTCATTAAGCTGCGTTAATGAATCTTTTGTGTCGAATCATGATTCAGATCACGTGTAAAACCGGCAAACTGCTGAAATCAGGTGACTTTGGCGCTCCAAACCGCTGATTCGACATGCTGATTCATAATGCTCCGAAGCTTTATGACGTAGTGTTTTGAAATCGGCCATCACTATATAAGTCGTTATTTTGTTTGTTTTTTGGCGCACCAAAAATGTTCTCGTCGCTTTATAATATTAATATCGAACCACTGTACTCACATGAACTGATTTAAATATGTTTTTAGCACCTTTATGGATCTTGAGATAGGAAATGTCATTGCTGGCTATCCAGGCTTCACTGAGCCATCGGATTTCAACAAAAATATCTTAATTTGTGTTCCGAAGACTAGCTGACGAAGGTCTTACGGGTGTGGAACGGCATGAGGGTGAGTAATAAATGACATTATTTTCATTTTTGGGTGAACTAACCCTTTAAGGTTGATTTCATTATTATTTCATGTATACTAAATATACACAATTAAATAATATTTTCACAATTATTTTGACAAAATATAGCTTGATTGGCACAATAAAAATTCACATTCACAAAAGAGAATTTTTCTTCATGTATCTCATACTATATTTCATCTCAAGCACTTTTGATAACGTTTTATTAGGGGCAAAAATCGTTTGGTGTGGTGGAAATGAGCTGAAGAGGGACTGCCAGAATTTTTCAAAAATGTATATAATTTTTTTTTTAGAAAATAAATATTGAAATGGTTCATTGAGATTATCATATTTTTAAATGTAATAATTCATATGTATGATGAATTTAATGGGTAATTGATAGTTTAAGTCTAAAACATGGATAAAACAAAATACATACAAGGCATTTGAAAAGTGGCAAAAATAAATAATGAAAGCATAAGCATGTACATGATAAAGAACATGATCATAATAATAACTACAACAATAATAATAATATACCAAATTTTGCTGTCTCCTGAAATATTCAAAGGTTAAATTCAATCTGTTCATCATCTAAAGCAATCGTGTCTCTTCAGAAAATTTGGACTAAACCGCTCAATTCATATGGATTAGTTTTATGATCTCTTTATGAACTTTTTGAAGCATCAAAGTGTCAGTTGCATATAGCTGTCTATGGAGGGACAAAAAGCTCTCAGATTTCATCAAAAATATCTTAATTTGTGTTCCGAAGATGAACGAAAGTCTTACAGGTGTGGAATGACATGAGAGTGAGTAATTAATGACAAAATTTTCATTTTTGGGTGAACTAGTTAACCCTTGCAATGCAGATCACAGTTCATATCCAGAACGGAGCAAGTGTGTTTCAAGTTTTTATAGACATATTTCACATACTTTCCTGCTCCAAACATGAACCAGCACTGTGTATGCGCACATACTTCATCTAGTCTTCTTCAAATTAAATACAGTATATAGGCTATGTGCAAATAAGTAAACTGATACGGCGTTACATTTGATCATAAACGCAATGACACGACTAACTATTCTGATACACAGAGTACAATAACGTAGACCAAAAATCAAAGAATGGACAAAAAGTAACTATGCCTTTATTCTTTCCATGTTAAACTGATGTGTGTCATCTGTTCAGCGATGTAAAACATAATGAAAATATTATGGACCTTTCAAATTTTCTTCCTGATTCTGCATACAGACCAATAGCTCTGCAAAGTTATAATGATTATTTGTTGATATTTTTAAGAATAATTTATCAAAACATATTTGATTTGTTTGTGATAGTTGTTAGTAGTCTCTAATGATTAAAATGTTTGTGAGTTTTTTTCCCCTGCTCATGAATAATGAGTGTGTTGCAGGTCTGTGTTTTATCATCTCCCCTCTCCCATCCTATACACTCCCACTTTTCCACAGCTTTATACGCCCATTTTTTTAAAAAAAATTCTTTTTCAAATCTAAGGCATGAATGACCAAGCTAAAACAGGGGGTTTCATGGCACTTCAATAAAGTATTATCATATATTGTGTATGTAAGAAAACAATTAGCATTTTGGGTCAGACTCAGAAGAGGCAAAAACATCGGTTTATGTCTATTCTGGGTATACACATCTTGCTCACTTACATACCATTAAAAGGGTATGTGCATTTTCACCCTGGCAGCTTGACAACATAATGACTACACAGTCAACTCATCAATAGCCAAAACAGACTAAACCTGCATGCTGTTTACAAAGTGCCATTAAAGTTTGTTCTGTTGCACTATTTTTTTTTCTTTGCGTTAGATGGGCTGTAATCATGATCTAATCAAAGAGATTCGCCGCTCCAAAGCGTACGGCCGCTCTGGACCTCCACCTTCCATTAAAATGACTGAAGTCCAAAGATTAAATTGTGTGCTTGATTAAACAATGGAATTAATTAAACTGAAATGCCAGACAAGAGGCTATTGGCATCCGTCAATCATCCTAATTGCACTTGATGTGGTTCTGGTTATTAGCCACTGGAGAACAAGGTGCTTGCAAAGTATGTGTATTTAAATGTGTGAATAGGTGTGAAATAATGGTTGTGGTTGGCAAGTTTGGTCAGTGACAGTCTGATCTACAGCCAGCTAGACGCAAGAACCCTTCACAGGAAGAGACATGTCTGACATGCCAGGACACCCAACCATAGTTTGTTATGTTGGAAGCTGGATCAGGACATACAAAAGGATTTTTTTTTAAATTATTATTAAAAAGCCAACAGTCTTCTTTTTACATCACAATTGCAAAGGAAACTCTCACTGCTCACATATGGACTTGCTCCCTCTGTCCCGTAAAAAAAAAGCAGACTCTTGAGTCAAGCAGGCCGGGGTGGCTGTGTAGGACGGCCCCCCAGAGAGGAACAAATGGGATTTATTTACAATTTACTACAGGATTTGTATGCTGGTATTTGTCTCCTTAAACCAGCACAAAAACCTACAGGATTTTAGGGCTGAACGACATTGATGAAAATTCTAATTCTGTCATGACAACTCTCTGAGTGTTTGGCATGGTAAAACATATGACAATGTTGATATGTTTGGTCTTGATGGAATAGATCTGCTACGCTGCTGCAGAAGAAGTACAGGACTTGTTACTGCCAATACAAACATAACATGCTGCTGCTGTACAATATAGCATGTATGAATTACCCATAAGTAGATCTATACAGGTGGAGCTGGGGAAGGTGGAGGGTTTCTGAAAGCACGCTGCTACAACAAATACAGACCAAGTATTTGAAGGTTATGCAGCAAGCTCATTAGCTACTGATACAGCAGGAACCAATCAGCTGTGCCTTATAGTGAATTATGTGATTGCATACAGATTGAGTTAAGGATACGCTATCTAGAGTTTCATGACAGAACTTTTTATTTGTCGATAATTTCCCCCTGATACGTATTTATTAAATATAAAAAAATACTTATTTTATGTGGGGCAACTGCATGCCATATTCTTTAAGCAGCCTACACATCCAAAACAATCTGAGAACTGTGTCCCTGAATGATTTTATTTCTGTTTTATCAATAAATCAATTAAATAAAGCAAACAGCTTAAAAAGGGCAAACACATCACCACCTTTGTTATAATCATCATGACCAGTTAAAATCATTGAAGTGTAAACAGTTTGACATTTCAGAATAAGTTAATTGTGGAAACCACTAATTGTGCAGCTCTACAATATTTGTCTTTGTATAAAGTTCTCTATGTTCCAAATGGTTTTCGAGTCTAAACCCCACATGCTCAATAACCCTGCTAAGTTAACTGTCAATAGGAGAAGCCAAACAACCACATCAATTAGAGATGAGTCAAACACAGTCAACAGTGTCACATGACTATGACTCCACCCCTGCTGCCTGAGGTTCCTGCTAAGAGACTGATGAAAAATTAATTTCGTACACATTCATAATTCAGCAGCAGAGGCAAACAGTCATAGCCAGCACGTAGACTCAGGCAGTTGACCCTTCTATCTAGATAAACGCGATTATAAAGCATATTATCAGCAGGATTTTAGAAGACATGCTCTCTGGAGGAGAGATGCTCTTTTAAATATGACTAATACCACTCCTATTTATAAGTTTGGGGCTGGTAAGTTGTGCTGCTTAATATTTTTGTGCAAACCATGATACTCTTTTTCAGGAATCTTTGATAGAAAAGTTCAAAACAACAGATTTTTTTGAAACAGAAATATTTTGTAACACTATAAATGTCTTACTGTCAATTCTGATCAATAAAAGTAATAATTAAAAAAAAAAAAAACAAAACAAAACAACAAAAAAAAAAACCTTTCTGACCCCAAACTTTCTAATAGTAGTGTATCTATATCATTAGAAGAGTTGATATGTTATGTAATATAATACTGTTCAATATTAAAATCCAATCGTTTACATTTGGTAGTAATGTATGTCAAATGTGTCTGCTGCGACCACTTGTGAACAGATTTTGAGGGGAGGGTCTCTGTTTTTTTTTATTATTATTATTGTATGCTTATAGAGTGCAAAAAAGAGAACAATATAAAAGAAAAAAGTCTGCACACTACTGTATATACGTACACAAAATGTGTTCTTATCCTTTTACATTTAATGTGAGCTTCTATATTAGCTGTTGGATGCATATGCTTCCATTTAAAGCTGTTTTAGCATTTACACCATACATAATACAATGTGGGCTTATGTATTTTCGCTTACCTTCAAATGTAATTTGAGTGGTCCATTTTGAACCCTGTTTTCTCTGCTAACCACTTATTATCATCTGAACCGGATGTTAATACCAGGTGTAAAGACAACTGAATCTGAATCAGAACACCATAGGATCCACAAACAATCTATGATTGATAAATGACCATTCTGTTTTGCATCTGTGCAAATTTATGGCATCCATCAGAGTGGGTGTAATAATTAGATAGAGATCATTTGCGCTCCGTCTATGTGTGCTGTATGTACATATGTCTCCAGGAAGACAACTGTGAATGCTTGGTGCATACATCTTGGGATAATTAGCATTGCTGACATTGTTCCTGCCTGCCGTGATAATCTGTCTATGAGGGGCTTATTAGAATGAGTGTTTACAGAGTGTGCCTGCAGACCGGGGCTCTGCTTGCCTCTATTCCTCCCCTCTCCACTATTGTCCAGTCTGACGCCTGGCCACAAAGCCAGTCCTCATGTCCTTATTGTTCAAGAACAACCAGCCAAGACAGCCATCAGCAGGCACTGGGCAGATGGCCCTATTCAGGAGCTCTCACAATGCCAATATTGCAGGCCAACAGCACTGTGTCTGAGCCCTGACTGGACCCCTATAGGTCCACAACTCAGCACTGATTCACTGGAAACAGGAGACGACATTAATTGCTGTCGTGTTTCAAGCATTTGTGTTTATAAGAATGACTGATGAGTCTCCACTAGGGAGTGATTCAAATGGCAGACTTTTACGACAACTAATGGAATGTGAGAAGGGTTTTTTTTAAATACAGATTTTAAGCGGAAGTGTGTAATTTCTGTGCTATTAGCGTAACAAAACAGAACTGTAAAAATACAAGTATTTTGAAACTGGTTTCTCACTCCCTGTGTCTGCAATTGGTTGGACAAATGGGCAGTTTGGCTGATTGGTTTATATGTTCAGTTACACATGTACTTATATTATCTATTTAATAATAATAATAATAATTATTATTATTATAAGCAGCAGTAGTAGTAGTATTAAAATATGTACTATGGTATTTATTATTAATATAATTAATCTTAATAATAATAATAATAATTATTATTATTATTGCTGTTAAATTAATTATCAAAAAAACACAACATATTAAAGGTGCCCTAGAATCAAAAATTGAAGTTACCTCAGTATAGTTAAATAACAAGAGTTCAGTACATGGAAAAGACATACGTTGAGTTTCAAACTCCATTGCTTCCTCCTTCTTATATAAATCTAATTTGTTTAAAAGACCTCAGGAAAACAGACGAATCTCAACATAACACCGACTGTTACGTAACAGTCGGGATCATTAATATGTACGTCCCCCAATATTTGCATATGACAGCCCATGTTCAAGGCATTACACAAGGGCAGGCAGTAACGTCTGGATCTGTGCACAGCAGAATCATCAGACTAGGTAAGCAAGCAAGAACAACAGCGAAAAATGGCAGATGGAGCGATAATAACTGACATGATATCATGATATTTTTAGTGATATTTGTAAATTGTCTTTCTAAATGTTTCGTAGCATGTTGCTAATGTACTGTTAAAGGTGGTAAAGAGGATGTTTTGTTTTATACATTTTTGCAATATTACTTGAAACTGTCTTTACTAAGTGATAAAAGACTATTTATTAGGTGCACTGAAAGGAATATTATTAATATGCATCATCTGTGCACGAGGTAGGGCCTTAAAAACATCAGCCAATCGTTTACGCGATCATCGCGTAAACGATTGGCCCTCTGGCTTGTCAATCACTGCCATTGCGAGAGATGTGCACGGATTGGCCCTCTGGCTTGTCAATTACTGCCATGACGTTCCTTGTGAGAGACGCGCGGCTGTGCGCTCTAGTAACTTTCCACACTCTACAGGCGCTGCATGCAATGCAATGTTTTTGTTGGGAGACAGGAGTAACAACTGCAGATTATGAGTCACCTGCGGTGAGTCCGATATGATGAATCCACTAAGTGTGTGCGCGGCTTAACAATTGTAAGGCCGATTATGAATGTAAATTGATACTTATGACTGATCGCGCTCAAACGCGTCCAGTCAGAGCCAGTTGCGTTTAGTCTGCGATTACAGTCGGTGTTCAAATTCCATGTGAAAGTATATAAATCTGCTTCAGGAGCAGGAAACTATCGCTGTATGTTGAGCATAGTCAGAATGTTTTAGCTAGTCGTGCACGAGTTTTGGGAGGCGTTCACTTGAAATGAGCTGTGAAGGAGGGGGATTGTTCTTCCGCATGCGCTCATTTCAAAAACTCAGTCGAGGAAAACATCCCCTGTACCACCTTTAAATGTGGTTAAAGTTACCATCGTTTATTACTGTATTCGCAGAGACAAGAGCCGTTGCTATTTTCATTTTTAAACACTTGCAGTCTGTATAATGCATAAACACAACTTCATTCTTTGTAAATCTCTCCAACAGTGTAGCATTAGCCCGTTAGCCACAGAGCACAGCCTCAAAATCATTCAGAATCAAATGTAAACATACAAATAAATACTATACTCACAGGAATTGATGCATGCATGCAGCATGAATGACGAACATCTTGTAAATATCCATTTGAGGGTTATATTAGCTGTGTGAACTTTGTTTATGCACTGTATAACTGCACTTATAATCGAGAGCTCGGGAGGGCAGGGAGCGAGAGATTTAAAGGGGCCGCACAGCCTGAATCGGCGCATAGTTAATGATGCCCCAAAATAGGCAGTTAAAAAAATTAATAAAAAAAAATCTATGGGGTATTTTGAGCTGAAACTTCACAGACACATTCAGGGGACACCTTAGACTTATATTACATCTTTTGAAAAGACGTTCTACAGCACCTTTAAAATATTTACTGATTTATTATTGTTGAAGTTATCATCATTATTATTAAAATAATATACATTATTATACAAATATTATATGAATATATTAGTGTTGTTATTATTACTACTACTACTACTATTGATTATTAATATATATCTATATTACTATTGCAGAATAACTCTTCATTTTTTCGATCACTTGTCTTGCATCATGAATAAAGCTTGTACTTAAAACATCTGTTCCTTTTTTTGTAAACTTTCTTTTTTGATGGACAAATGCCTTCATTATTTCAGTGCGGCACCTGCTCTAATTGAATAAACACAGTGGGGCAAAAGACCCATCAAATTGAATTAGATATGCTAAATATGTTTTGTTTGGAGTCGACACAGTCAGTTGACCATCAAAGGACTTAATATGACTATCAGTCTAGACTCCAATCTAATTGTATTTGAAGTCACTCATGCAAAATCAAATAAACAATGCAGTGAGTGGGAAGTGAAAGAGTTGCTCTGGCTTTTATGTGTTTAGTCACACTGTGAAACTATGAAAACTGATCAATAACAGCTGACATGACTTATTGTTTATTTATGTGTGTTTAATGTGTTTTGTAATGGTTGTCTTACAGATATTTTCCAAACTATTTTGCTAATGTACTGTGTGATTAGCCATTTATTCACACTTGCATATATATATATATATATATATATATATATATATATATATATATATATATATATATATATATAGTCAAATCACTAGATATACACTATATATATTTTTTTATATTCTTTTTTACTAGTGGGTGGAGGACACTAGTTCATTTATGTACTGTAAGTGAGGATAGCAAAATAAACTGTGACATATTATACCCAAAAATTCTTCATATTCCGTGGACTACCAGTAAAATTGATAAAAATTTGGGACCAAAAGTTATTCAGACGCTTTGACCTGACCATGTTTTGCTTAAGTGTTATTTGACATAATTAAGATTAATTATTTCTGACACAGTTTATCTCTGAGATCTTGTCATATTTTATTACCATTTTTATATAATTAATAAACTGTAATAATGAATGAAATGTTCAAGGTGTCTGGTTTGACTGTATATATTTATATAAAATGTTATTTCTTATAATTTCCACCTCAGACCAAAAAAATACACCAAGATTTAAAATTGCAAATGATCTTCTAATTATTATTATTATTTTTTTACTCAAAATAATCTATTAAGGTACAAATACCATCTTTGTCATGGTAGTACACATATAGGGACCTATTTTAATGATCTAAGCACATGGTCTAAGCGTAAGTGCGCTTAGGGCATGTCCGAATCCACTTTTGTTAGTTCAAGGACGGGGAAAATAGAAACTTCCACAACAGTGTTATTCAACTATCATTTCCCTCTGGTTTTAGTGACAAGTTATGGGTAGGGTTAGGTTAAGGAGTTGGGAAAAGGTTAGGACTAAATTTTTGGATAGGAATGTTGATCCAGGATCAACAAAATATGTTGATCCAGGAACGTCTTACTTGGCAAAATCACGGTGACCGCACCTGGCGCATGGTCTAAAATGGTTGTCCCTATTCTCTTAATGGATGGATAATGGGTGTGTTTTGGGAGTAACGTGCAATAAACCAATCAGAGTCTCATCTCCCATTCCCTTTAAAAGCCAGTTACGCTCGCACCATGGCGGATTCGCTATTCACATGGCGGAATTTGCAAGCAGAAAAAGGTTAAAGCGTGCTAGCAGACCATCTACGGGACAAGCGTGATTCCACCATAGTATTTTATCTTTATGCACACAATAACAATCTTTTACATTATAATCCTTTTATTTTTAATATTTGCCATGTTTGTGTGCTGCTGCGCGTCACTGTGTGTGTAACAAGCAGAATGTATGCGCGTTGTATATAGGCGCATATTACTAACACGCTCTTTAAATAACAAAACAAATATTGCGCCATTGACGTTAGACCAGGTTTCAGTTGGTCAATGGTGCAATCTATTTCAGTTGCCTCAAAATAATAACGCGCCGTCAATGCGCCTGAACACACCTCATTTTCAGACCAGCATGCCCAAATCCAGGATAATTGAAAAGTGGGCACTGGAAGCTGGTGCGCCTGAAGAGAGCTGCTGTGGAATGTGGCTGCTCTTTCTCTAGTATTCTGAGCTCGTCAGATGAAAACCCACTTGGAGAAGGAGAGGTAATGGGGATGGGGGATGTTCGCAACCCCAAATTAGATATGATTTCAGATCTAATTCTGAATAAACGCAGGAAGGTCTTAACAAAAAACCTTAAAAGGTGATGGTGATAAAGAATGATCAACAGAGATTGTTACTTAGATCATGCAGCAGGATTGCGAGTGGGGCGCACGAAGGGAATGAGACAGCTGCTCTTTTAAGTGACGGAATCCTCAAAGAGGAGAACACTGCAGGAGAGGGGCCGGGGGTGAGGAAAAGCACCTGCCATCTCTCCGTCTGCATGCCACGCTTTCTCCTACATTCACAGGACCTGAGTGAAATAAACTCAAGCTCTGTGGAGGGAGCAGCAGGGAGCCTGACTGTAATGCTTCAGGATTGTGTGTGATGTTTGTGCTGATTGACATGTAAAGGATGAGAATCTTATGACTCATGCTGAATGTTGTTTTCACATTTTTTTTTTTTTAACTAAAGCCAGAAAGTTGCACCATGTGTCAGCTGAAGAAAAAGTTATACTGGAAGAATGTTATAGCCCTGTCAATCACACATTAAACAAAAATAAATGATATTTCCAGCAAAACTGAAATTTCAAGCAAAACTGTTTTTAACATTGATAATTATAAGAAATGTTTCTTGAGCAGCAAATCAGCATATTAGAATAAATTCTGAAGGATCATGTGACACTGAAGACCGGAGTAGTGCATTCATGTCCGACCACTTTTTCAGTGGCATTGGTTCCGGAATTTATTTAATTCCATTCATTTCTCCCATAGGGATTTCAATTATAAGCGTTATAAGCCAAGAACCAAACCAATCAGCTATGAGGTGAATCGTAACATTACAAACTTTGATTTGAAGCAAAAAATTATTTGAAAATCAGACAAAAATACAAAGATACCAACTTTTGCACTCTATGGCAATCACAGGAATAAATAAAATTTTAAAACATAAAAATGGATACTCGAAAAGAGTTATTTTAAATCATAATAATATCAGAATATTACTGTTTTTACTGTATTTTTGATCAAATAAATGGCAGTGTATATTATTAACTATATTTTTTATTTATAAATGTATTAATGAACTGCTGTGGACTGCAAGCCTGTGATAGACTTCAGCTCAATAATATAGCAATAAAACAAACAATATATTGACGTATAACGTCTATTCAGTGATTTACTTGCATTTCAAAATAATCTAATATTTTAAATCATTTTAATTTGGGGCTTTTTAAAATAAATACTGATATATGTGATTTATTGTGAACCATTTGATTAATTAATCAGCGTATAATGTAATTATTTAAATTATTTATAATTGATTAATATTTATATATGTTATTTAATTAAAGGTGCAATATGTAAGGATTTTGCAGTAAAATATCCAAAAACCACTAGGCCAGTGTTATATATTTTGTTCACTTGAGAACTTATAATATCCCAAATGTTTGCAACTATTTGTAAATCGTGAGAAAATTGCAATTTTAACCAAGGCTCTGGGACGTGTGAGGAGTCGCTTGTTAATTGCGTCATTTAATAGACAAGGGAACAACTGTTTTGATATATTTATAGACAGAAAATGAATTATTGTTATATAGCTCAACACATTTAGTGTTATTGTTTAAATCTAATTTTCTTAATTTTTTCTGTTACCATGCTTTACCATGCCTCAGAGAAAAACATTATTTTGTGAAGTAGCTAACATAGCATAATCAGATGCAGCTTTATTTTTAGTAACATAAATACTGAATTTTCTCCATCATACAATACGTTTTAAAATTAATTGCATGCCATTTATCAACACAAGCCATCCAATATTTAATATATTCTAAAATCGATCTATCTTACTGCATTGTGCAACAAGTATATCAGAGCAGCCACCAAGTGAACGCACAGAGTAACTTTATAACATCAATTTCAACACACTCAAATGTATCTAATCTAATAAACAGAGCTGCGTTACTTTTAGAGCTGCAACTAACGATTATTTTTTCTGTCGACTAATCTAACGATTATTTTTTTTCAATTAGTCGACTAATCTAACGATTATTTTTATTAAATTTTTTTTATTAATTTAGTGTTCTTTTTTTGATTAGCTAATGAATCCTTTGGATAACTTTACAAAAAATTATAAGTACAACTTCTAATATAATATTTCAACTTTTATTCATTTTTTTTTCAACTGACTGACTTCTCATGTGATTTATGAGCTTCTACAACTTTTGACCTCCTAACTGAACTCCTTTCCACAAACTGATCATAGAAATAAAAACAGTATAAATAAAAATGGTAACACTTTACAATAAGGTCTCATTTATTAACATTAACGTATTAACCAACATCAACTAACAATGAGCAATATATTTGCTACAGTATTTATTCATCTTTGTTTATGTTAGTTAATAAAAATAATCATTCATTGTTAGTTAATGATAGTTCACAGTGCATTAACTAATGTTAACAAATGAAACCTTATTGTTTGTGTTTAATAAGATTAAGAGAAAACTGTTATTCATTTTTATGGTAACACTTTACAATAAGTGCAACCATAATCGCACTCTCTCAATATTCAAAGTGCAAATAAGACCAAATTTTTCTTTGATACAAAGCTAAGAGATTGTTACAACTACACTGCCCAGCCTAAGATAGCTTTCATATTGAGAGATAACTGTATTCATCAGAAATCTCGTTTGAATGCGCCCACGCGTTTACTTTCACTTTCACGATGGCGCGTACTCTGTAAATATGGAGCGGCGGCGACCGTTAACCAACTGAATTAAATGTTTTTTTTATTTAAATACAAAGCAAAATGACAGTGGAGGCGTAATGTAAACGTAGCGGTGGCATATTCTTTCCTAATCATCCTAACACTCTGTCATGGCAATATCACGAGACTACTTTTAACCTCGACGAGAAATCTCGTCACATTTTAATCTCGCGTCACACCCCTAGTGCTCGTGCATCGCAGTTGTGCTGCCGCGGTACGCCATCTCGGTTTTGCAAAGGGAACAAAGGACCATTTTATTTGGCCTCTGTTTAAAGTATTCCCATACTTTTGATAATCGTGGTTTTTGTGATAGAATAGAACTTTCTCCATTCCCAGGAGCAGAAGCCGCCATTACGCGAGATGAATGTAAACAATGTGACGCATCGACGCATTTCACGCACGTCGACGTATTTTTGTAGTCGACGTAATCGATTACGTTGGCGCGTCGTTGCAGCCCTAGTTACTTTATACTCATGACCGGAAAAGCGGAAGCAGCGCCGGCAACTGTGGCATAATAAAGTTCCACTGCTCGCGAAGTGTGTTGCGCAATCGCTCCAGCGGCCTCGTTCAGCTCCCACAACACTCGGTCCTGCTCTGCTTCATACTACAAGTCCTATCCCAATTGTTTTCCACTGGCTGTGAGGTGAAGACCACATGTCCCAAGATTCCGCACTCAAACTTGGCGTCATCAAGCTACGCCTTTGTTTTGAATAGGCCTCTAGCGACCTCTAGCGGACAGCACCTTTAAATAAAACGTATTTAAATAAATATTAATTTAATTTTCACTTTTTGCATCAATTGACAGTCTTAGTTACATGAACTTGACCAAAAAGTTTTTCTTCACTTTCTGTCTAACACTGAGCAGAAAATTCTCTCCTTCAAAAGTGCTTGTGTGGTTGTGTAATTTGTGTTCACTAACCAGGCACAATTCCTCAGCAGCAGATGAGAGGACTCTGAGCCCCAGCATTAGCTCTGTAATAAGACACCACTCAGAGCAAATCACAGTCACAGAGACCTGCTCAGCCACTTCAAAGAAGCCACATTTACTCAGATCACCAAAGCCAGAGGACACACTCGGACCAGAACGAGTAAACATTTGTCATGGGCTACTGTGCTCTGTAGTTTTGTATGTCACAACGTCACAACGCAAGGTCTAATTTAAACCTGATGGATTGTCCTATGCTGCAGTCACATTCATTATGTCATTTGATTCCCTTCTTAGTATTCAACACTGCCTAAATCGGTTCACAACGTAAGCAAAATTTTTCCCATACCATCTCATTACTGTCCGACTGTCTGTACCTCTATTCCTCTCTATAACCAGACTCTGAACCAGTCACCTCTGTCTGAACCAGACTGAATAGTGGCCTGTTGTTAGGTGAATCCTGTGAGAATAGAGATGTTTTATTCAGTAAGGTGGATACAAATGTGCAAGGGCAGCATTGGAAATAAAAAAAAAATGCATGTAAGTATCTATTTTATTTCATAGTCCACATATCACCATTTATTTCCAGCAATGATCATGTCACTCACATACACCGCAGGGGTTCATTGAGTTTCTCAAGTATGTGTCAGGAGTGCACGGAACCTTTTATGAATATTGGATAATTCTATTCTATTCTATTCTATTCTATTCTATTCTATTCTATTCTATTCTCAAAGACTTCAGGACTCAGAGACTCTGAATGCTATTGACATGAACTGAAGCAGAAATGCAAATAGAGACCCAGTGATGAAGTGAGAGATAAATGAAGTGATGCTATAAAGCTGGAATAATTTTGAATTTAGCAGGTGGGAGTAGAGCTATTAAACATGCCATGAAATTACAACAAGGAAATGTACTGTAAAACCATTACTTAACTTGGCAGTTATGGCAGGAGTTTTTTTGGCACTGTCTAGTGAAGGAAAGCTGCATTTTCCAGACAAATTGTTGCTTGATGTCTATGAATCTTTGTTGTGATAACTAAAAATAAGAGAATGATGTAGTAACAATATTATTTACAAACAGTAAATAAGATTCAGCTCTGTTTAGAAGCACTGTCCAATGAGTTCAGAGTTGACAAATGTAAAGTGGCACAATTCGGTTTCATAACTCATCCCTCAAAGGGGCCATGGATATATACACAGATCAGGCATAGCATTATGACCACCTTCCTAATATTGTGTTAGTCCCCCTTTTACTGCCAAAACAGCCCTGACCTGTTGAGGCATGGACTCCACTAGACCCCTGAAGGTGTGCTGTGGTATCCGGCACCAAGATGTTAGTAGCAGATCCTTTAAGTCCTGTAAGTTGCGAGGTGGGGCCTCCATGGATCGCACTTGTTTGTTCAGCACATCCCACATGTGAGATCCCAGATTGAGATCTGGGGAAATTCGAGGCCAAGTCAACACCTAAAATTCATTGTTGTGCTCCTCAAACCATTCCTAAACCATTTTTCCTTTGTGGCAGGGCGCATTATCCTGCTGAAAGAGGCCACAGCCACCAGGGAATACTGTTTCCATGAAAGGGTGTACATGGTCTGCAACAATGCTTAGGTAGGTGGTACGTGTCAAAGTAACTTCCACATGGATGGCAGAACATTTGCCAAAGCATCACACTGCCTCCACTGGCTTGCCTTCTTCCCATAGTGCATCCTGGTGCCATGTGTTCCCCAGGTAAGCGATGCACATGCACCCGAAAAGAAAACATGATTCATCAGACCAGGCCACCTTCTTCCATTGCTCTGTGGTCCAGTTCTGATGCTCACGTGCCCCCTTTTGGTACTTTTGGTGGTGGACATGGGCACCCTGACTGGTCTGAGGCTATGCAGCCACATACGCAACAAACTGTGATGCACTGTGACACCTTTCTATCAGAACCAGCATTAACTTCTTGAGCAATTTGAGCTACAGTAGCTCGTCTCTTGGATCGGACCACACAGGCCAGCCTTCGCTCCCCACATGCATGACCCTGTCTCCAGATCACCACTGTTCCTTCCTTGGACCACTTTTGATAGATACTGACCACTGCATACTAGGAACACCCCAAAAGAGCTGCAGTTTTGGAGATGCTCTGACCCAGCCGTCTAGTCATCACAATCTGACCCTTGTCAAACTCGCCCAAATCCTTATGGTTGCCCATTTTTCCTACTTCTAACACATCAACTTTGAGGACAAAATGTTCACTTGTGTTATTCACTTCACCTGTCAGTGGTCATAATGTTATGTTAATTGGTGTATATACACAATATCGCATATGTGCTAAAATGAACTAAATTTAAATAATAAGTCAATTCATTATCAATCCTTCTTCCAAAACATGTTTTTGTCTTATTATAAGTGTTTATATTTTATACCTATTTGTCTAGAACATAAGGGGAATCACCCATTTAAAAAAAAAAAAAAAAAAAAAAAACAGAGGAGACTTTGTTGGCAAAAAGAGAATGTGACAGAGCTTGTAATAAAATGAGAATCAACATTGGCTTGACTTTTCAGAGATGACGAGAACTGAGGGATTTGAAATGTTTTAAAAGCGACGTGGAGATTGCATTTTTATTACTCAACAGGTGAATAAGGTATTTTATTGAATAGAACTCTCTAACAGAATTCATTTTAAAGCATTATCTAGTAGTCTTTTAATGTTTTTAAAAGTCTGCATTTATTTGATCCAAAATAACTTTTTTTCTATTTTAATATATTTTAAAATTTTATGTATATAAAAATGTATTCTTGTGATAGCAAAGCTGAATTTTAAATCTTCAGTGTCACATTATCCTTCAGAAAGAGTCCTAATATGCTGATTTGGTGCTCAAGCAACATTTTTTATTATCAGCGTTGAAAACAGTTGCTTATTTTTGTGGAAACCATGGTACTTTTTTCAGTCATTATTTTAAAATAGGTTGTTTTGTATGTAAAAGTCTTTGTCACTTTTGATCAATTTAATGCGTAATGTAATGCTAAATAAAATTATTAATTTCTTAAAAAAGAAAAAAAATTACAGCACTGGTACATACATTGGCTATAGCCATGCAGTGAAAGCTGCATTACAGGCTGCATATGTAGCTCTTTTACACAGATAAAGATGCTGAGAGCAGTATCTCTGCGTCCAGTCGTGCAGTCGGTGTGTGAGGCACAGATATGAATGTGTTTCTTGGCCAGCTCTCAGGCTACAACAGAGGTTAATGTAGGTGTCTTGGAGTTTATCTGTGACAAAAGAACAGGCATATAAACTGGTTGCTGCATCTGCGGCCAGTGCTTCTGTTCTCATGGTGGTAAATTACCTGCATTGTGTTTCCTGTCCAGTTTCTGTGCCAACACATGCTAAAGCCATGAAAGCTGACCATGGATAAAAACCAATATTAATCTGGTAGGAACATGATAGGTGGTTTTACCTGGTTCAAGCTGGTCAATACTGGCTGACAAGCGACCATGTTTCAAAAACCAGCTTGATGACCACACACCAGCTGTGTGTCTGGTCATTTGCTGGTCCAAGATGGTCTACCAGCTTGGACCACCTAAAGACCAGTTAAAAACCAGATTGGACCATCAGATAAAAATGCTGGCCTATCA